>NC_060243.1:32231238-32831238 GCF_021155785.1 Neodiprion fabricii | reverse complement strand
TTGTTCGATCGTATGGCCATCCTCCATTTTGATTTTAGAATAAATGTGGAAACATACAAAAATATTAATATTCAAACGATTCCCCGCATCGGTTTCGTAGATTTTTACCCTTCATCTACATTTTAAAATTGTACAAAAAAAGATTTTCATACGATCTTTGAACATACTGTAATGCAATTTTTCTACCACGTGGTTCTTGTGATTTTTACCCTTCTACATTTCAGGATTCTACAAATTCGGTCTTCGCATAATCTTTCGAATACGCGATATTGTGAATTCCTTCTATCGTGTGACCATCTTTCATTTTCAAATTTAGAATAAATTTAGAAACATTTTCACACGATCTTTGAACACATTGTGATACAATTTTCCTACCATGTGGTTATTCAATTGATTTTTCGCCAAAATATATACACAATGCGACACTTGCGATAGAAAAATAAAAAAAAAAGAAAAAAAATGGACAGACTTTTACGAGTATCTCTCATACAAAGAACTGTGCAGAACCAGCAACAGCCGGGGGATCCCCTAAAGACTGCTGCGTGTACCATTTTGTCCTCGGATAGCCGCATTTTTTTCCCCTCCCCCTATATTTCTTGTCTGTGTTTCTCGTTTTCTTTTTTTTCATCATTTTTTTTTTTTTTTTTCTTCATTAACTTTTTTCACAGCCCCGCGTTATTCAGCCACCTTTATCGCGTTCCCCATTATTCAGCATTGGCCGCATTGATCTCTCTCGCGGCTTGAATGAATCTAATTAAATTAATTACTGCATCGTCATCCATTAATTACCCCAGAGGGCAAACACATCGGTAGTCGCTACCCGGGCCTATAATCATTGACGCGAGGTAACAGCGATAGAAATGCACTCTAATGCCGTTAAACAACAGCACCGAGCAACGTAACCGAATTCAAAAATTTGACTCGGTTCGCATACGCGTCGAATTTTCCGTCTACGCTGAACTCGACGATTTTCTGGATTGAAATAATTCTATACATCTGCATCGCGCGTTCAATTATATGTATACAGGTATACACAGCTATAAACCTCGTTCGTTTTCGCGCTTTCGATTTCAATCGTACACCCCTTCTATACGGAGTGAATTCCCACCGACTGCACGGTCTGTCTTCTGCTAAGAATTTAACGCGCGTGCGCTACGATCCGAGTGCGATTGTTTTCCAGGGTGACCAACCGTCTCTGACGAAAACATTTTTTTCAGTTTCGAATTAAACACAAATACCACCAACAATTGTCAAAATATTTCAGGTTCACGTACATCGTGGCCAACTGTCGTCTGAATTTACGACGGTTGGTAAACCTGGCTCACAGTTGCTCTCGGATTGCAGCGCATGCGCGTTAAATTTTAGCTCATGACTAACCATGCAGTTGTTACGAACTCACTCCTTATACGTATGTTATACCCACAGACACATGGGGAATTCCATGCGAACTCGACCAACGTCTGACAATTACCATGTCTCATTATGTTGGAAATTTTTTCTGCAATCGTCCAAACTCTGAAACAGTACCCTCAATTTTTTAAGATTTTTTATCAACTGTTAATTATTTATAAATATTGAAAGTGATTTTGAAAAGGACCTTTTTTAAAAATCTCAAAAAATTGTCAGGAACAGTATTTTCTATTGGCCGATTTTTTTTAGTTTCTTTCATTCAGCAGTTGAAACTTTGTTTAAACGGTTTGAAAATTCCCAGAAAATTCTCAAATTTTTAATTTTCACTTGGAACATTTCTGGAATAGTTCCATTATCGAGCGTTTTTTTTTCAATTTTTTTAGCACATTCCAGGTTTTTTTTTTGTGTCACTTTCGTAATGAAACCAGTCTAGAAATGTTTTAAGTAAAATACAAAGGTTTTGCAAATTTTTTGGAAATTTTTCGACAGTTCAAAAAATGTTTCAGTCGAACAAAAAAATTAGAAGTACTAAAAAATATGGATAAAAAATTCGCCCGTCACGGACTCAGTCTTGAGATGTTTGGGAAGAAAAATACAATTTATGAGAATATTCGAGTATTTCAAGAATCTTCCTTTTCAAAATCACTCTCAATATTTATAAGTAATTGACAAGTTGAATGAAAAATCTGAAAAAAATTCAGGGTAGCATTTGCAGAAAATTTTTTCAACAAAATCGGAAACGATGATGATCAGACGTTGGTTGGGTCGCATAGAATTACCCATATGCAGCTTGTAGGTAGTATAGGCATATCCTGTACACTTGCACGATTTTAACCAGTTGGCACTTAAACAACTTATCAATCTGGCTGAGAGCCCACGGCGTGTATAATATCGCTCAGCTGTAATGGATACCCACGATTAAACTCGCAACATACGTTCCCGTGTATCAGGATTAGTTGAGAGAGAAGAAGAGAAACAAAAAAAAAAAAAAATTAAATAAAATAAAAAGTAGCAACAATTAATTTCTGGCACGTATGTAAAAAGGCTAAGTAAATACGAGTATCAAGTACTTTGTCTCATTAATTGAAATCTCTTCGCTGCAGTATCGAAAACTCACCTTCAAGGTTAATATATTCTCCATTGAAAACAATTTTTGGCCGATGCGAAAGTCGAGCGGAAGTCAAATTAAAACCTTTGATTGATGGGAAACATTTTTTCGTTCTTAACTGAACAGACACGATGGAGAAGAAAAAAAAAAAAAAAAAAAAAAAAACGTAGCATACTCGTGGGTCGAAAAATTTGGAAATTAAAAAAATTAGACTCGATTCTTTTTACTGAATCCACCGAACTTATTGAATAATATTTGTCGTTTTACGATGAGAAAAAAAAATGAGTCAAAAATCTCAAAAAAAAAAATATACACATGTATTATATATAATCGCACCGCATCGAAATTACTTATAAAATTTCGCAAATCCAGGTATCCCTGCAGGACATATCTAAAATTACGTCGGTAGTGAAAAACCAATTGTCCTGCCTCACGCGATTTCATGGATATTCGCGGATTGCCCGATGTCGGGATAAATCATCGGGAGGTCTTAATTAATTCTCTCCGTACATCCACATTTTTCGTTCCTTATTCCCCCTTCGGGGGAAAGGAAACGAAATTGTAAAGGAGAGCGATGCAAAATAACATGGAAGGGAAAAAAAGATAATAATAATAATAATAATAATAATAATAATAATAACAACAACAACAACAATAATAATAAGAAAATTGAAGTAAAAGTGAAAAAAGCGAGGCGATATACACGGAGGTACATATAATACGCAAATGTTTATACAAACCTATATTCACTCCCTCACATACGCATGGAGGCATATATCCTCTCCTCCCTATGGGGAATAAATTTACGTAATCCAGCTCGAAGCCGGGGGTTGGAACGGGAAAACGGGAATCGGTCGATCGAGCCCGACTACTTTGAACTTCGGGTGATATCGCGCTTCCGGTTTAGTTTTGCCGCGAAAATGTTGGACTCCTTTTTCTTATCGGCTTGAATCTAGCAACGTCACCGTGAATAAATCGATTAATGTTGTGGAAAAAAAACCGTTATTTTGCAATATCGGAACTTTTTGAAATTCGTTAAACCGTAACTAAATCATATTTTGCATATTATTGAAGATGTAAATTTGAAAAACTGGTAAATTAAAAATTAAATTTTGCATATTATCCTGGCTCCTTCAAAATCGTTTTCAAAAATAAGAAACTAGTGATCATTTTTTTCTCAAAACTTCGTTAAACTGGGAAAAGGAGTCTACTCATTTACCGTTGACAACCGTTTGATTTCAATATTTGCGAAACAAATGTTCCGTTATTATTATTAAATTTTAGTCCAGTCCAAACATAATTCGCCAATTGTTAACAAATTTCTATCGATCGACTGAAAAATTTATCTCGTCGTGTCTAAATATACGTTTGTCGACGGTAAAATAAACTCTTTTCTCGGTCTACGATCGCGTTACCAACTTCAACTTGTCGTCAGTTTTTTCCTCGCCTCTTCCGCGACGGCGTAATTTTATTTTCTTACCAATTTTCGACGACTGTTTTATCTGTATCACCGTAAAACTGCCCCCCCCCCCCCCCCCTTTTGTCCGACTCTGGCGGGGTATAAACGGCGAATTTTACGACGGGTAAAAACAAGCCTCGATATCATTCCGCCCTTGCGGACATTATACCGCTGTATTATACCGTATGAATATAGTGTGTAGGTAGGATAGGTGGCGGTACTCTAGAAATGTGCCTGTTACACCGGTTGCAGCAATAGCTAACCTAGGTAGACATAAACCAAGTCACGTAATTTTTAGTGCCAATTTTTTTACGATCCTGCGTTCAGGATATCCCGGTTCCTCGACGATGTAAAGGATCGCGTGAAAGGCACGGATAGTAATGGGAGATTTCACGCTATTTTTGATGCCTAATCAGCTTGAAAGGTCCTTTAAGGGGACTTGGAGCGTTGAAAATGTCGAAAATGCACTTTTTTCCGTGAATTGATTAGAAGCAAATGGATTCCGGTACACTGAGAGAAATTTTTAGTTCCGTTTACCGATCGGTCCTTGAATATCATCATTTTTTATCACAATCGAAAAATATTGTTCTAGGTAGAAAATGAAAATTAGTTTTCTAGCTGTTACCGGAAAGTCTGGTATCCGTTACTATTCTTTCTCGTTACGATCGCTGTTGCTAGATTTTCTTGTAACCGTTGCGAAAGTTTAATGCTTGTGCAACGTCAAAGCCTTGTTTAACTAAAAAAGTAGAGTAAACCGAAAAAACTGATTTTGCGTCGTAATTACCAAAAAAGAAACGACGATAACGCAAAATGGTTACGCGTACCTCGTTTTTCGTAATTCCAACAATATTCAAACGGGTTTTTTAACGGTACCTGTTTTACAGAATTTTTCTAGTTACTGTAATAAATGAAATTTTTCTCAGTGTAAAAAAAAAATTCCTTTCGCACGATGTTTATTAATGGTTTGAAAAGTATAGAACAAATTTCGTCGATCCCATAAAATTCATAATATTGTCGGTATGTGGGATCAAAGGTTGAATAATTTTTCGTTTTTTTTTTTTCATACCTATGCTTCGTTTTGCAACGATATTTTGAGTTCTGTGGAACCGATTTCGGTCAGGTCTTACTAGAATGCTCCTAGAACTTTTAGTTTTCGGGCCATACTCGGAGGAAAAAGCAAAATTGAATCAAATTTGAACGTTTTTGTAAAAACATCGATTTTTCATTGGGATTCGACGCTTTTTTGCTTAATATTTAAGAAATCAAAGTTTTCCCAGCAACTTCAGATCATAGCCGGAAAATCACCGTGCGTAATAAAGATGCTGTCCAAACTCCAAGTCGATCGGAAGTTTCGTTTCCAAAAAATCGTGCAAAATTGCTGAAACAAAATGAAATAGCGGAAAAATGCTCTCAAAATTTTGAATGCCGTTTCGTTTCGATTCCTAGTATTTATAACGATCAAAAGTTCCCTGTGCTGTAGCACGAAGTTTCCAGTGCCTAATTCGGTCTAATAATTCAATTGTTCAATAATTGAAACTCCAAAATATCCAGAAAGTATTCCACTTTCGGAAAAAAAAACAGGATTTTCCAACGCTTTGCTCCCCTTAAGAAAACATTCGATAATTGTATACGGATTCGGTTTTGACCGCATATTTTTATTGATAATCTAACAATTTCGAAGCGCAAGTGGAAGATGGTCCTGAACCTTATTCAGAATCAATTTTATCACGCTTGTCGCATAACTTTTAAGGGTAGTTATTAACCCAAGAACAAAAATTTTCAAAACGGTCTGATTTTTACCGAGTAATATTAGTTAGTACGACCAATCGTGTTTGATATAGAAAACCTAAATTTCCTTACGAACTTTGGACTGTTTCGGATCGGGCAATTTTTTTTTTTTTACTTTCTCCTGAAACACGGGGTAGAAAAAAAATGGAAAAAAGTTACATGGTGTGAGGCTACCTCTGACAGAAAAAAGAAAAGAGTATAAAAACTATTTCCCTACTTTGAAACGGTCTAATAAAGCCGCGCAATAATGAATTTGTCCTGTTTATTTCCATCCCCTTATCTGCCAACGCTAAAAGCCTGAGGATATTCTCTTTTTCCGCATCGGAGGAAGTAAGAGAGGAAGAAAAATCCTACCGTTTGTTGTCGCTTGTGCGGGAATATTATGCAGGTAGCATAAACGTGAACGAAATAACCGCGATGTTGTTTTCTGGAAAAGCAAAATGTGCAGCTGAGGGAAAGAGATGGTCAATGTTTATTTTTGCCGCATCTTGACTCGCGTTGCATCGCATCGCCTCTGGGGCCAAACTCCCTGCACATCCGGTCTGACAACAAGGAACTTCCTCCTCTTCCGACTTGCGGTTGGACTCATTTTTGCATCCAAAGAGACCGGCGAAATGTCTAAGTGTGTATTTATACTCGCCTATCGGACGGCTTACAACGGTCTTAAAGACTCTCGAGACTCCACCGGAGTCTCGAGATAAGAAACGCGCCTCCATCATCCGAGCCAAGCTCCTCAAGACTCGGACAAAAAACATCACGCGATAACCGCGAGAGCGTTTTCGGTATGCGAAGAGGAAAAACGAACTGCGGACAAGAAAGTGGAGGAAAAATTGAAGCGTATAACCGATGGACGATCGTCTCTATACCGGGCTCAAAAAACTATTAATCTCCATATCTTGAGTAAAAAAAAAAAAAAATAAGGTTCGGAAATTGAAGCTACGATTACGTACTTTTTATTATATACTAAATGTCTAGCCGATTTTTTTCTAAAAAATCTTCAATCGTACCTTCGCAGAGAAATGAACTGACGGTAAATCAAATACGAATTCTCTCCGAGAGCTTGCAGATTGATCAGAAATCGATACTGTTTATTTACTTTATTACAAGGTAAAAGTCGCGAATTGAGTTATCATCGAATGATTGTGCTGCCAAGCTACGAGGATCTCTTTGAATATTCATATATAGAAAACATTGGAATTAGGTGAACGAAAGTTTGGATATCGATAATAATTTGGTTCGAATCGGTTCGAAATGGTTGCAAGTTTAGTTACAGATTATTTCGATTTCATTCTACTGAACAGCTCGTTTTTTTGAGAAGAATATTTTCTACAAATTGATGAAACAATTTTTTTTCATTGTTATTGGCATGAATATTTCATCTTAGATAGTTGCACGGACGTTTATCGTAATCAATGAACACCAATATTAAATTGACTATTAAAAAAGCAGAAGAAAATGGAGTGAATCCATTTCTGGGGAATATTTTTCGGTACAAAATGAGCCATCATAAAGTGAAATGGAATGATTCTACTCACTGCTTAACCCTAATTGGTCACTTGGGGTAAATATTACTCCACATATTTTTTTTCTTCTGGTACCTCAACGTTCCCCATGCTTTACAATATTTAAACAATCAATTTTGGTTAGGAAAACTGATCGTTAAACAATAACTAGATATTATTTTATAGATTTTTAGACGTCATTGTTGCACTTTTTTAAAGCTGGGGAGAATTTCACCCTGTATAAACGTTATGCGATTCTACTGAAGTATAACCAATTGGGGTTAACCATTGTAAAGCGTTTGAAAGTAAAGCATCAAAATATAATAAGCTACTATGTTCAGAATTTCACTATTTTCAATGTTTTGTGTTTTTCAAGATATCTTGGGAGTAGAATAACGGGATGAGAGGTAAAAATACAATTGATGAAAAGTATCGATGTTCGGTAAAACAACATCCTTGAACATTACTTCGTCAGGACAAACAACAACGAATGGCAGAAAAGCAGGAAAGTTCAAGTTGCGCAAGTGAGGAGGTTGAAGTTAGTAGTAACGTTACCCTAACGATGCAAGTTTAGAAAAAATCGTTACTTCGATTCCTAGGATTGTCTGAAATTCATTTGGTAAGTAGTAACGAAGAAAACATGTTCATATTTGAAAGAACTCAACTCCTCTAAAGTAGTTGTTAAATTCTACAACAACAAATTTCTCCATCATGTTTCGTTGTGCCAACGTTACTACAGCGAGTGACTAATCTCCATGTCGAAAATTCATACAATCCGCAAAGCGAACCGCAGACAAACCCTGATATTTAGTGGGTCGGTTTACGTTGGTGCTGGTGGTGGTGGTGGTGGTGGGATATGGCACACGTGCGAATGATAGAACGTGACTTACATTGGATTGGTGGAGTTCCAGTATATGTCCGGAAGCCGGGAACAGGTTGCTTCCCGAGGGAAGGCCTCCATCACTGCTAGGAGTAGCAGGAACAGAATGAACCAGGGCATAATATCGAGCTGAATCTTGAGGCCGTCTATTTAACACCAGGAAAAAAGACACTAGTATCACTGCAGCGGCCACCTGAAAAAAAGCAAAATACCACGTGTCTCGTTAGTTGCGAAATCGGGGTGCACGGCTTCCGGAATAGATTTTTCGGGTTCAAAAATGCGGTTACAAAATCAGGATAAAAGACAGAAGGAAATCGATTCCCCCCCCCCCCCCCCCCCCCCCCCCCACTTTTGGGTTTCTCTAGGCGCACGAAGTAGGCGCACAAACCGGAAGCTGGATGTCGGTAATTTATTATTCAGGAGGATCGAGGGGATGGAGTGTGGAGCGCATGAAATTCCGATGTAATTTTCCTCGGAAAAACAACAGTTTGACGAGGGGTTTAAAGAATTTCCGTTTCCTTAGTTCGCTGTCCCTCTTTTCCCACTTCCTCCAGAAGCTACAACCGACCCTCTTTTTCATCCCCAACCCATTTCTCTCAATCTCTCCTTCTCTATTTTTTCTCTCCGAGTCTCGATAAGGGCGTTAAAAAGATCGCGAGTAGATCCTGCGCGGTGTGTTTTCATACGTGTATAACGGTTTAAGGCAGGCAGGCAGGCGACTCCTGCACACGTGTCTCTTCTCTGCGTAATATCTGACGGGCGTGGCAATTTCCGGCTGCAATTTGTGTTGGTAAATCGTTTTGCTCTGCCAAGTGGTGGATTGCTTTTAGGATATAGCGGATCCCGGCTATTGTAAGACTTACTGCACCACGGTAGCCAGAGAGAGAGAGAGAGAGGGAGAGAGAGAGAGAGAGAGAGAAGAGAAGAGTGTTTCAACCCAGAGATGCGTACAGAATCCTGGAGGACCAGAAAAATACCGGCGCACTTCTTACCCCCTCGGTCTTTCTCTTTTAATTTCTCCCTCTTTCTCTCGTCGTGCATCGCAGCGGATCGGAATATAATTTTAAAACGCTTATTTATCTATTTCTTATGCAACGAGTCTGGGTACTCTGGCATTACCAACCCCCTTGTTGCACAACCACCGACATTATTCTTCCTGATGTACGCCTAGGCACAACGTTTTACTAGCGTGGAAGATGGACCTGCGAGAAGGCAGAGCTGAAGATGTTGTATAGATTTGTTTTTTTTTTTCTTTTTTTACCGTAGAAGAAGAATAATTCATCGTCAATTAGGAACGAATCCTTATAGGTACTCGATCTTTCCTCTTCTCTTCGCGATCTTGATCCTCTTTACAAGCATTGAATCATTCAATCCTTATAATGTAAATGTAACTTTGCAATTGAATAATTAGTTTTTTTGCAACACCCGCATGGAAAGTCCATTTTTATGCACCATTTACAAGCACCGAAAGTAGTCTTTTATACACGTGTGCGGGAAAAACTTTCGCGCATTGCTAGCGGTGTGAGAAAAAGACGGCAACGCTTTTATCCACAGTTGCGCATTTTGCAAACAGCTGCACTAGCGCCACCGACGGAATAGTTTGTCACTCTTTGCCGTGCTCGGCATCGTCACTGAACAGACATCGTGCCGTGGTTTCGTGTAAATATAATCGCGTATGTCGGACTTTCCATTACAGGTGTAGCAAAAAATAGAGTTCGATACACGCGCGAAAGTTGGCAATGCCTATCTCGCGTGAATGCGCCACACTCGCCCTTCAACTCGTCTCCGGGCTCGTGCTGCGCCTTCACGCTTGTGCGGGCATTGCCACCTTCGCGCACTAGTATAGAAAAACACTATTACTGCATGTTACAGAGAATGGGGCCGTCTGAAACCATTGAACAATAACACGAGGTAGAAGCTATAGTAACGATACATTATTAGGAAAAACGTATAAAAACGATACTGTTTTGAAACCTAAGAAAGACTTTGAAGGACTCCAGACACGCATCGTTGCAACAACGTCACCAACATCAAACCTTGAACAAAAATGGAAGCCTGCAACATGTTGTCACGATGCGTTTCGAAGGATCGGATCAAATCCAGGTCAATAATTTCGAACCTTTGACTGAAATGGTGGAGGAGAAAAAATCGTTAAACAGAGAACGTTTGACAAGGACGTAAAAAATTCTATTTTCGAGAAAAGAATTGACCCACCCATATATTGTTCAGGTCAGAGAACGAAAGGCAGAGTGAATCTGTTTGAGCGAAATCCCATTAAACACAGGGAAAACCGGGACGGGGAAATCCAGCAAGCAATCTTGTCAGTACCACGTCTCATGAAACCCTCCCATGGTGTGTGTAGACATGACGGTATACACACGTCACTGTTCTTTGCACAAGGGGATGGATGAAGGTATATTACAGATACACCTTGTTTACATGATGTACAACGTACAACGTATTTACAAACGAGCACTGAACGTGTTTCTTCTATTGTGCCCGATGTGATTCAGATCTACGCGCCGAGGCACAATTGACCTGGACTGATTTTGATTCCAGAAAAGAAGAGGGGTTGAAGTGTTTCACGAAAATTTCAACTTCTCGGACTGCTCAGAATAGAAATTCACACGATTTTAAGCCTCGACGTGTTCCAAATGAAATAGAGACGGTTCAATTAGCTGGGATAAGCGATTGAATTGATCATTTTCTGTCTGCTTTGCATAGGTTGATACAATTATATCAATAGGTTGGATAGTTATCACGAAACGTCAAAAATATCTTCACACTCTCAGACGTGAACTCTGATCATTCGATTATCACTTTTAATTGAGATCTATCAAGTATGAATGGGGACATTTGATTTAAAGCCTGCGGTTCGAGAGGACCAGGACAGCTACTTTCAAAAATTTCACACGGTCCGAAACCGATTTATCAGTCCCTTCAAGATTTTTGAGTAGCAGAAAAAGATCGAAATAACAAGCGAGGTTTACTCAGTCGGCTAACCCTATCTATCCGAGTCTCTAAATACCCCATCACCATTGACGGTTAGAGGGAGTAGCCTCAGGGATCTATAGTAGTAGTAGTGTAGTAGTAGTAATAGTAGTAGTAGTAGTAGGATAGTAGTTATTTAAAATGGAAAGACTCGCGGAAACACTCTGCGCCTGGGGCTGACTTGTCTTCTGGTGGTAGTTGCTGACTTTGCAGAGACACCGCAAGCTCAGCAGCTAAACTTCCACGGGGTGAGGACCAGAGGTAGGGAGAAAGAGGAGAAGGACTCGGAGGAGGAGGAGGAGGAGGAGGAGGAGGAGGATGTAAAGCAAAGTGACCATGATACAGTTAGACTTGCGGAAACTAATATCGCTGTCGTTTTATATATATATATATATATATATATATATATTTATATATATATAGAATCACGATCAGGGTTAAGTTTGCTGATAAACCGAGACTAGACGAGTCGTCGTTTATTGTCCGTTAATTCTCTCCATCCGACCCCCCCCCCCCCCTCCCAGAGTAAAACTTTTTCTCACTAGGTTCTTTCCCTCGCTGTACCAACTCTTGTTTTCGATGTTCTATACTTTTCCTACCGCTTCGTGATTTCTGCCGAACAAGGCAACGAAAATAAACCAGTTTGCAAGGTGCTTGAGGTATGAAGTGTGACGGTACGAAAATTGCAATTTTTGAGACCATAATATCGTTCAACTCAAAGAAAAAGTGTGTCCCGGACGCGGAAGGCTGAGGGAGTGATATTAACTGACTGATCTTCATCCCCCCCCCCCCCCCCCCCGAAATGTTTCATCTTCATAACACGTTATATGTATTATACATATCCATATACGTATATAAGGCGAAGCAGAGGAGGAAGAGACTTGAGGTTCCTGAGCCCCTTAGAGGCGGGTGTGTGGCTATATTCGAAATTCAAAAATCTGTACAAAATCCGTTGACGGAGGCGCGTATTATGCGCATATATGTATATATGTCTATGTATATATATATATAAAGGGAATGAGAGAGAGAGAGAGAGAGAGAGAGAGAGAGACGTAGAGAGAACGGTGAAATAAAATTCCGCCTTAAGGCTCTCGGGTAGACGTGTAAGAAAAATACGAGAAAAAATAGAATCGTTGACAAAAAAAAAAAAAAAACTGAAAATAAATAAATAAGTAAAAGTAAAAAAATATGAAAACAAAGGACGGGAAGAACGAGACAAAAGTAAATAAACAAAAACACACCGCGAGTGAAACGACTACGGGATGTAACAACGGAGTGTGTAGTATAAGGTGGGCATATATACCTTATACCTAACCACCTATACCCTATCCTATCCTACCTACTTTGCTCTTCTCTCTTAAGAGGATAAGACTGCTTAAGATCTAAACGACCGTTCACCGAAATATCCGACCGGCGCTCTCGGGCTCTCCGAAACGCATTTACGCACACGTGTATGTATGCACAAAGGTAGAGGAGTGAATGTGTGACGTGTCTGTATATATATATATATATACATAAATATACGTCCAGATAAAGAAAATAAACGTCGTCGGTCGGTCGGTCCGTTAATGTTTACTGTCGGTTAAACCCTTATATTCAAAAATACTGGGTGTTTTTCAACACGGGGTTTGAAAGTCGCCGTTTAGATTCATCGAACGTAAATCGTCGTTACTCTTGAGAGCACAGATTATACTTTTACCATTTCAACAGGTATCCACATTACACACATCGATCCAGGCACTAAACTTCCGCCGTCGAGAGAGATTACAAGACTGTTCGTTTTTCTTTCTTCGCCGTACGGTATCCTTTGACATCGTTTTTTTTTTTTCTTTTCTTTTCTATCCCTTCGATTCACCGTACGTCTAATATTTATTACAACTATAGTATACCTGGATGGTCAAATTTTAAAACCACAAAATCGAGTATTCCAATTTTTCTCGTCGAAATAAAAGAAGAAGCGACTACCGCGATGAGTGATCAAAAATCGTACAAAAGCAGCTTTTCTCTGTCGTTAACGAGTTCGCAGAGATTAAAAATAAAACAAAAATAAAAAAAAACCGTGATACGGTTGTATTTCAGCGTTTTTACGATAGTTCGTGGAATATATTTCAGAGGGAGAAGAATGATCGTTTCCGTTTCAGATGTATAAATCGAATTGGTGCGTGTACTTACTTTTTGGAAAGTGACCAGGAAGTCGGTATATCCGCACTTTAGTATTAAGCACTCTGTAGAACAATCACGTGTTTTTTTAATTAGGTATGATATTATTATTATTATTATTATTATTATTATTATTATTATTATTATTGATACTTTTCAATTTATCGCGTTTAATATTTCAATCGCGTAATCGCACGTTTCCTTCTTTCTTTCTTTTTTTTTTTTCAAATTTATATTCAAACTTTTGCCTCCTTCTCTTTTATTTTATTTTCCTTACTTTTCTTTTTATCACTTATCACCTGAAACGCTTCGCGTTTATCCCGTGAGATCGAACCTCTGCAGCAGCTGCAGGGTGGGTTTTAAAAATTTACCCACCGTTTATCCCACGCCACACGAAGACCGATGAATATCCGCACGTGCTGCTTTCGTTGCGTGCCACGTGAATAAAAATAAAATAAATAAAAACCAATTTCCCGACTGATACTCGCTCGAGGATTATATATATATGTATATATATGTATGTATATATAACTATAGTTTTATATATACATATATGTATATATATTTATATTCGTACAATGTATATACGTCTCTACGAAAATATCTGCATGTATAAATATTGCAGAGAGAGAGATAGATGGAGAGAGCGAAAGAGAGAGACAGAGAGAGGGGGAGTTTTTCTCCGATGCGTATAAATGATAACGGATGGAAATTTGTATTCCGAAATAAACGAACTGCAGGCTGCTATACAAGCTTCGTTGAAATCGTTTTTGAATAAGCTTGCATGTGTTTTACCAAATTTCGTATATGGATATCTATGCCGGAATGTAATATTCCGTTTTTCACAGTCCCTCGGGAAAGTTTCAAGACGTGAAATTGTGGAAAAAAAATTATAACAGCGCAGCGTTTTTCCACAGCTAATTTGAAAAATGAAACGTTCAATTCTGTGCGTTCGTAATTTTTTTTTTCTTTACTTTCTCTTACCTCGATGATTTCACCGAGGTTTGCAGAGCTTTTTTTGATTAATTGCGGTTTTAGTCAGAAGCACAAACTTCGTTACACGCTTATATACCGTTTTTTCGTACTTATACCTACGTCCACGAGTTTTAAACGGTGATTATTAAGCGGCAGCGTGAACTTGTGATAACGTCGAATCGGTCACAAAACGATTTTGGTTGCAACACATTCGCACAAACACTAAGTTCCGTAGGCATTCAGGGCGATGTTTATCGTATTACCGAAGTGGCCAAACTACCTGTATGCTTGATAAACATACAAGAAACACGCGCGCACACACACACGTATATATTTCGGTGTATAATAATGTATACGGTTTATAGGGTCACACAATTGGGATTATCATTTGAACAACACTTTTATTATCGTATATTATATAAACTATTGGATTATATTATACGTTATTTTATACCATATGTATACAATATTACGTTAAAGTTGTGTGTTTAGAATTATACGTATGTGGGTGTTTATTATTCAAACTTCACAGTGTAACAACGTTGTTTTGGTTTTCTTTCTTCTCGTTCTCTTTCTCTTCTAATCACGTTTCGTTTTTGTTTTTTTTTTGTTTTAATCCTTATTTTTGTTTTTCACGATATCTCCAACCACACTAATTCCGTTCCTCCGGGATCTGCAGCGATTGAAGATTCCAGGTTTACCGTGCAGCCGGATGTATTCGTTATAGTACGAGACGTTGTACAGGCCGACTCAACGGGTCCCGAACATTAACAATCATCAGGACCTATCGACGAGAGAGAGGAAGAGAGTAGAGATAAAAAACAAACAAACTCTTCTTTAAATAAGGGTACACAAAAAGCAAAACTAACTTGGGCAGCCTTGGAGCTCGCAGCGAGAGAAATATGAACACAGATTCTGCACTCGTGTATAATATTATTGACCGTAAAACTTATGCCACACGATTTTTATTACGGAATGATATAATTATTATATAATCATTATCTCCGCGGTGTAGTTAAAGTTTCGCCGGAAAAACGTTTATTTGCCACAGAGACGATCGGCGAAGATTTTTCCTCCTTCGCTTCCCGACGACGTTTTCCTTCCGTCTTGCGATGATTTTCCTTTGTTTTTCTTTTACTTCCGATTTAAAAACAGCAACAACAACAGCAACAACAAGAAGAACAACTATATAACAATCACACAAAGTAATACGATTTATTATATTGTATTATATTATATTATATTATATTATGTACCGAACAGAAGAAAATATCGGTGTGTAGAAAATAATCGTAAAAACGTACGTGAAACGTACCGTGTGAGGGATTATTGTAGAGGAGAAAAACAAAAAGTATTCTCAAAACAAGGAAGTTTCGATGAAATGATAATAAATAAATTAAAAAGTAATTGTCGACTTGTACATGCGATGAGGAGAATAATAATAATAATAATCGTAGTAGTAGTAGTAGTAGTAGTAATAATGATAATGATAATGATAATAATAATAATAATAGTAGTAGTAGTAGTAGTAGTAATAATAAAATAATGATAATAAGATTAATAATAATAATTTATTTCACACTATCTTTTATTACTCGGTTCGCGCGGTGTAAAAAGATTCTCGTTATCGCGGGAGAGATTTCTTTCATCAATCTCCTTCTCTGTCACCCTTTTTGTTGTTGTTTTTCCTACATACATACATGTATGTACATATATATATATGTATATATTTACGTCGTTCCCCCCCCTCTCGCCGTTTATTTCGCCACGCACCTTCTCTCTCTTACTTTCCGTATTCCTTCCCCTCTCCCGCTATTTCTATTTCTCTCTCCGTCACGCGGGGGATTTTAAAACGCGAGGTGACACGTTGCGTGTTCGTCGATTTGTTTGTTAGTTGGTTAGTTGGTTGGTTAAGTTCCCTCGTTCGGAGCTGGTAGGTGAAATTGGCGTACGATTTGTGGTTAAGTAAAGTAATTACAACCACCGTATTCGTCGTTATGTATGAATATTTTTTTGTATATATACTATATATGTGTGTATGTATATATATGTATATACATATAAATATATGTGTATATATATTTTATATATCTCGTGCACGATTTTAATCGCGAGGAAAACCGCGTGCCTCTCCCGTTCAGACCGGCACTAAGGTGAACCTTGCGCGTCCGTTGACGGGCTTCGAATGACGCCGGGTGTCCCCCGTTATACGGACACGGAGGCTTTACGCCGCCGCGTCTCGACGGCCCGGCGCGGCGCGCGTTACGTAGAGAAACGGAGAGGGACGAAGGCGCCCGAGTCGCGGGACGATCGTCGCGTCGCGTCGCGTCGCGTCCCAGCCGAGATGAGCGAGAGCCTTCGCGCGCTGCTCTACGTTGCGTTGCGCGGCGCTGCGCTTACGCTACGTTACGTTGCGCTGCGTCGCGCTGCGCTGCGTCATACGGGGTTCGTGCCATAGGCGCACACACGCTCGGCTCGCGCGGTCGTTAGGCGCAGGCGCGAATTGACCCGAACTCTTGCAGGCGCCGCGCTGCACCGCCGCCCGTTGCAGGTGGCCCCGAGTTCTTCTCCGCCTTCTCGTTACAGGTATCCCCGAACCCTCGCACTCTGTGCACCCACGAATACGAGGTGCGGATGCGCTGATTGCATGCTGCGGGGCGCGTTCATCCCGTGTCTACGTGTAACTTGTTCCGGAAAAATAACATCTTAAGAAACTGCAAGCTTATATTCTGTTACCGTTTTTTGGACTAATATCTTTTGAACTACGTGCCAAATGTCTTTTACAACTAATTTTGGTCGAATGTAGTGAAAATCTCAGGCTCTTTATGGCTCGAATCTAACTTCCGTCGCAATTTCTTTGAATTTTTCTATACGAATACGAATAGCACAGGATTTTTAAACCTCTGCGACACGGCGGTTATTCAGGATTTATATTCAATTTTTTTGACATCGCTGTCATTTTTTTTTTTCTGCATTATCAGAGATTCAAGATATCAATGTTGATGTTTTACGAGGGATTATGATAATTCCGCGAATACAGTGAGCGCTATAAATGAACAAAGTATTGAAAATGCCTGGTTTTACAAAATAAATGTAATTGTGGAACGGTTATGGGGACTATAAAAGTGGAACTCGATAAACTTGAGTTTTTGCGGTCGCTAAAAACGAATCCGACGTCGAACTCTCAAAATTGAAAATAGCGGCTCCGATATGGTGGACTCCAAATTTTCAAATTGATTCGATTCGCTTGAAATTTGTTACTCGGGGGTTTTCGGGGTCGCTGAAAACAAATCAGACGTCAGAATTTCAAAACTCATGCTGACGGATCCAATATCGCGAACCAAAAATATCAACATTGATCCTATTCGCTTATATTAGATCCGTCATTTTAAATTTTGAAAATTTATCAGATTTGATCCCATTTTTCAAGTCAGTGACCTCGAGAACCCTTTTATACCCAGTTTCAAGGAATTTGCCTACCAGTAAAAATGGATGCTTCAAAAGGTTAACACTTGATGATTGATTTATTATTTTTTTTCTATTGATATGTGAGCTCAAAAAATGTTAAATTTCACCGAACTTCTTGCACCTAAGACTGTGGGTGTTTGATATGGATATTAAAGATTCCAAGTAAAAAAATAATCATAACCACGAAATGCCAAAAATCCTGTTATTCGAATGGGAAATTCCGAAAGCTCAGCGGCAGAGTTTAGAATCACGATAGGATTACAAGATATTTCAGACCGTGAGCCCAACGAAATTCGATAATGACCATATTAAAAACCCACACACCAATGCGCATAATTGTTATTTCCTTCTTCCTGTCTACCTAACGAAGTGTGTGACAACATAACGACGACGTAAATTATGCATCCGTAGCAATGCCAGTGTGAGACGTCTTTTTAAACACCTGGTTGAAACGCAGATCCGAGTATTCAAGATTCCTACACAGATATGTTATTCTTACACGCTACTTAATAGATTTTACCGCACTTTTTACCCGGCGAAACAAAAATATTTCACTGAGATATTGTCCAAATTTAATTTCCGCTCCAAGATTGAACGAAACCGAAAATTCTACACTAATAATCTACTAGATTGTGTATATTTGACTTGACAACGTGATTGCGAAGAACAGAAAAAAATATTACGAAACTCCATTGCGTCATCGTCGTAGGTTTTCATATTCCGTTTTTACTATTGACGTGGATATAGAAATTTGCAAAAGTAAACAATGAAAAGACAAAAGCGATTAAATGAATTTAATTAGGTAGAAATTTTGTTACCGAATATCAACCCCTCAGGGATCGATAGTGTAAATTTTACCGCATGAAGTTTGCCGAAATTAATGAAAACGTATTTCGCAGAAATAAGCTTAACCTTGATGCCATAAAGGTCATTTTTCATGCACACGTATAAAACAGAGCACCTTTTCCTCCAAGGGAAACTCGGCACTCCCTTCACCACCGCACAGACTTTATCCTTACGCATTTAAAAGCTGATCCTGTACTCAACAAAATCCGCTTTTTCCCACTAGAGCGTTGCTTTTTTTTTTTTTTTGTGCTTCATGTTTTCCGATTTTTTCTCTCGCATCTTTTTAATCGCTAAACAAGAAAGCTTTTGAAGTTGAATAATTTCTTATTCTCGACGATTAGGTTTTACCATTATTTCGTAGGCGGGATACGGTTTAATTTTACAAATAAAAAGAGAGAAAACAAGAAAATTGAAATTAAAATCAATGAATCCATTCCGGTGAAATACTATGGCCTTGTAATGTTTTATCTCGCGATACATGGATATTACCTGCGGAGAGAGAAAAGTTTTGTCGTGAAATACTGTACACATTTTACGAAATTTGTTGTTTCTCTTTTTATACTGTTATACTTCTTTCTCTTCTTCCTTATATGTATTATACAGTTATTTATACGCGTTGTTTTCTGAACTAAAAGAAAAAGGAGGAAGCACATATACCTACAGGGGTATGTATGGATACTTATACTGTATGTATCTATATACATATACATATATGTACGCATAGATTCTTATCAGGACAACTTTTTTTGCGGTCGAATAAAAGATGAAGCGACAGTTTCCAGAATACTGTACACATCGGAGCATGAGACACGCACACACGCAGATATATGTATAAATACATGAACGGTTTGCACGGTATAACTGCGATACGCTTAGGCCGTGAAATGATATTCCCGGAATGAGAAAGAACCGGGAATTAAACGACTTTTATTTCCACTTTCACATACAACATTTAAGGTAGTATCCCCCCCCGCGCCAGGCGTCGCAGAGGCGCCGACTTAAACGCGAAGGGGAACGAGGGAATAGCTTCAGCTATTAAACTCCCCCCTTATCTAAAAACTCTTTTAAAACTGTAACGCGCCGAATAAAAGATATGGATATATAGACTCACATTTAAACACGGCGCAGCCTGCAGTGCGATGCAGAAATTAAAACTCGCCTGAGGAGTTGGTTATTTCACTGAATGGGGTCGGGGGATCTGATCTCTCGTACGAGTCTCAAGTTTATAACACGGGTGAACGAAAAATAAATTTTTTTTTTTTTAATTTATATCAATGCATCAAATAATAACCAAAATCTTTATTCAATACTTGCAAAGTTTGCTTTTGTTGTTTTTTTTTTACATCGATAAATAAGTCTTGAAATTTTTGGTTCATAGTATAAGCAGCAGATAACAGGACCTTGAAATAAAAAGCAGACTTTATCCAAAAAAAACTGTTTTTATAGTTTCATTAGTAACGTGAAAAAAATCAATATTTGACGTCTAGAGTCCAAACTCAAAATTCGTGTCGACCGGTGCAATCGGTATAAATTTGCAACTGCGTTGAAATTTTCGCTAACATACGTGTTATACCTATGTTTGCCTTCCCTTGTGCGGTTGGTTGAATTTACGTTGAATATGCCGGGAATAGCGAGTATTTTCATGATCATAACAACGTGTGGAATAATTAAATGATCGCGAATTCTTAACCTGATTGACGCCAAGTATAACGTAATGGGCACAGCTGGATGAGTATGAATGAAGAGCTTCATGGAATGATTTGCTAGTTCCCGACCATCAAAGATCGACTGAAAGTTCCAACAGCGATTTCCTTGCTCAAAGATTTAACTCCCGGAGATAGTGGCTGGTCCTGAACATCCCACGGGAATGCATTGAGTTTCATGCACCGCCAACCCATCTCTAAATTCTAAGCCATTCGCAACTTCAATCCTCACATACAATTTCCTGTGAAAAATCTCTCCTTGTTCTTCGATCGTTACATAATTTCATCATTCAATCTATCCGTGAATTTTCAAAACTGCTGATGTACCGGAATCTTTTGTTTTCTAGGTTATAAAACTTTCTGCACTGAATTGTTGCTGCGAAATCCATGAAATTCGAATACAGTTACGCCTCGAAATTTCAAATAGCCAATTTTCTGAAATTCGGAACCGAAAATATCTGAAAAAATTCAGAAAAATGTTCTTCAATGGCAAAATTATGCCCACGAAATTTCAACAAAGTTTGTCAAGAAACTTGGAATTGATCGAATTTTCTAGAGTCGAGGTGGCTGCCATCTTGGATACAAAAAATCATCTGAGTTTGACAGACATCTTACACAGATATGTATGTGCAGCAATGTTCATTGATGCCTTCCCATTTCAGATACCTTGTTTTCGATCCGAAACAAAATGCGAGTTAGATTCTAATCGAATTATGTGAAAATGACTGGCAATGCAGTCGACGTGAGAGATTTAAATCATTGTCACATAATTCGTATAGAATCGAACTTGCATTTTGTTTTGGACCCAAAAACAAAAGAGCCAAAAGGGGAAATCATCAATTAACGTCACTGTGTATACAATGTTCTCTCTGTCTTATAAGTCTTATATGTCGGATAAGTTCTATATTTGGAGGAGTCAATTATTCCGCAGCTATCGACGCAGTGATCGCGTGTCTAATAATTATAACAAGTGACAAGCGACGGGTTGTGTGACTTCAGGGTACAAATTGTCAAGCCTGATATAATCGTCAGTCGCGAGACGTGGCTTGTGTCAAATTTGACACGTATACCGCGTCTTTTCCACGTTTATTCACTTTGGTCCCTTGTTTGTTGTCATTTTTCTCACTGCATCGTACATATGACGTGAGGGCAGCTCGTTAAATAATTCAGAGCAAACATCCCGTCTGCCCAAATACAGTGCAGCGAAAAGTTACATGTTTCTCACAGAGCCTCTCGTGTACCTTGAGAGTTAGGTTGGGTTCCTCAACCGACGTGACTTCGGAATTCTCCCTATTCACCCACGCCCCATCGTACCGGCCATTCGCGTATTGAACTTTCCCATTTCAATTAAATATTAAATACCCCGATCGATACCGCGTCTTGTCGTTACGTGCCTTACCTTTGCCCACCCTTCAACTATACCCCGCATCCGTGTCTCTAACCCACGAACAACATTCACTTGTCGGTGCGATGCGCTTCCTGACTACCTGGTATGTTCAGAGGTATTTTTAGTACGCGTCGAATATTCACTTCATGGCCGTGACCTTCCGTCGAAGAAACTAATTTTTCCTCCACTCATCGATGTCGGTGAAACGCTGTAGCTGAAGTTTCAGTGGAAAGACTTCAACCCTTCACTGGAAAGCAGGGTATTTGACCAAACTTTAGCCAACATAATAATGATTTCCACTAAAGATATTATAGAATATTTTATGTCATCACTCAAGTAGTTGGTAATTCAGTATTTGTCGTGACCTTTGCCGATTAATGACAGTTTTACCCAAGCCTCTCTTAACAATTTATGAATTACTTTTATACTGTCATTCTCAAATGCTGATATAGCAGTGATGCTATGGGTTACACGTACGAATGTTTTGATCCGTGTAATTCGATCCGTGAATAATTTTATCTCAAAAGAAGACACCAGAAGGCGCCACTTGAAATGAAGAATCCAACGAAAAAACTTGTTGCGTTCCACACTCTTGTCCCATTATTGTGATATCGCCTTAGTTCAAGCCTTTTGAATAACGTGTGGACTAGTAAGTGTCCGTACCCTGCTGGAAAAGAAAACTGCAGTACAATGTGCAAAGAAGTGGTTTCACCGAAGGCAGGTGAATTTTTATGCAAACGGAATTGCTGCAAAACGTCGAATAGGAGATCAGAAAAAGGACCTTCAATCGGTGAGAAACATAGTATTCAGAGGAAGTGGTTGTTCCCGATGGCACGGAATAGCGTTGGATTTTTATTCAAGCTTTCTTCGAACTCTCATACACAAGTATACAGGCAGTTGCTTCCCGTTTATCTGGGTAACGAAGACAGCGAGGAGCAGGTGAACAGATATGACGCGAAGGAGTTTCGATTAGGTCCGAAGTCTGGCGCCTCGAACTCGATTGTGGAATCCGGCGGTAATGACCAAGAAATTAGATTGTAACTTTTTCACGGTCCGATTTTCCAATACCGTTTCGAACGGTGAAAGCAGCGGCTGGTTGATTCGATGTGAAGCTACAGAGGTACGTAGCCTATACATGAAAGTATACAGCGGATGAGCGGCGCTGTGAATAAGTTATCAGCCACCCGGGAACTTCGCAGTACAGGGTAGGTTGAGAGGTACGTGATAAGTTTAAGTTAATACGAAAGTGCGGTGGAAGTTGATATATAAATAGGAAAGTCACACTTGTCGCATTGTCGTGAGATGAAAACCGCCCGAAAAGCAACAGTCTCGAAAGCTGGAGCGAAGCGTAGAAAGAATTTCAACGTTGAGACGAGACTTGACCAAGTCGAAGAAACCTGATCCCGCTGCAGTCTCGCGAAGGGATGGATAACGCGCGTCGTTTGTTAGACCGATCAGCCATGAGCATGGAAATATATCAAGATGTCAATCTCGATCAGGAAAAACCCACACGAACGTTGGTCCCGAGTCCAGAATCGCTTATTCACCAAGACTGCCGTTTCCACTGTGCTGCATTGTGACGAACGTTGAATGCGGTATTTTCCCAGATTTCACCTTATCCTTATATTTCCCTCGTCTCGGCCGCGTTATTCCATCTTCGATACCTCACCGGCAAATGTGATCCCATTTCGGAGGTAAAGAAACGCTTTCGCGTCTCGCTGTTTGCCCAATTGGGTGGGCAAACCAGCATTTTTGAAAGAATGTTGACAATGGTCGTATTGGCGCAGTTATTACACGAGATTCATTTTACCATATTACAGAACTGTGAAACCGCAGTAGCTGCAGCGGAATGCAAGGAGATATGGATGCGGAAATAAAACTCTCTACTGGTTCGTGGATGAATAAACTGCTCCGCAAATTTCCGCGTAGTACATACATTAATTCTTCCTGCGGGTTATAATCACCGGCCCTCCATAAACCACTTCACTAATGCACAAGTAACACGCGTGTTTTCATCATGTTATAACAACCTACGGGAATTGCAGACTGCGGGGAGATTGCAGGCAGAAAAGCTGTTCGCAATAATGATCGCACGAGTTAACATCAGCAACGATCTGAAATAACGTCGTACATGCATTAGGATCGCGACGATAGGCGATCGTTACGCTTTAGTAATGTAATTGCAGCTCGCGGCTGTCGCGAGATCCTCGTAACTCATTGGGAGTTCAATCAATTAGAACGAAGAACTTGATATCATTTCGATGAATGAAACACGCCTCTTGTGCAGCGGCAAACAAGCGGAAGAGATTTGATCGATACCTGAAACATAGGTATGTACCTACCTACCTACCTACCTACCTTGCCTCACCATTCTCCTAGCAGTACCGAAGAGAGTCGCAATTACTACTACGACAATCATTGTTCGAACCACTAGCAGCTGAAAAGGATGTTAGAGTTATTACAGAGTCAAACCGATTCCGACTTGTTGATCGGAGAGCCACTCGAACCGTCAGCGAGTCTTCGACATTATTAAAATACCGTCAAGGAGTCTCGATTCAGGATTAACCTTCAATGTTATTATACAGAACTGCTCCGTCTAGCCACCCACTGGCGAAATCAAAACTTCTGAAGTATCGTTTGTCGGATCAAGCTCCTCGGTCTGAATGGCTCCATTGTGAGCGTCCCGACACTAATTTATTACTCTGCGCATGCCGGATTTCTGAGAATGCACGTTACGCTGTCATCCGCGGATCAAACAAGCCGACTAATTGTCCGCACGGAGTGATACGGTTCTCCGGGCGAAAGTGCACGGCTGCGAAGGTTCATGCACACGATTACGGAGTTTGGAAAACTAGCGTAGCTGACGGAGAAGAGGGACTGTAAACTGGTGTCAGGACCCGGCGGACTCGACCGGGTTCCCTAATCCTTTCAGAAGTCACTCTGAAGCGATATTCCATTCGAAGTGGCGCAGGTCGGACGATTACCATGGCAGGATGGACTTCGGCTGAATCTGGAGGGGACAAAATCGAGTGACACCGAAACGGTTTCGTGTACATCTAACGATCCGGAGTCCGAGCTGGTGGATTAGCATCGATTGCTACAACGTACGAACCGGTCCCGAGTAAAATGACGGGATAAACTTGGTTATAGATGACCTCGCTTCGCAACAAAGAACGCTGAAAGGTCTGTACTATTCTTAACCTGACCATCGAACGTTTATATCTCGAGGAAAATGGCGAATCGGAGACAATGAATTCCTGGTCCTATTTCCACGAATAGACGAATGTCCACTATAACTCTATCTATTCATAGATTCTAAGTATCGAGTGTCCGTTCCTGCGTCATTCTACGGTCGATACAAGACCAGCCACACAATCATGTGGATTCGTCGTGAAAGGCAGCACAATTTCCATGTGACATATGGATGGAACCGGTGTGATCCGAAGAAATTCTCTCACTATATAACAGCTCGCCGTAATTATCGTCCGCGGTTGGTTGCTGATTGACAAACTTCAGTGATTACCATACTGCACATTGTGCTCTATGAAGAACTTCCGGCATTGGACACAAACTCACCTCTTCACATTGATCGGGGTCAATTTTTGTATCTTCCGACTATTTGGATCTCACTTAAATCCCTCGAAAGATTAATTTGTCATTCACTTGTCGAATTTTTTGAGCGAAAACCTCGGTGAAGCTCTCTTCGGCTATATCCGTCTGCCTGGCATCATTAATTCATCATGGGCGAGCTTATAATATCAGGCACCGTGAATAGTAGCGTGGGACAAGACAACCGCGGTAATAATTGTCTCCGATGAAATTATTCCTAAAGGGTTATATCGCACGGGGTGATATTATTAGATAGAATAACTGAAATTATGTTACCCATTTCCTATTTCAAGCTCAGTGACGAACATCCCGTGATTATTTCGTCGACGGTAACTTGCAGGGTTAATTTGACCTGATGTATGTGTGCATGAGTAAACGGTGTATACTGCGACAGGATATTCGATCCACGTTGATCAAAGAGGCTGATACCTATAAGCCAGAATTCCATCGCTAGCGTTATTCTATGCCTAATTACACGTTATCAGTTTTCATTGTTTGAGGTGAATAACAAAGAAACGAACAAACAAGTACGGGGAGAGAAAAATTTGTTTGCTTTCCAAGTAGACATTCTGCAAACACTTTCGCAGACATTATGAATACGTGATAAAACTCCAACTATGGACTCTCCGACGCTCGATAACGCTGCCGGACTCTATTTCTGTGCAAATTATACACCGGTGCAAATATCGCAAACGCCTAGGGACAGAGGTAAGAATGGTTTCGGTGAGTGTGTTATACACCGCCTGGGTATAATCTGTGCCACGGTTAATTTCATGCATTCGAAGGTTCGACATGTGACAGAGGGATACGGGTGTGTTTGAATAAGTGATGGCAAAATGGAGCCGCGACGGCGGCAAGGATTGCAAGGCGAAGTAATGATTGCGGAAGGACATTCTTGGGCGTCTGTTTTTTTTTTCTTTTTTTCCACTCTCTCTCCTTTTCCGCGCCTTAGTAATCGTCACAAATTTACCCGCGCCGTTTACATCGTTCCAGTTACATTCCCCTGCTGGGTATCCCAGTATGCAGTTTTTAGATTTTGAATCGAGGCGTGAAAGACCCAACCATCCGATATTTCCGGTGTTCTCACCACAGGAAACTACATGAGTCACCGTATAATGGGATGTATAACACCGAAAACACGGGCTCCCGCTACTTCACGTTCAGGGAGCGACCGGGGGTCCCTTTAGATCCCCTTCGCCCGAACCTTTCCGCGGGTTTTGTATTCTATGGCGATCGAATCTCTGCCATAGGCGTACGAAACGCACGAAAGCAAATCGCGCTCGGTCACCTTCACCGAAGACACCCTGTGGTTTGGAAATTTGAAAAATCGGACTCGGAATGGTCGACGAATTTGAATTTACGTCGATTTCGATGCCGAGTCAAAGTCCGTTGGACGAAAATCTACGCGAAACGCTGGAGCGAGACGAAATCACGCGGTTCCACGCCCATGCGTGATGCAGGTTCGCCATGTTGGTAAATTTAAAAGGTTCCGTTTCGATATTCGAACAGTCACTCTGCAGCACGGGAAAAGCCTTCAGCCAACTAATTGTTCCCGAAAATATTATACGTATCGGTGATTGACGTTTCATCGCGATGCTGATGGTTATATGAAAAAATGACTACTCATTGAACGGAATGAAGAGTGACGCTCCAAAAGATAGCTGCCTGCCTACAACCGTATGTGTTGTGCGTGTCTCCTTGTTCATCGTTACACCTACTTATATACATATCGGAAATTGTTCGATAGGATTTTCAGTCACACGTTTCACACGATGAATAAACGAAGAAAAAAAATTTGAACAAGACAGTTGAAATATTTGAAACGATTATACACCTCGTAATCCGATTTTTTTCGAGCTGTACCGGTGTACACCGATTTTCCGATTTTAAATCAATTTTCGGTCCCCAATTACAGCTCCAGATTTTTCCCCTAATCTCGCTTTCATCAGTTTTCTCCTCGTCTTAACTTTTTTCACAGGGTTCTCTATACTCTTCAACATTCCGGGTACGCGAGCAGCCGCGAACTTTATTAACAGATACAAGAAAGGCATTCCAATGGTAAATTCTTGGAGGCTTCTTTTTCTGCTATACCTCTCGCGTCGTACCAGCCTCCGTTAATTGCTTAATTATAAACACCTATAAAATTCCTGCGTACGTTTCTTCGCGACGATTCCAAGTAGGTGAAATTTTTATTCATATTACATTACACCGTACCTTTGGTACGAGGTAAGTGTCGCAAAGATTATCTAAAGAAGCGGACCATCTATACACACACATGTAGGTTCCGCTTTTATCAATCGATCGAATTGCTGACTATGGTTCGGAAAAATGAAAACCACTAGGTGGTGGTTAAATCAATAATAATCATTGTCGTTGGTTTAGATAGACGGCGAAACGCGATCAGGCTGGTCCAAGAATCACGTGGTTTCTGGTAGGGTGTTTCTGGCCCCAATCTGGTAATAGACGAGGACCCCCATAATTCAGAGCTAACCCGAGTCCATCTAATGCGAACCCCCGGCGCGTGTGTGTAGACCCAAGATCGCCACACACCGTTACAGATATGCTTCGCATGTGTACAACAGGCTGCGCATTCACCTGGATAGCCTCGGCCCTTCTTCTCCAAACTATACGCCTTCATACCGGGCGCTCAACGATCCAAGGAAATATGCAATACGTCGAAAATTGCCCCCATCATCTCTGGTCGAAACGATACTGTCCCGTTATCATTGTCCGATCCCATGGATTCGCGTCCTGCAGTGATCTGATTAGAGTTTGGCGAAAAAAGCACCTCAAGCCATGAAAGAAAAGATTCCACGGACGATCGGTCGCCGGTGTGTCGTATACTTAAAAGGTTGATCGCCCGTCTGGCCCAAATAAGGATTCACACGAGTTGATATTATGTCAAATAATACTTATTAATGAATATCAAGCTCTTACATACCTTGACATTACGCGTCTTCCGTACGAAATGTCTAGGAATGAGCGATTCTTTCCGATTAATCGAGAACACCGATGTTTTCTTCATTGATTAATCGATGTTTGATTTAGTTTTCTCAACGTTGGATGAACTCGATTTTTTTCCGTGATTTTGTAATTCGAACGTGGACGACGAGGACTAACTGCGACGATTGAACAAAAATCGAAGTTAAAAAAAAAACAATAACTGTTGATGTGTATATTTGTTAAAAAATGAGGTTATACAATAAACAAAAATCTTTTTCTTGCAAAGATGTAAAATCTGTATTTTCGCGACGATTTACCGATGTATCGACCTTTTTTCTTTTGAAGCTCATCTATTTACATAATCGATTTTTTTTTTTCGAGTATCGATTATTTTCTGAACATCGCTCATCCCTCGAACTAACGCCGGTTGGCCATAGAAAACTGTTTATCTAGAGAGAGCGTTTCACGCACATTACTATGTGTCTAACTTGTCCATTGAGACTTACTTTGTTAGTCTCGCTATTTTAAATTCAGGTTACAGCATGTGCATTTTTGAATCCTATGATTGCTGGGTGGGTTTTACGATCTCATGATTGCTCCTGAAGCTTAAGACATTTTCGCGATAATCGCGCATCTTAATACCGGACAATTTGCCTGTAACCTAATCTAGGGGTTGGTGATAATTAACGCTGTGGGCAGCCCGGTTGTTTACTGCTCAGGCAGCTATTCAATCTGGCACTAATTTAGTGCGAAGCACCCTTACGTTATACTATACTGCTCTGCTACGAATGGAGCAAATGGAGTAAAGTGATGCTCGGTGAATGGGGAAGGCTGTGAATGATGCTCTTCTGCGGTGTGTTCGAACACCAAGTACGAGATCGCGCACTTTAAGCCGTACAGAATTAAGCCTGCAAGCCTAAGGCGCTCCTCCCAGGGTCCAAATAGCAAAAAAAAAATATGCCGCTACAGGAAAATGTTTTCTCATGAGTAAGGAAAAAGTAATATCACAGCAGTGTTTCAGGAAACACATGAAAGTGGGAATTTCGAATTTGCATTCGAGTATGCGGAGTTGCCCAACGTCAGGCGTGCTGGCTGACCATTCAAGTGCTTATACTACTTCCAACAATGTTGGTCTCATCGCGGATCAGTCGACAGGGCAGGTCTCTGCATATTTTTGATACAGGAAAAAATGGCGAGTCACTCTTTAAATAACGCGGGTTTTATTACGCAGAAGAAAATGTTCATTCTGGACGAGGTTTCTTACTCAGCGTTTTTTTACGATGGCTGATTATGGTGAATACCAGTTGTTCTTGCATTTTTACACATGGTTTAGTCTGTAAGTTCCTTATCGGTTGGTCTATGAAAAAATTGTCACAATATTACAAATCTTGTTTTTTCAGCCTCTTTTTAATGATTGTTTGAATCACCTGTACATTGCCATACACGCATCTCGATTCCTCAGTTTTAGCTTATCGCTTCTATTTCTTTAGGAAAAAAACCAGCACAGGGTGTGTCATTAATTTACGTATCCCATAGAAATGTGGACCAAAGTGCCATCCCTATTCAAGCAAGGTTGGAAGCGAGACCGTGAATTCAAGGGGTCAGATGGAATTGTCTGAAACAAAGGTCAAGTTAGTTCCGGAGTTTGAATTAAATTTAAAAGAGTGTCCGACCGCTCCGCACACTTTGCGTGAAATTTTGAAGCTCGGGGTGATTTTGAAAGAAGTCCACTCCCGTTCCGGTACAAGTCTTGGGTTGACATGAGGCAATTTATATGCCAAGTGGACGTTTCAATACTTCAATAATATATTTCCCGAAAGATAAAACCCCAATAGGTGGTAGCTGATGTGATCATATAGGCAAATCGTACGAGTATCACTTCACTTTCGTGTATGCGTGTGTAGATTCCTTTTGAAAAAAACTGACAAAATCAGGATGCGTTTCAGCGCTGTAAATTATGTTCGTGTTCCAGAACCTTTTGCATTGTATTGAACGAGCGAACTAGCCTGTACTGCACTTAGTCCATACTCAAACTTTCATGCATTCCGGACACGTGACGATAAATGGTATTCCCTCTGAAGGCTTATTTCCATTCTGTCATCAGTTGTCCTTACGAATGCCGTTTGTGAATCGTATATAAATGGCAGATAGCAGCTGAGTTGTAAGTTGCCGTACATCGATTTGAAGATTACAAACAACTCTTAAATGGCTGCCTGAAGAACTTTTCGATTTTTTCTCCAGTCAATCTCCGTTTTCTTTTCAATACCACAACGTTTTTAAAAATGCGTCAAAGTAAAAACACGTAAATTCAAAGCTAACTTTATTTTCACAAATCGAACCTCTAAGTTTACTTCTTTCCTTCACCGTTCAGAACACCAGTCATTTGGACTAGACCGCAAAATTCTATTTACATATATTCCGTATGTTGCTTTGATCACTATTCAAACGAAGGTATATTAATTTTCATGTCTAACTTGAGCGGGAGGAATCGGGGCTCCAGGGGTGAGTCGATAGTATTTAATTACAGGTACACGTCAAAAGCGAAATAAAAGTCAGAAACCCACCATTTTGCACTGTGGCGTGACCGAAGACACGGATGTCCACCGACGTGACATTTATACATCGTTCGAGGTACAGTAGAGAAAATAGACGTTTCATTTCATAAAAGCGTACAAAGTGAACTTGCGATTCTGATATCACGACAAGGCCAAGAGATATGTGAAAAAACTCATGACCGAAGGTACGTACCTGCTTTTTCTCCGTACCTACCTTCCTATCTAAAAAGAAATAGTTAATGGTTAGAAAAAGTTTAGCGTTCGTCGAAGGCGACACGCGGGGACAAAGCCTGTAAGAGAAAAGCTCCATCCTCGGCCGATCGATAAGAAGCTTTATGTTTTTGCAAAGACTTTGTCATCCGATAGCGACAGGGCCGTCACGTCAGTTAACGTCGTCTCCTCCCCCCCCCTCCCTGCCCACCCCTGCCCACCCTCCCAATCTGCTCACCGAGCTTAGAACCTGTCCAAATTTCACCGACGTGGGCCAACTGATGCACTGCAGGTGAACTACATCGGGTGGGTTGGGTAAGAACTGTACGTCCATTAGCATCGATTATAAGTCAACTCAGTCAGGTTCGTCTAGAACGATACGAAAACACAGAGTCGCGTCTTTCAGGAATGGTCTCAACGATTTTTTATTCTTCTCCCTTTGTTTGGGTTTTCCGAAACGCCGGTTTTCCCGTCTCGGTCCACCCCTGGTCGGCGGACAGTGACGAAGAAAGATAGTCCATCTCACGCCGCAAGTATCCGGCAACTTTGACGCTTACTCCCTTGAGACTTTCTATAAATACACCACGGGGTGGAAGGCTATTCTTCGGCTAACCAAACTGTTGAGTTTACTCGAGCTGTGTACGGAGTGAGTCTAAAGTATACAACCTTTGTCAGTGATCGATTTTCAGTCACTCAGACCCGTTAATTATGCACGCGTACAGTATGCCTATTTATTACTACAATATCTATTGCTTATGTAACGTAGCTGAAGTATACAGGCAGTGAGCTGGGTGGAAAAACTCTTACTTCAAATCTCTAACTTCCTGCTAGTCGCCCTGCTGCCCAAAGGCAAATAAACTGCTTTTGATGGAAGGGAATGAACAAAATTACCTTCCAAGAACTCCAAGGGGAACGTAAGAATTGTGTGAACTTGAAGTTGAATAACGAGTTCAAGGTGTCGACCAAATCTTACATCGAGCACCACAGATCGAAAAAGATCTGTCGTCAGATTTTCCTGCACCGGTACTTTGCGATGAATAAATGGTTATTTTCACGTCTCTAGTGAAACGGCGTCCATTACCATAACAAGTACCTGTATATTTTTGAATGGGAATCGAGCATAATTTCTTGGCGAGCTACCAATTGATGGATAATTTTTCTCCGCGATGGCTGCTTGACTCTTTCCGGTTTCTGAACAGTTTCTTCGCCGCCGGAGTTTCCGGTGCTCGCATCAAGATATGGAGCTGGAATTGCTGAAAACTAACCGAGCTGAAGAAGGAGACGCGGAGCACATAAGTGGGATTTATTGCCTTCAAGTCTCGATAGTTTGAAGATAGTTTAAAACGATTTGGAACAGGGCCGTATAGCACAATGCCGTGTGGTTTCTTGAGGTTGATTTAAACGCACGGTGGATAAACTCCGCACCGTATAATGTAGGTACATCCCCGAAGCAATTTCCGTCGACAAACCAAAGGAACAGAGGACCAAAGCGCCTGGCAACAATAAGGAGAAGCGCACACAGAACGTGCTTGCAAACGCTCAATGCCCCCATCGTGTTACCCATTAAACCATGGGTAGGTTGGCCGAAGAATAACTCACTTCCGGCCTATTCTCGCTATGAAACAATTTCGCCATATCCAATTATTAAAATGAACGCAGAGGACGGGTTCGTCAATGGTGGCCAAAAAGCACGTCGTGTTAAAGGTATAAAAGAAGCTGTTTCAAGCGGGGGTTGTAAAAAGGAATGAAAAAATAAAGATACGAGCAAACCGAGAGACAGCTGTGAGAAAATGACTCGGGACGGGTATTTATCGTGAAAATTAGCAAGCTGGCGAGAGGGGCTGACGGAATTCCACGAGACGTTACGTCGAGGTGTCTGACATGTACCGTATAGGTATGTATACAGCTAGCTACCCTCTTTATGTTCTTGGAGGGACGAGAAAGACGATGGGCCGAGTAGGTATATTCCAGGGCGGGTGACTGAGCTAACGAAGATAGGGAGACGCTGCAGGTGGAACTGAGACGTTGACGATAGAGACAAGCCAAAGAGAGGTGGTTCGCAATAAGGGGCTTGCGCGGCTGAGGGATCAGGGAGTGACGTCTGATCTTCATTAAGCTTTTCCACCGAGTTTCAAACTTCACCGACGACGACGAAGAGGAGCAAGAAGACGAGGACTAGGATGAGTACAACGATAACTGCCTAACAAAATTTTACCTACAACCTCTTGTCTACCTGGAGGCTATCGCCGAGGACGATATTCTCGAGGATCGAACGGCGGAAGTATTCCGACTTCCTCGGATAACCCTCAATGTCGAATTCCGCATTAGTTGCTTTGTATCGTAATGGTAGAACTATGGTCAGAGTTGACGGTGTTTTCTTAAACCGTACTGAAAATATCAATCTCGAAGTTCTTGGAAGGTTAATTTCATCGCCTAGATGTTGGTATTTATATTGCAACACTCTCGGGTGTTACGGAAGTTAAATACGGGTTTGTTGAGTAATCAAGAAGTGAACAAGACAGACAAAGATTAAAAGATGGGAAAATGCGAAACAAGGCGGTTTATTACAATAAATATTGGTTGACGTAGCGGCCTCATCCATTTCAGAACATATCAGAGCTCTCATCTATCTTTTATCCATGATGACCACTAGATCATTAGAAAGGGGGTAAAACGGGTGATTTCACCTTTTGCAACAATATAGTCAGATACACATTCCATGAAGAGCAAACTTTTATCGCAAAGTAGTTCAATTTGGCGATAAATGAAGTCGCGAATGAATATATTCGTTCTACAATCAGCAGCAAAGATACGTATTACATACATGTTAAAAAATATCTGTATACCATACCAACCTGCACGTTGAATGCGAAGGTGGAAAATGTATGAGGGTATTGGTGAGTGTGAAGTGGGTAAGAAAAGTCGAGATGAGATCTCGAGTAAAAAAAACTATAGGTATACATGTAGACACGGATGTGTGTAGTTACACGCATGCACACCTACCTGCTATACCTTGGCAAATAATATTTTTCACGGTGAGAAGTTGCGTGACGGGCGATCAGTCACGGTGTATCCGATCACCGAAGGGGGAGAAGACTCGTTGTCATGGTGAGGCTAAAGGAATGGAGAGGTGCGGATTAGATATCCTCAACCATATATATGTGTGCGTATGTGTGGATGTATATAGGTGCCCAGGGTCCCTGCTGCGTACATCTACTGTACATCAGAATCGCCGCAAGTTGGTACAGGAGTCCCATAGCCAGGCGATACATCATCGTTAGGCGACTTTAGACACTCACCTATTTCGGCATTGCGTCACGTTGCTTTCAATCAGTAGAATAGAGACTATATTTTACCTTCGGTGACACTGTACCTACGGGCTGATCTTTAAGGTTAATTGTGAAAAGAGTGACAGAATAATGGGATTTAGTCATTGCTCGGAAGTGAGGTCTCGGTACGAAATGTAAATACCACCTACGTACAACTTCTTGAGCGTATCGAAACTGTCGATTAGTAATTGATACTTGAATTCAATATGGCCGCCTTCGTTATCGCTTCACTTCCGATTTTATTTCGGTGATGCGATCATTTCCAGAGCTTACCAAATGGCAAATTTATCGTTTTCGAGGATTTTATGTCTGAGGTTACTCGAAAAATGAGGTACGCAATTGACATCATGCAAACTGTGTCTAAATCAGATGTATGTATATTACGAAGACCAGGTATTTTGGAATTTGTAGGTTATATAATGCCACGGACTATGAAATCGCATTAATAGATGACAGCACGTGAGAATTCTTGATTTGTAAAGTGCAACAAGCCTAGCGCGTTATACTGAACTTCCTCTTACACGGAATCAAATCCGAAGAAAAGAAGCAGCGAAGCAACACAATAAAGTTGCATGGGCAATTCAAGCATTCAGGGTAGGACTGAAGAAAAGTTTTATAGCTAATTTAATTCTATCTGTAATCCATAACCATCAGTAAGTTAGAAATTAGGTACGGATAGAAATTAGCGCCACTTTCTGAGTAACCTACATTCGTAACACCTGTTTCTAAGAACACAACATGGTTGTCAGGGCGTGAGTAATTTATAAAGCAAAAAAGAAAACTTTTTTTGAAATAACCGAAATTCTTTGGTTAGAAAAAACATTCTTTCCAGGTATTTTTTACATGATAATTGTCGTAAATGGCGTTCGACTTGGCAATGCAAATTTTAACACCCAAAACTCTGCTTCTCCTTCATCAAGTGATGAGAATTTTTCCAACAAGGTAAATAATACTTTTTTTCCGAAGTATTCAGCCAAGTTGAATAAACATCAGTTGCTACGACAAATCTTCTCTTTTTCAGTTTCTCTTTGCGAAATACGGATAAAGGTAAATAATGGAAAAATAAATGTAATACAAGTAATCGTCCTGGTGATATTTTATATATTGACATAACATAACTACGCCGACGTGCACATTAACGAATGTCGGTTTCATTTTGTTAGCTTCCACGATTGGTTGCATATATTTGATCGTTGAGAATTGATACGTATATATCGTAAAGTATCAGTGCTTTCGTACACAAGAATTAATTTTAAGTAGTTGAAATGTATAATATTTTATATTCAAATTGTACAAGAATACTAATATTAATAAAAAAAAATTCTGTGCATTGATATTCAATTATAATTCTTAGTTTTCATGTACAGAAATATAAATACTTATACGGTGCACAGCAGCAAGATAGGAATATTGTGTGTTTCAATTGGTTATACCAATTTCAAGTGCCATACGGCATAATAAATAAAATCATTGCAAATGCCACGATTTTCACTATTGGAAATACTTCCGATTTCCAGAATCATTCTGTTAAATCCCCAGAAAGTGCGTTCATTCTCTGTTACGAGAAAAAAACCTTGTCACCTACGAATACAGGTTATACGTATTTACACCTGTATTATTTATTGGAATGTCGATTATTGAGTAACAACTCTATATAGGATAAAAAAAAACCACAAAAATATCATTAATGGGTGGTCATATAAATCTAATTACGTGGCGATATACACGTATTCATGGTTCATGTATGCATAAAAATTCATCGTAATTATTATCAACATTGTTGCTAATCTTCCCATTATTCGAAAGTTATTTTCGAAAGTTGTGATTTGCCAATGTTCCTTGCGACATTTACCCTATACCGTGTGTGTACCTAAATTTTTGAAAAAATATGCCCTTAGTACCTAGATCGCACATGCGAATGTTTATACGAGACCGAATGGAAAATGTTTAAAACATACGATAGAACGTGGTAATAAATAAAGACGAAACATACTATTCCACGTTTTGTATACGCTAACCTATCATTAACAATATTAACAACCCATTACGTGACACGCATTATTCTCTAACCACCTATAAGGTGGATTTCACTAACCCTTGGGACCCTCATCTCATGGGGTTCCAAGTTTTTCTGATAAAAGATTAGTAGGAAAATTGTTCTAAATTAGCTTTCTTTTTTCCTTAATTTGCTATATCGTCACTTATTTCTATGTAATACGTCTTCTCATAAGATTTTCTTGCGCCAACGATCTTTGGATTTAGTTCGTGGCGGAGGATTGCATCGTGTCAAGAGCGTGCCTCTGATCTTGTTGAATAGTCTTCAGCCATTGCTTATGCTCGCACAGATAAGGATACAACGGCACAACAAGTACACTTATATCGTCGACTGACGCCATCGGCAATATTTTCATTTCTTTATCTTCGGGATTTTCAACTTTCCCTCGCCACACGCGGCCCACCAATCGTCCTCGCGCAGCCTGCACCAGCTCCTGAGCTCCCATAGTCAGACTGAGAAGAAAAAAACACGTTTTTTGTTTGCGGGTGAAATAAAATTTGGACAAATAATGGAGCTAATTTGTCCTAAAAAAAAGCCCGGAGCTAAAAAAAAAATGTACCGGTATTCCAACGACGGAGTATCGGGAGCGACCGTCTTCCTCAAAATGTTAGCTGCCTCCTCGTCTGAAACGACGTCCCAGAGTCCGTCAGTGGCGATGATTACGCAATCTCTCTCGCTGAGATCATATTCCTCGAGTTTCAGGGATTGCACTTCAGGTTGGGATGACAAAAACGGTTTTATCGTCACTCCCGTGTTCGCAGCCTTTAATCCGTGGTCTCCAAAGCCCCTAGTCACGCCTATAGTACCCATTACTCTGCTCTGTAGAAAAGTATTGCACCGCGTTTAGTGTATACGCCTTGTTTCTTCCGTTTTAATGTTTTCATCCGTTCTTGAGGGTTGCAAAATAAATTGATAGTTACCCTTTTTCCACGTCCAGAAATGAGGGGCAGTTTCAGGTCTGAGTGGGTCAGTGTCTTGAAGGCCCAGCCCGTCATGTAAGGTTCTCTGTAAATGACGTGAGAGCCCAGTTCCCGCTCTAGTGGACGCCTACGGAATTCGAGCGCGGTAAATTGGCCCCTCAGCAATTCTCCTCCCCTCAAAGAACCCAAGGCTCTTACACGATCCGACTCTGAATCAGGTGTATGATCCCGCGTCAACGCACGTTCTTGCTCACCAACCACCAATATTGCTCTGTAAAATGTTTTTAATAGGTTCTTTAATGTCGACATTGTCAGAAAAATATGGCGTTGGAAGAAGGTAATTCTCTACCTGGAATCACCAGCACCAGCTGCGTACAAAATGCCATTGAGAAAGAGTATCGTGATGGCTGTGCAACCGCCGCCTCCTTTCTGTGACTGCAGTTCCACCATTTGATCCATTTGATTGTAGGCAAGCTCAATAGCACCTACAACCAGATCTCTGCCATTGACTAAACCACCTTGTTTCGCGCTGAGTAGATGCTCGCCAGGTATGGAAGCGAGCTTTTCCTGAAAAATAAAATAAGTCACCAGTAGTACAGACTAATATTCCATCATGTTTCTGTGAGTCAAAGATTTTGTAACTTACATAAATTATCCTGTGGAGATGTAGCCTTGCCGTTAAGGCTACTTGGTATCCAGCATGACCATCAAACATTGAAAACATTATGTAGGGCAGCGTGATGTTCGAATCGACCAACTTTAAATCCCCACGGGTCGCAGTTGCTTGATCCTCATTCCAGGTACTCTTACCAGCATTAATGCACTCTGCATAGCCTGCGCACCAAGGCAACCGACTCAAATCTCTCGGGACAATTATAGGTCGCACTCGATGGTCAGCGCTTACCTAAAAAAAATTATCTTTCAAAATAGAGTTAAAATAACAAGGGAACGTGGGAACATGTGCGATATTATATGTCTCTAAGGTTTAAAACCTGTGTCTCTTCATTGGTAAGACCCAGGAAACTTGGTCTGCTATAAGGTTTAGTCTCAACTTCAAAGACTAGATTAGAGTTGAGAAAATCTGTTCCAATTTCACTGTCCGATTCAGGCGGATACTCGAGTCCTAGTTCACTGGCCCCGACAGCAGTGAGAAGCGCAGATTTGAATCTATTGAACATTGTTATGTTGTTGTTCGCTTCGTCTTATCGCGAGTTTTATTTTCTTGTCCTGAAATTGTTTATTTGCTTTATTTGTTACTACAGGTTATAGGTTAGGCGTCAAATAGAGGACGCATTTTTCCCTCTTTCAGTAAATGCAAACATCTTCTTGTTCGCGTTAATGTTGCGACCGTAATGGCTCGGATTCTTTAACTAACACTAGTAATTTGATTTATTAAATTTTACTACTACACATCTAGCTGCAGGTTATGACAGCCAATTGAAGTTTGACGTTTTGCTTGATGGTCAACAGCGCCCATTTTAATATTACCACTTTACCCACGGACTTACATATAGGACTCCTTACACCATGCATACAGATTACAGATCTCTGGAAAGTAGGGAACTTTTTTGGAGTGGGGGGTGTATGGCTTGGTGAAGCAAGTCAAAAGCAAGGTTATTTAGTTCCTGCTATGACCACCTGAGTCGTTGCGTTCTAGGACGTGTTGTGTACAGATATATAATCGAGGAAACTACACGAGAAAAAAACCACACCTATATTACAACGATCCTACCGGCCAGGCCAATAACTAAGAAAATGAGCTTCACCAAGGGAATCACCCTCCACCATATGAGTTTTCAGTGGGCTGATTCTTTAATTAATGTGAAAATACAGAATCAATCCCCAGACATGTGCGTAAAACAGTGACTTTATCAGCCGTCTGTATCGTGTTCCAGGTAATAATTAGGCTTTCCGTTCGGTGCAGCCATCTACGACCCCTGAAAGTTACGAACATGAGTTACGAAATACCGCCATCTTGTTTACCATCTTGTACCGAACGAAGCCTTCAGGAATAATCGGATTGGCTGTCTGCAGCCATGTTAACAACCATTTTTCAAAACAGGTATTTCTCAGCTTTGTATTATCTATTTTCTGTCTTTGGACCCCTGCTTTCTGTTCTTGACTAATCATCATCCATCTTTTGAGCAATTCATCCTACTCTTTTACAGTTCGTGTATTGTTTGAGGATGATACAATTTCATTACATACTTTCAGATAATCCTCCTTGATTTCCCGCTCTTTTTATGCTGCCAAACTGGATAATCGTTCAGAGGTACTCTAATGTACCGTATTTTTTTTTTTTTTTTTCTCTTGCCTTCGGTTATTTACTTTTTTAGATATCCGTCGAGGATTCTTGCATTCCACAGTGTCGAATTATTTTTTTCATACAATAATGTAATTTACACTGTTTATTCGATTTGGGTAAACAATGCAATTGCTTTGAATCCAATCTTCGATTAAGAAATTGGCAGCACTGAAATGATGTGGCGTCTCGGTGTGAAACACGTGTTGACAGATCGCTTACGACGCTAAATGCCGACCATTTGAAGAATTCGATACGCAGCCGAAGATTCCTCGGTAACTGAGTAAATAAAGCTTCAAATTTCGCGTCGGTTCTCATTGTAACGGTACCTGCTGTCATTTAAACGTAACAGTCGTTCGAAACAAACGTTGTCTGCTCGTTTTGAGAGGTCGTGCAACTGTCACTTACCCAATCGCGGGAGATTTGAACAGGTTAAGTTTAAATAAGTTCTTTAAATGATGAATTTTAATAAATCTATCACAATTTCGACTTCTTCTCACACTATGCTTCGACAGCTGGTTGTCTTGATATTCGTGGTAGCAAGTATCGGGCTTTTTTTTTACCTAAATAAAGTGCAGCCGCATTATTACATCGATGAGATTTTCCACGTGCCTCAAACGTTGCGCTTCTGCAACAGAAATTTTTTCGAGGTAACTCTTTTTTATGTCAATATAAAATATAATTTGTGACAGTCTTTCACAAATATTAGAAACATACGAATTTCAGTGGGATCAAAAAATCACCACACTTCCGGGGCTCTATCTGATGGCCGTCGTACTTTTCGCACCACTCAAACTTTGCAACACTATCGTTTTGCGGGGGATCAACTTGATCGGGACGTTCGCAAATTTCTTCGTTGTGTATCAAATACTAAAGTCAAGTATTGAACGGCGGCAATATGGCGCTAAACAAAAATCACACGATCAGAGACAACAATGGACGATCCTCATAGCCAGCTTAAACATCGCTATTTTACCACCCCTGTACTTCCTTCTTTTTCTTTATTACACCGATGTCATTTCCACCAATTTGGTGCTCCTCATGTACCTGTTTTACATAAAACGACGATTCAAAACATCCGCTTTTGCGGGTAAGTTAATCAATCGCCTAAAATGAGTTTAAAAAAATGAAGCAACAATTTTTCTCGTATCATATTTACTGCTTGTTTTCATTTCCCAAGGTGTCTTGGCCGTACTCTTCAGACAGACAAATATCGTCTGGGTTGCGTGGATCTGTCTCGAACTCGGAATGGACATACTGGAGAAAAAAAATCCGAACCGAATCCACAAAAGCTTCAAAAACACTCCAGCATACGTCAAGGTGAGTTGATTGGCCCTTCGCAAAAAAAAAAAAAAAAAAAAAACGATTCAGTAAGAAGACAACGCAAATAAACATCGGAGAAAAATATTTGAATCAAATGTTTACAACTTTCTAGCTGAACGGCATTTTTCCTCTGTTTTCTAGCTTCTCTGGGATAATGCAAAGGAAGAAATTCTGGGTGGAAGATTTACCAATTTGGCGGCAGAAATATTCGGTGTACTGTTGCCGTACCTTCTAATCGGTTTATCCTTCGCGATTTTCATTCTCTGGAACAAAGGCATAGTCCTTGGGGACCGCAGCGCCCATGTAGCCACATTTCACGTGCCTCAAATCTTCTACTGTTCGGTGTTCTTCGCCTTTTTCGCCTGGCCATACTTCATCAGTCACGTAATAGACTTCTTGAGATTCGCGAAGGCTCGTTGGGGCTTCACCACTCTTGCCTTGCTTCTAGTCGGGATAATTGTCCGCTACAACACCCTGGTGCATCCCTACCTCCTCGCCGACAACAGGCATTACACCTTTTACGTTTGGAACAAAACTATCGGACGATATTATTTGGCCAGGTATCTCTTCGTCCCGATTTACGGGTTCTGTCTTTTCGCCACTTGGCGGGCTCTTCGTCATCTCCGATTTCTCTCCCAGATCGGCTACTTTATCGCAACGTTCATAGTGCTCGTTCCCCAGCTCCTGCTGGAGCCCAGATACTTCTTCATTCCCTACATCATATATCGTATCAATTCTATCGACAGTGTTAAACCGTGGCAATTGTTCGCCGAGTCATTGACGACCCTACTAGTCAATGCTTTTCAGTTCTACGTATTTTCGACCAAAGTATTTTACTGGGACGACGACGAGTATCCGCAAAGAATCTCGTGGTAGTTGCGATCTTGTTCACCTGGAAAAGAAACTAGTCTTTTTTGTTGAAACGGGGGAAATAGCTCTCGAAAACGACTGATTCTAGGCATTTATGTACGTATAACTGTATTGTTTAATGGTTTGTGAAATGGAATAAATGAACAGAAGAAAATCCAAGTTCGATAATTATATTTATTTGATTGCTATTACGTTACGTCTTCCAATTTTCATTTCCTCCTTCGTAGCAATTTTTTGCTTCTCGTTTTGTTTTTGTTCGTTTATTTTTACATAGTATGTAACAATCTCACCATAATTTGGTAGGTTTTACCTATATATTAGGTTAAGACTTATCATGTAATGTACAAATATAATACACGCCTCGCTCCTATAATATTACTTTGGATTTCGCCTAACTCGATCGTCAATATGTTATATTCATTGTTTTTCCATTCGCTGCAGCTGGCGAATTATTTACTCTCAGGCCTTAATTATTTATTAATTCACTCATTTATTTATTTTCAACTAGGTATTCGTTACGATAATCAAAATGGTTTTCAATCTGAAGCATTGCGTACCTACAGATAATTATTGTGTCCGTAACTTGTATGCACCGGGGTTAGTTTATAACGTCCCTTAATCACCAATTTCGTTATCGCGCTCCGTTGAACATTCTTTTCAACTTTTACATTTATTTTATTTAAATTCATAAATTTCAGAGTTTTCGACGCTGACGTCGCGTAACTACCTAAAGATAATGCTAAAAAATGTTCAACTCTTTTTTATTTATTTTTTTTTTATCTTGTCATTTACTTTCTTCTCTCGTATCGTTTTCCGTTTTCAATATTACCAATCTTTTAATACCACGCATAATTCTATTCTTCGAATTTCATCTCTCAGACAATAAATACTATACGGATATGTCCAATGTAAACCGAAAATTACAGGCAATTAGATCGCACCTTTTTTTTATCGAATTATTGTTACCGTTTATAATTAGTTACGCGGCTGTTGCGCCTTTTGTCCTGTTCTCTCTATTCTCGTTAAGAAAAAACGAGATACCATTGCCCTTATATTTATCTATCTCCTCTTCCATCTATCTGTCTACCTATCTATCCGCTCACTTTTGACTTTGTCAACCTCGCATTCACCGACGAAACGATCTTTGATATGCGCAATGACTCGCGTCGAATGAGGTCTTGCTAAGCAGGATCGACGTTACGACGGAATGAAATCATAAATAGGTACGTAGAATCGAATGTTGACTGGCTAACCGTCAGATACGTTTTCAAAATACAAACCGCGGTATTAATTTACAAAATAAAAATAAAACACAATTCGTACCGCACCGAATAACGAATTTTGAATTAGTATCTCCTCTCGATTAAATTTTACCTCTAAAAATCGTACAACGAATCACGATTTGTTAAAGCTTCATAGAAATATCACGTATTGTAAAGATTATCGCCGTTCTTTGCTAAAATCAATTACACCGATTTTTTTCTCACCGTTGCTGATTGTTTCAACATATTGCTTTTGAATTTAAATTTACTAATAGATGTATAAAAATATAGTAATAGAATGTAACACCCATATGGCAAAGTCCAAGTCTTCCTGATACATCATTACCTCAGGCAAACACTTTTGAAATATTATTACAATCAATTTCATCAACATTTAAAACAAGTCAGTTTCAAGAAAAACAAATAATCGAGCCATCCGGTACTTGCCGAAAATCGACTAGCGTATTATCGTCAATCGAATATTCTAACACTGACAATGAGATTAAATCCCGCGATATATACGTACTCCGATCATTTTGACCCAACAACATGTAAATAGTAACGTATCCATTGTCAGTACTAATTTATGTTGGCGTGACTCGTTAAAGACAAAGTGTAAAGTCGACCCTGATTTCAGTACGTCAGCATTATAACGTATAGTAATAATAATAGCACTGCTCGTTTTTAGGTATCTATAGTGTAGGTACGTTATATCTTGAGTAAGGAAGATACAGCTTAGGCACTAGGTTTACGACGCGTCTGTGTAAAAGTGATCAAAGACGGCGTCGTCTAGTTGAGACCGATATCGATTATCGCTATACCGCGCCTCACATTTTATCATACTATTTGTTGCTTTAATTTGATCAAATTCGTCGAAGCGTATTTCTCCTTGTCGAGGGCCGCACTCGGCTCGTTCTTCTTGGTTTGCGTGTGCCAGGCGAGAACTTGGCTGCAGTTATCAGCCAGAAGCTCTATTTCGCTCGGGTTGAACGGCGCCAGGCTTTTCAGGAATCCGTCCTCCTCGTACCCGGGCCTGAACGGCATGCTGGCCTTTGGTCGCTCAAGCAAAAACTTGACGCTAACTGCAAAACCTGCCATATCAACGGGGAATTTCCGTCCTGCCATCCAACCGTCGTAGAAACCGATGAACTTCCCGTTCTTCACTATCGGCGTACTTAGACCGAACTTTGTGCAAAGGCCAACTGGCCACATCGAGACTTTTCGAGTTGTGCGGATCTGAAATTATGCAATCGAATCATAATGAGAGTGAAGTTCGTAACGTTAATGGTAACGATTAAATTTGAAGAAAAATTATTATTCCGTAACTGTAGGATCGTCTCGAATTGAGTAATCTATTTTTAAAAACTGGAGTGCATTCAGATTTTGGAAATTAAACTTTTTTAAAGACGTTCCAAATTTTCAAGACAAGGATCTTAGCTTCAATATTTCGTTACGTTAACGTTACTAACTTCAGTCTGGTGAATCATACGTATTTTATCAGAAATCCATTACGAAATTGAAATCAAAGCAGCTTGTAATTATCTGTAAATTGCCCGGAAATAGACGGTTCGAGAAAATAATGGTTACTCGTCGTCACCTGACGTGGTATGTTTTTTGTCATGAATGATTCACGGTTTGGAAGACCTTCGGTATTTCTCCATAGCAACAACTGATATCGAACGGTACGATCAACAATGCAACTGCATGCGAGTCCTGCATTAGAATCGATTGGATCCGATTCGTAATTTCATTGGTAACCGCTGCTCGAAAGTTTTCGATAGTTCGCGTAATATTAACGGATAAATGGGACAAGTTCGATGAAGTTTTTTTTATACTCTACAGAAAGACCATCTTATCTTTTCGACATTATATGATACGAACCTCGTCGAATAGCTTAATGTCATAGGTATTGTCGTCGTCGGCAAAATAAAAAACTCCACTCGTCGCATTTGCTCTAATCCATTGAAGACCGCGATTCCTGTTCGAAACTCCCCGAGGTTTTGCACCGTTCTTCTTTTTGTACTGCTCGGGCATCGGGGCTGGACAGGCAAAATAGTGGGGGTTAATGTCCGAAGTCACAACCGATGACTTCGATTTGATCACACTCATTTGTTACAGGTTCAACAAACACCTTGATTATCGGAATAGTATATTTTTGACGAATGAGTAAAGTCTGAACACTCCTGAAGTTGGGCATGGACACTTGGCGCCCGGATTTTATGACTTGGACTCGCCTAACGAGTGACTTCAAGGGATTCGAAGTAACTTTATAATCAACTTCACATGACTTTTCGTGACTTCAAGTGATTCCAAGTAACTTTAACTAACTCCACGTGACTTCGTGTGATTCCAATTTACTTTAAGTAATTCCACGTGACTTCAAGTGATTCCAAGTAAATTTAAGTATCTCCATGTGACGTTTCGTGACTTCAAGTGATTCCGAGTGACTTTGAATAACTCCACGTGACTTTTCGTGACCTTAATTAACATCATGATTTCACGACTTCAAGTGAATTTGTGCGATTTCACAGGACTCTTTTTACGCTGTATACCTAACTTCAGGAGTGGTTGCCCCCTTGTCCAAATGTCGTAGCGATAAGTTAATTCGGATCTGAACCTGATATCGTGACCTGGGGTAAAGTCATCAAAAAAGCGAATGCCAGAACCGTAACTCACAATCAGAAGAGAAACTCACCAACGAGATGTTCATACTTGAGTCCAGTCCTTTGGAGGAGGTCAGTGACTTGTTGAGTGGGGGTATGAGCGTCTTCGATGACGAGCCAGTGGACGTTCTTCACGAGCATCAGAGTGTGGGCCATTCTCGTAAGTTCCGGGACTTGTTCCGGACGACGATACGTCGGGGTGATAACGTAAAGGGGGTTTTCATCGGCGAATTTATCTGCGGCTGCCACGACGCTGTTGATGGTGGTTTGTGCAGGGGTTTGGGACAGCAGCCTGTCCTTTTCGCGATTACCGATCGTCAATTTGTTCAGCTGATTCAGAATTCCCTCGGTCAATTGGACTCCGATTTCGGGCCCGAGGCCGTTCGATTTTTTGACCGCGTCCACCGCGTATCGAATCTGCAATCCGGATCATATTGAAGTTGGTAACGTTATTGTAATGATTCATGCTGAGGACACACTGTTATTTCGTCATTTTGGAATTGTCTGAAATTCAGTGGACCGTAGTAATGTAAAATACACTCATATTTCGAAATCTTAATTCCTCAAAGCTCATTGTAAAATTAAGAAAATCATGATTTTATGCCCAAAGTTTCGTTACGATAACTTTTGCGACTTCAACCTCGTCAATCCGAAAATGATGATGCCGCGAATGACGAAATAATGTATAAACGAATGTGCACAGATTCAATCATTCTGGTGAAATATTTTCGACGATATAATTCTATCGAGAAAACTAACGGAAAAATGGAAAATCGGTTTTTTTTAGTAGATCTTTCCGTACAAATCGATGAAATTTTGTGAAAGATTACAGTCGTCTGTACAATTACTTACAACAGAATACTGTATTAATTATCCTCGAAAAAAATGAAGCGATAATTCGTGAATTTTCTTACGCGAATTATGCGAACTATATAGTTGCATTACTTTTACAAATAATACTCACTAAATAAAAAGTCAAATGGATATCGAATAGTGAATCTGCATTAAAAAATTTTTGTAATCTTTTGAGAATGATTTGATCGGATTCATAGAATCTGTCTTATATCGTTGAACTCATCTTGCCTGAATTATCAGTGAGTCTTGCGGACAATCTTACGTAACAACCATTAATCTCAAAATTCTCTGACATAATCTTTACAAAACGAAGTCCGTTATAATTTTTTACGTAGGAACAAACGGTTGTAGAAACAAGCGATTGGTCCCTCTACAAATGTTCCTGGAAAATTTTGGTTTCTTTTTCTTACCAGGGCATCCATCGTGCTAAAATTCACGTACCATTTCTTCGGTGAGCTTCTGGTGCGCGATGCTGCAACCGTAGGTGTCGCTGTTTACCGGTATACCATCAGGACCATCCGGGGGTTGCCCGGCATTCAAATCAAATTTCAATGCGGGAATTTGATCAACTCGAATCCCGAAGGACAGGTGATACTGGTAAAACACGAGGCAGATACCGACGAGGGCAATCATGCCCATCTTAAGAGCCGGTTTCATCGTGCGTGAACCTGAAAGAATTACGATGTTCAAGGAGGTTTCGAGGACGTGGAACGATCAGGTTTCATTCCAATGAGAACCGCTACTTTCTACGATGACGCATTCCAAGGACGTCGGAATCAAGCTTGGAAACTGTAGTGTAATTCTGAAATAGACATAGAACATAATTGCTGGCGCATAACCATTTCCGGAAACGTAGGCAGTCCGGAAACAGCAGCAGTGTGGCAGATAAAAGATAATAAGGGTGAGTGAGTGGAAGATATAACTCAAGACCAAAGTTCAGTGAAAGAATGAAATGATATTTAAGCTGGTGGAATAATACAGAAAAATTCATAAGTATGTTTCGGAGGCATTGCTGCAAAATAAAATTGTCTAAATTCGATCAAAAGACGCGTTGGAAAAAAATTTTGAATCATATTTTTGTCAGTGTAAGAATAGTTGTTTCAGATTTCAGCGTATCGACAGTGTAGCACTAAACTTATACAACGATGAGCAGCATTACCAAAATACACATGCGTGTGTCAGTCCTGCAGCATTACATCTGACGTTTTTAAGTTGCGCGTAAACGTCTCACGTGCGCAGCTAAACTTTTCGCCAAGAATTTGAAAGAGTTCACTTGTCTCAATTATACCAGTTGAAATTCGTTTATCATAATTTCTTGTGGTTTCCCTGTAAGGTCACCGCTTCAGTCCGTCGATAACCTCGTGCAACATGATTGCCTGGCGTACAATTAGACAAAATCACGAAAACAGAATTGAAACTGATAACTTATACCGCCCAGCTCACAATCAATAAAAATACCATCCGTCGTGATAGTATACGATACATCGCATGAGCGAGAAGACAAAATAGAATAAAAAACACTCGTTCCCAGACCGGTGGAACATAACTTCGAACCTCCGACACGACTCTTCGCCGCAATGCACCGGATCAAAGCTAATTTGATAACTTTACACGGTACATCTGTTCGTGTGAAACATGAGAAAAGGAAGCGGTAAAGTAGACACCCTTGACCTGAAAAATGATTTAACCACCCTTTCCGCTACCGTTTTATCCTTATTTATTTTATTCTTTATTTTTTCTTTTTTTTTTTAAATGTCCCGATACAATTCTCCCGGTATAACGGTGTAGTTGCTTGTTATTTCGATCAACGCTTGTATAATCGGTCAACGGATCATTTAAAACAAAACCTCAAATTCCAACGTTCTATTTCACAATTTTATTAACAGTAGAAAGAAAAGAGAGTAGGATCGCCTCTCTCGCGCTACGACGCTGCCTCTAAAAATATTTCGCGATGCAGTTTTGCCAGCAGCATGGCTCTGCTACCGAAAACCTCGAAAGAGCGACGCCGCGACGAGACGCTACCCGACCAGCTGTGGCGGTACTGACTACTTACTGACTGCACGCCTAGAACCTCAGGAGGCAGTCGTTTTACCGGCTTGAGGCAATCGGACGGCTGAAACGGGGCTCTGAAATGCGGCGAGTGCCGCCTTTCGTTTCGAACTGCGACGGTGTCGTCGTGGCGGCGGGAAACGGTGCAAGTACACAAATCATGATTCAGGCCGAGAAACGCGTCGACGAAACGCAACGCCGGCGGAGGAACATCGGCCACGAGATTCTCTGGAACACGCGAAACTGCTGCAGGCTCTGGCTGCGCCGTTTCGATCGATCCCCCCACCCTCCGTCCTGGCAGACACCATGTGTTCCATCCTCAGCATTTTCGCCGCTCTCCCCTCCACGTTCTCAACCCCTCGACCCCCCTACTGGGTATTGATCTCGACGGTGAGGAGAAACTCCGCTAATGCTATACACCGTGTTCTACGTGTTCGGATTATGGATTAATGCGTGTTCGAATGAAGCAATTAACCGGCCTAGTTGGCGAGGAATCGATTATAAATTATATTCATTATGTTCGGAGGTATGAGTCATTTGTGTTTAAATCGTTCGATTCCTGTAACCTGTGGAGATGTCTGAAAAAATGTCAAAACGGAAGATGTTGGGTTACGAAGGGTGAAATCAGCCGTTTTTGTGACATAGTAATTGTCATAGACAAGAGATGTTGTGAGAGCTTTCACATCTCACAAAATGATGTAAAGTTGATGCGCCGACCAACATTTATTGTAAAAACAGTCTTGTTTCTGACTTACGTCAAGGAACGCGTATCGCTAATGAAAATATTTTTCACTGCTTAATTTAATTATTTATACCTGTTGGATCATTTCTTTATGCTCAACCAACCCATATTTTATTTCCTAACCCCAAGTTCGTTACAATATATTATAAAAAGTACCGATTTTCGGCCAAGCAACTTCCGTAATTGAAGAGGAAAATTAAAAAAGCCTGTAATTATATATTTTGTAGGGAGAGAAAAATTCGATCTTTTCGGACCGAGCGTAAGTTTGCGATATTAGTCGTAGGTGAGCCGAAAACGAATATTGCAAATACGCGTGACGAAAGCAACGTTTCCTCATTGTTGTACACGATTATTTATGTAAAAAAAGTACGTTAACATCATGAGATTGTTTTGTGCTTCTCTGCTTTATACCCATAGAAAAATGAGATGTTTTTGGTTTTGCGCATAGACCCAATTATCCGTTTTCTCCTAAAACCGTCGCTGAGGATCCCGTGGCGTCAACTTGTACAGTTCGCGATAAAATTTTTCCGAACAACACGAAAAATGATTCAATTATTATCGTAGGTACCTATCAAGGTTATCAAAAGTTTCTTTCGAATCGATTGATTTCAATATGAAGAGTAAAAAATAATAATTAAAAAAAAGAAAAAAAGAGAAAAAACGACCAATTGTCAACACTTTTGGATATTGACCTTGCTACCACAGGGTTTATTCTTTTCTCCTTTATTTTTTCTCACTTTCATGTATCACAATAGTTTGAAGAACTTTAGTGACCAGAAGGTAATTTACACACATTCATAATAGATAAGATTTATAATTGAAACAGGTCCGATTTTTTAACCACTCACTATCGGACTGTTACGATGCAAAATTGGCGTTTTAGCAACTTTCAGTTGAATCAAGTTAAACATACACGTTGAAATTCTGTCAGTTCCCTGATTCCGTTTTGCATCCAATTTACTTTTCAATCAGACTGTATCCGCGTACCTACACAGTTGCAGGATGAATTGTGCAGGTAGCCGAGAGAAACAAATTTCCCAAGTATTTCTAAGAGAAGCTACTGCGACAATATCCTTGAATTAATCCGCGGTAGGTGTCACCTTATCTCTTTCTTGCATCCACCAAGACGTTTATACTCATTGTCAGCCGTATCGTGATTATCGTGCTCAAGTTTATATCCATATGATACCCGTATGATGCGTCTCTCCAACCCTACATCTTTCAACGCGTAATTAAATACGTCGAAATGCGAATACCCGTAATCTTATTTCAGTTTTTCTCTTCATTTATACCAATCCAGCAATGTACAATGAAATTGCAGAGCTATAACTTAAAGTTTCTTTTTCTTTTCTACTTTCACATTACAATGAGACTAAAAATGGAGAAATTGATTCTAGTCACTATTCGCCTTAAGAGATATATTCGATCTGTTTCTAACTGATTGTGAGAAAGAATAATTTTCGTCGTAATTAAAGGGATGAAAAAGAGAGAGAAAAAAAAACACGCTCGAAATCTTTCGCCGCTAATTGCTTCTTTACCTTATAACACTGTATACTTTTATCTCGTACTGTACTCACAACGGAGAAAAGCATACCTGGGTAGGGTCAACACGTTTCCTAATGTATATGCAGGAGTTGAAAATTCTCCACTGCGTTTTAATTTACAGCTCGCTGCAATTATACACTAATAATAATTGCTACGCTGAGCTAACGAAATTAATTGCAGCCCCTCAACTCTCTGTACCTAGCGTACGAAGCATTGTCTGTTGCCTGTTGTTTCTTGTTCTTTTTTTTTTTTTTTTTTCAAATTTAATTTCCATGCTCCCAATTTGCAACGCGGTGTAATTATGCAATCATCTCCTCTCTACGTCCACCGAGAGTTTTTCTAACAACGAAACGATCCCTGCTCCTGATTCCGGCAACCGTAGTTACAGCTCATGTTCATATCGAGCACCGTTTCCCGCCACGATAAGGCCCCTCCAACTCCTATCTATACTCTGTCCGGCGAGAGATCGACACAGCATTGCGCATGTTCGGGCGGAGTGGGGGTCGGGTGGGGATAGCGGGACTCGCCACTCATTGTCAGTATCGTCTCTCTAGTTTCGCACATTTGTGTCCTACGCCAAAAGTCCACGCTCTGTAACATGACTAATAGGTGAAGTAATGTCAACATCGTGGTCTCATTATATTCTACTTGCAATTTTACAATTCCAACTCACTCGCTACTTTGTACCGACTGACGTTCGACGGTTTCAAATCAACCGTTAGATTTGAAATTAACCGTTAAGCGCTGGGAACAAGCTAATTCCTCAGGTGATGGGGTGATCTCATTAGCCGGCGCCATTTTATTATTCATTCAGTCCTCACGATCCTTACGAAGTGCCGTAATGTTTCGGGTGACTGTTTAAGGCAGGGGGTCTTTGACTGATCGACTCGAATTGACAGGGTAAGCAGGTTGAGTCGGAGTGCCAGCAAAAATTGGGCCCATTTTCGGCGCAGAGTTAGTATAGTACCGATTTCCTCAACCCGTGGCGTTCCTCTTCTTCGATCCTTCGACATATGTGAACCGGACAGCTGTCAACACCTCATCATCACTTAACAATCATAGTACGTTCGATATTCTCGGTAGGGCCCCTCTTGGGACTGTAGGGGAAGATAATCCCGGTCAGTGCGTTGTCCCCTCCACGCGCAACTTTCATCGCGAGAGCGTCGAGTTCGGAATTCGACAAGCGTCGTGACAAGTCTTGAGTGGGTAGAGTGGGGATGATGTTTGCGGACGGATTTGGGGAAGCGGCTTTACCGATAAGGAGACCTTACACACTTACCGATTTCAACGAAACTTAGGTCGCGTTTAGACCATGACTCGGACTTGAATTTCCCAAAGCAGAGACTCCGAATAGACAGCCGTTTCCGAGAAAATAAAGCTCATGTCTCGCTGCGACAATTTTTTTTTTTGTTTGTGTTCTTTCAATTCTTCATTCCATTCTCATTCCTACATCAGTTACATTATAGATTTATGAAAATTTTACGAGTAACTAGACATTGAATTAGCATTTTCTTCCGACAAATACGCTTTTTATAATTTTTTTTCGATCTATCGTTTGAAACACGTGCTTTTCATCCAGCACATAGATATTCTATTTAATCTTTCCGTCTGTCCGTAAGTTCTCTTGTAACTCGAGAACTGCTGAACCGATTTTGATTATTTTTTTTCCTGCGTATAGCTACAACGTCTGGGCAGATCTTATGCTATATTTCGTTAGAATCAGCTCAATAAAAGTAAGAAAGAAATTATATGCAAAAATTGCAGAAATTCATTTTCCTGCCGGTATTGTTTCTTTGCATTAATTTTAGGGAATCAATTGCGAGAAAACGCTTCAAGAGCTTCCGATCCAAGCGCGGCCCTGATAAACCTTCGGCTGGTTTCGCCTCGCTTGAATTTGCTGAAGAAATCGATGCAACTCGCTCCCTTCTCCTCTCTCCTTTTCCCCCCGCAAGGTTAATACTGCAGCGTTATATATACATTGACATGACATGCGTCACGTCAACAATTTCGACACGAGAAAATTTCGGAAATCAGAGTCTAATTTTTCCAATAGACTTTTCCTGTCCCGGGATTCGTCACGCAGCTGGGTCTTTTATATAAATAATCTTGCATTAACTATTTTTTTTTGCTCGTTGTATGTGTTGTAAAAAATTTTCTAATCAATTATAAGCAAATCAGTTATTTCGTGAAAAGGGTCAAAAAGGAAAATTCTCAAGGATCAAGACCTTCTGTGTGAAAATATCGAATTACCAACTGGCTGATCCTACTATTCCTTGCGCATAAATACTATAAAGTTTGCAAACTTTTAACGAATTTCCCTGATTCTCAGAACTTATACTGAGAAATAATTTTTCGTTTTTTTCAAAGATATCCATCCAGCACATTTTGTAGAAAATTTCATACGAGTCAAGTCTCAGTATTTTTGTGTTTTTTGGAACCCAAGAATTATGTCGTAAAATCGATTGTCAAGAGTCTTTTTCGACTGATTGATACATCAAAAACTAAAAAAAGAAGGGAAAGAAATATATATCGTTAGACAAGAGTTGTGTAGAATTGATTTCGCTTTTTTTGTTTACTCTTATGCGTACACAGAGAGCATAAAAGAGCAAATTTTGCTGAAAAATGCAAGAAAAGAGGGACACATCAGGTGTTTTATTAAGATATCCTTCGTAAAATGCAGAATTTACACAAAAAACAGTGAAAACCACTGTTTCAGAGTAAAATCTGTAACTTTTACAATAAAAAATATGGTTGAAATGAGATTTTTTTTACTAAAAACCTTCATCTGTCCCTCTTTTCCTGCGGTTTTGAATAAAATTCCTTTTTTTCGTTTCTTCGTGTAGAAAGGATGGCAGGATATTTTTGTTTCGTGTAAAAAATAATTGAAATTATTTATTTCATTGCGCCGTAACAACGTGTATAAAATATAACGCCAAGATTTACTCGCGGTAACATAATTTTGGCTGTCAAAGCAAAAATTCATTCTCATCTGACAAGGCAAATTTTTCGCACCGTTTCGTTTTCACTTATTAATTTTACGTCTCGTTTAGGATCGATTACGTTGCATCCCGAGGGTTCAGAATCGTCCGTTTCTAATCTCACGTTACGAGTTGAGTAAAAAATAAAAGTTACACCGAATTCATGGTGTAACGTTTCAATCTATGTCATGACGTAAGCATGACGTAGTTAGGAACTAAATTGGCATTGAAGAGTAGCCGTGAGAATTTTTTTATTCCTGAACGGGTACGCAATCATTCAAGTATAAACATTTGAGGAACATTCACGTACTCAGAGTTGAATTTAGCATTTTCATAAAGTCGATTCACTTCCCCCAGATTTTCTCGGCATGGCACTCTGATGACAATTCAATTGTATTATTTAATGTCGCGAAATTTAAACGCTAAAATTCAGGCTCGCTGTTGAGAATCGTGAAAAGAGATGTTGATGTAGAATGAGCTTTCATTCGCAATAACGCGTGCTTTTTTTAATGACCGCGTAGCGTGTGATGGATAATTTACACTACGATGAAAAAATTGGTCGGACGTTGGTGAATTAAACAATTTACCATTTGAACGACGTTCATTGTCCTCGAGTTGATGTTAAATTAGTTACAAATACATGGATTCAGATTACTGATAATTAATTGACAACCTTTCTGACTTTGATGTTATTATAGCGCCATTGTGGCAGGAAGGAAGTGATCGGAAATTGATCTAAATCTATTTTCAAAGTAACATATTGTAACAGATATTTGTTTTATCATTCTTAAATTTTAACTCACAAACTCTAGTACTGTAAACATGCTAGTTACTGATACATATTTTTTAAGAAATCACAAGTATGATCATAAGTTTAACTTGACTAAACAAAACGACAAATCTTGTTAAAACCAGATATAGTCTAGGATAAGCGAATGACTAGTTAATTAAGCATTTGTTATATCTTTTTTAGTTTGAAGGTGGTCGGTATGTTCACATGGTAAATTATATCATTGACCGACATTCGACCGATGTTTTTCTTCATATTTACCACCTGGTCACAAATTTTCAACTAAACAAGTTAGACCGCTAAACTTGTCTTCATTTTTTTCCTCCTACTCTCTTCCCCTCATCCTCGCATTCCTTATGCTGCAGCAATTTTCCATTTTCAATTTCAAGCTACTCGAGTTGACGGCCTACTTATACCCAACGCATATTTCGCACCTCTCGAGAATAATGAAAAACGAATACACGATTTCGCAGCGCACAATATCCATACATTTAATTTAAAAAATCGTAGAAAAAAAATTTCAATATAAAAAAAAAAGAAAACATAATATTCGCAATAATTCGTATTGAAACATTGAATATGCGAGTTCGCAGATTTGATCATTTATTTTCTAACCTAATTTAGTTCGGCACAAAATTCGAGAGAGCCGAATTTGATAAGTAGAAAAAAAAAAAAGTAAAAAAAAAAAGTTGTAACGAGAAAATTTTTCACCCTCAAAGAAACACAAAACTTACGTGAATTTGCGTTGAATTCTTTTACCTGTAATAAGTTTCGCCGTCTCGAAGGTTCTCCGATCACCTGTCGAAGGTTATATCCAAGAGTTCATATATTGATTAGCGTTCGATTTCCTTAGCACTGAACAAGTGGTGACGGATGTATAAGCCAATTTCTTAGACGACTTAGGTCCTCCGTCTATTCACTTCAAGAATATTACCGTATTTCTTTTTTTTTTTTTTTTTTTTTTTTTATATACTTCAAGGTTTCCCGACAATTTTTATAAGTGCACAGGTGAACCTCGAAACGTTATAAAATCCAATTCAATATTTGTGAATTTCTCTTGTAACGAAACCTTTTTCCCCGATTACCTACAGATAGAACGAAACTGATTAATGGAGGTAGAGAAAAAAAATTCTTCACGAATAATTATTTTCCGTTACAGCGTGACTTGTAAAATTATTCCTCATACGACGTGTGCAGGCGATGCGTTTAGCTGACCCGTCAGAAGACCTCCCACCCCACTTCCCATATGTCTTCCTGTTTTTGCGATAACGCTTCGCGCTTAATCAGAGTCACATAATGGCATAGAATGCGATAATATTTATAAACCATACGTTATAAATTCATGCGTATAAAAAATTTGAATTATTCGTAACAGCTGATTCAACGGAGACAAGAACGCGAATTGATTATTGCATCGTTATCCCTTGACCAAGGATTTTATAGGTATTGCGTTGCAATGTAACATCCTTCGCACGATCGATGATGGTAGAAAAAATTGTTGTAATTTTTTACCACGAGTTGCTGCGAATTATTTAATATTTTTTATTGGTATAATACGTTGTGCGATTTAACAACTTGTAAATTTTTATGAATAAAAATGAAACAGGTAAATCGTGACGTTAACAGTCCAAGACAAACAAAGGCGTATAAAACCGGTTTTCAACATCGCGCGTAATTCTTCCCATACACCGTGTGAAATGAGCTATTTGTAAGCTGAATTTCACGTACCTATAAACAGATAGAAATACGTGTATATATGGACCGGTTTAAATTGCACCGAGAAAGAGAGAGAGAGAGAGAGAGAGAAAAAAAAAAAAATAAAAAATAAGAATAAAGTCGACGTTATACTAATTATTTTAATCTGTGATACAAAGTGAAGGCCGACTTTTATTTTTCTAATGTTGAAGAATTTAGAGAATGTAAGATTCCGCGTTGTTATGTTTTCGGACGTGTAATCGTGTTTTTGAAATAGGCGATTTTCCGGTGCATCGATAAAAAAAAAAACAAAAAACGTCACGCTTTACAGTTGCGAATAATTTTGCGGCAAAATATCTCTCATTTATTTACATTCTCTGTTCAAACAGCGAGGATTTATTTTCTTATTATTAATAAAAAATGAAAATTAAATTATAATATTCGCGTTCGAATTTAATTTTGCCAATTTGAAACGAATTTTTCATCTCAATTTTTACCAGTCGTCGAAATGAATCCGGCGCTTTTACAACACGCGCCTGAATTATTATGGCTAAATTATTCGTTTCACTGATATCTTTCCGCAACGGGATTATGGTGGTATCGCGTGTCAGGGGTGGCTTTAAAACCGTTCGTAGAACTCTGAAACGTGGTAAAATTATAATGAATCGAACCTTATCCTGCGCCTCGCGATAACGAATCTCGAGCTATAGATTAATTTTTCATTATTCAAATCAGTCTCGTTATTACGAGTTGTTGCAATGCATTTTTTCCCCGCGATCCGCAGAATATATTATACTTTTTTCTTCTATCACAAAGAAATCAAGCGCTTATAACTCCGTAACTACTAAACCGATTTTGTTTATTTCTTTTTTCTGTGGATAGCCACAGCGACTGACTAGAATTTAGGCCATATTTCGTTACGATCACATCATTAATTGCGGAGATGTAACGATATTTGTAAGCCAAGTCGAAAGGGGATCACAAACTTATGCGAACGCTCGCTAAAGTCAGGGAATTATGATGGCTCATGGGGAAAATAGTACATTATGTGACAAGGGAATAAAGTTGACTTTTAACCCTGCGTTGAATGTAGGACTTTATTTCCGACTCAACTCTGGCCATGATGTTTATTTGAAAATTGGGACTTTTGAATTATCATTTTAGAGAAAAATATACCACTGTCGTCCCACTTTTGAGGCAAACAAAGTTAACTTTACGATTCAGTCGGGAATAAACGTACTTTTTTTTACGAATCATTTTCAAACTTCCGCTGCGCTTCGCAATTTCAATTAAACTGACTTTCGGAAATGGTATTGTTCAATTTCTAATTATGTGTCTAAAACGAAGCAATATTATGTGTTTTTTAGACCCAAATTTATATACCCAAGGCGTACAATTTCCGGAGCTTTTGATCATAAAAATCCAAGTTTCTTGGTAAAAAGTCAGCGAATTCTGAATTTTTTTACAGGAAAAGTCAGGGAAATTTTATCCGAGCAAAATTGTCGCCACCCTGTAAACTCTTACAGATAGAGGAATAGAAAGTTACGTGAGCCTATGTCTATCTCTAATAATTTCGTCACAAGATAAGTTTGAAAATATTAGCGCTACTATTGTATACGTTAGACTGGGCCAAGAAAAACGAAGAATTTTTTTTTTTAATGGTACTGTGAAAACATTGTTCATGAGGACAAATAAAAATTATCCTGAAAGTTTGAGCCCTTAATATTAATATTAAGGGGTGTATCGTTACAGCTATTGATTTTTTAACAGTTGCCGCATTTTTTTACCCAAAGTCCGTCAATTATGAATCTGAAAAATTTTATCAATCCATATTTTTGAAGGAAATTAAATTTCCTACAAAAAAGCTGTCCTACTAAATTGACGTAGATCGAGCCGTTTCCTTGTAATCGTGCCTTAAACATTGATTTGTTTTTTCAAATTTTTGTTTGAATTTTTCGATTTTTGTAATTACCAGAAAAATCAATATTTTCATAGATCAAACCATTATTTTTGTGGGAAATTTGATGCTCTACGAAAAAAGGTCTCTTAACATTTCTCATGAAATTCACTCCTTTAAAAGTTATTCGACATTGAAATTGTATTCAAAAGTAATTAACCGTTGATTTTGCGTTTGACATAATTCTTTTCACTTGTTTGACAAACTTAAGACTTAAATATTGAAAATGTTTTTTTTTTTTTCGTCAGATGGCTAAATTTTTTTCAAAAAATCGACATTTATTACGATATTATCCAGCTAAAACCTTTCTTTATCTACATATCTTTATTTTTACCGTATTTTACCAACTTAAATAGTAAAAAAAAATTGGTTTCTCAAGTTATTTTTTTTGTGTAGTTATTATATACTATAATTTATAGTTTTTTTCGGCCCAGTCTAGTATACCTACAAGCCAAACACAGTGTTCCAGTTTACATGACAATAACCAAGAAAATACCAACCACTAATTGTAACCAAGTGAAAAATGTTGCTTTTTTCAATTCAATTAGCGGAAGAAACTGACGTGAAATAATTCAAAAGTGTTCATCATCTGTGAGACACGAAACGAGAACAATCAATTTTTCATTTACCCAATTAAAAAACAGCGTCACCGTTCACTTTTGAGTTGTTTGAAAAAAAAAAAAAAATTGTACGATGTAAACCGCGTATATAAACATAAGTTTATCACGCGCACCTAATTACTTACCGTAAAGTGAGGCATGATTGTAGACAATTTCCAAGTGACCAAACACTCTTCAAAACGTACAGCTGTTGTCACATTTCTTCGATCTTCCATTTCTCCGGTTGTATATTTTCAGTCTTACCGCGTCTTAATTAATCGTTAACGTTATTGTTATTACTCTTATTATTATCATCATTATTATCAATGGTATTGAGCCTTTCTTTCATCAGTCAATTCCCCGTCTATTTTGCCCGGTAAACGCGGCACGATTTTTTACAACTGACCTCTGACAAACAACAACGTCCGTGTAAGGTGTCAATTGGCGTGAACAGAAAACGGTAACAACGCTCGCCTGTAATGAGCCACGTGTCGATACTCAGTGGTCATCATAAGTCTGGCGGAGAAAATTGAATATACGGCTATTTTGTCTCTGGGGGGGGACGACAAAAAAACGTCCCGTACTGGCATCGCCTTTCGACAAGCACGGAAACCTCGACCGCCATTAGGAGAAGCGCGGAAATATTCCGTCATTCAGAGCGCATGTGCACAGCAACAACACCAGCCGGCTCTTTTCCTTGTCGGATATAACAATAAGAAGGTGTGATTTTTATTGCGGAGTACGATACGCGAGAGAAAAGCATGTAATTAGAAGGTGGAAAAAAAACAAAAAAAAAAAAAAAAAATGGGCCACGAATTGGAACGAAACAAAAAGATGAGAAAACAAGTTTTTTAAATAAATAAAGTTGAAATCTCTTACGTAGATATCACGGTAAGTAAGTGAGTATTAGTTTTATTGCTTCGTTTAAAGAAATTTTACAATACACCGTAGATTGATGACGAGTTTAGCGTAATTGATATGTTGTTAGGTTTAAATTACGGGTGGTGATCAAAACTTGGAAGGGTTTAATATTTCGATAGGCTGATGTATCGAAATTTCGAAACATGCGAAAATAAAATGACGAAAGACGAGTTGTACGAGACATCGGTTTTTGAAAATGTCTGAATGATTAGAAGTAATTCCAATAAGTTTCGTCGTTTGTTTTTTTTTTTAATTTTTTTTTTTTGATCAACATCAATTTCAAAACTATTCAGAGAATTGGTTTCAGGGTCCCGCAAGTATCCTTGATCCTATTCCCTGTACTCGAGGGTCATTCTGCGAGGACTTTCGTAGCTACCAGAGTGTTTCGCATCATGGCATAAAGCTTCTAAAGAGAAGTGCAAACGAAAGTGAGATCATAATTGAAGAGATTGCTTATCGAGAGAAAAAATAGACACGAGTAGATGAGCATGAATCGAATCGTGGCTATTCGTATGGAAAAAAATCGAAAAACATTACATGTATAATGCCAATTTCAAAATACCGTGTATTTAAATTTTTAAAATTTTTTTCAATCTCATTCAACCGATCCTCAATTTTACCTTATACGATTCAATGAATCATTCATATCCCGTTGCGAAATTTAATCGCGAAAGTATTTCACGGGGCTCGCAATTATTGCGCCCTTCGGCTCTTAGGAATTTATCGTAGCTAGACTGAAATCAGTTTGAACCCAATAATAACGTCGTTGTACGCATACTTTCTCGATTGTTTATCCAATTAGGCGTTGTGTATGAATATATGTGCGCCTGATCGCCGGCACACGCAAAGCCTTGGAAATTATTACGGGTTTCAGCTTTGTTCCATCTTACATATTTTCATCCCCAAAATTCCAACCCTGAATACCAGACAAAAATTTCCTTGCCTCATTTGCGAGAATTATCCTTCTGTTTGATTGAAATAGCGTATCTATAGATCGATAAATCGAAATACTCTTTTCTTTATTTACTTAGAAAATTCGTCAAATAAAAAATCTAGATACCGTTAATTTTATACTTTCGCTATTTCGGCGTAATGCGTGGTACGTATGTATTGCACACAGATCTATGCATACATATAATTGTAAACGAATGATATATATATATATATATATTATCCATATTTTTTTATTCCGACATATAATATACATGCATACAGTAACAGTAATAATAATTTTAATAATCGTAAATATGACAAGTATATATATATATATTTTTTCTATATATTATATATTAAGTTTCTGTTATATAATTTATTATAATATTTATTATTAAAATTGAACAATTAACAGTTATACCTATCAATGAACAATCGTTTACGTAATATTATAATACATAGTTTCGTTATATATCGATATAACTATTATTACTATAGTACGGTTATAATTATGATAGAGAGCACATTTCGTCATCAGGCCCCTGGAATAAATTTGGAAGCGTTTTTTCACTGCAAAATTTTCTTACACACATTACATAAAGATTAATTTATAAATCGTATTTAAAACTTTTTTTTTTCTTTTCTAATCATTTTCCAACACTGCGCGACTTCATTGTCTTCAACAGCCAATTATTGCGGTATCGAAGTCGATCTGTTGGATAAGAATGAATAGTAAAATTCCGCAGAATCAACTGCAGATGAAATTGACATATTTGTGTCGAATTTCTTACCTAAAATTTACAATTTCTATATATGGCACGAGGCAACCAAATATTAAATGTCACCTAAATTTTCACTTAGACTCTGAAAATCTCAACGAAGATCTCGAGCAGTAAATATACATGTAGCTTTATCGTAAACGGTAATTATTGCATAATGTCGTAAAATCTTTCTCTACGTAGAACACATATCTCGTGTCAAAGAACAATCAATTCAGAGAATAAATTTCACGTGTCGGAAATATTTACATCTCTTTTTTATCTAATGTTTCCTACCCAAATTTCCGGTTTATTGCTTTCTTGTTTTTTTTTTTTTTGTTTTTTTTTCCGTTATTGCATCTTTCCAGCAATCACGCCTTTCGATAAAGCTTCTTTCACTAAAATCCACGCCTATCGGGAAATACGTTTAAAGAGAATTTGGTCCAAAACTGTTCTGGTAACTTCTATCTATGTTGAAAACTCTTTGATTTTACGTTCTTGATGATCTTATTCAAATTGGTCTTAAAACTTTCTTGCGTTTGGATAGTTTTTGATTTGATATAATGAATGACAATGTCTGTATAGTTGTACCGATACTCGAATTAATTCGGAAGATTTACAGAAATGTTACGAAAAAAGCGAATTATCCTTCTTGTCCGAATGGAAACAGAGAGAGAGAAAAAGACAAGGAGAGAGAGAGAGAGAGAGAGAGAGCGAAAGAGCGAAGACACCTTTCTAACTAGTAATTCTATGACTAATATAAAGCTACTTTACGTATGGCATTAATAATGACTTGTGTACGGCTCTGTTGTCACACAGAGCTGCGTATAACCATAATTTTGAGACGTGTGAGCAATGTTTCGTATCTTTTAATATATAATAATTGATAAATTATCACAAGATGAATACCTAATATCGTGTTATGTATACACACACATACATACATGTATATGTATATGTATGTATATAGCGTAAATTAGAACAGTAAAACTTAACGTGTAACATATATATATATGTATATATGTATATTTATTCATATATAATATGCACTCGAAATACCCGCCAACAAGCTTATATTATATACATGTTGACTTGTGTATTGTCGTCTTTGCAGTAGACGGCGTCAAATTTTTTTTCTCACCGTCGACGCTCCGCAAGTTCGATAATTCAAATACGACCTCTTCATATCGGCGTCGTATTATGATCAGCACCATTTTTCGGCTGTAAATCTCGCGATGGATTTCGCAGCTCGTTGCGACTCAGGAAATTTACTATTCCAGCACCGAGTGAGTCTCCCATCACGTTAATTGTCGTCCGAAAACGATCCCTGAAAAGCGTGAGAAACAATAAAGTCATTGAACTGGTGAAAGGTAGTGTTCAAGTGGAATAAACTGTCCTTGAATTTTTCTTGGGTCTTGGAAATACTCTACTTCCAATGTCCTTGAATAACCTGAAATCGTCCTGGAAATGTCCTTCGATTTGTTACGGATTTTTTTAACGGACATCACGAATCCCAAGAGCTTACAGGACTTTTGAAGGACAGACAAAATTCAAGGACATTTTCAGGATCATTGGACACCATATCAGGATGTATCCTTACAGCAGCCAATCCACCGCGATGATCAACGTGACATCTTTGGCCGGCAGTCCAACCGTGTCAAGGACCATGACCATGGTGACCAAACCAGCCTGCGGAATGCCAGCTGCGCCGATGCTGGCGGCGGTTGCCGTGATGCTGAAACAGTGGCGAAGGATTCGTCAGTTAGTGAAATAGTCAGCACAGTGACATCGATTACCTGACTGCCACCAGTTGACCAAAGGAGAGATTCACGTTGCGGACTTGAGCTATGAAAATTGCGGCTACAGCCTCGTAGAGGGCCGTTCCGTCCATGTTTATCGTCGCCCCGATCGGCATGACGAAACGAGCCACTCGAGGGTCTATGCCGTTCCTGTCCTCCAGGCAGCCAATCGCGACCGGAAGTGTGGCGGAACTGGACGAGGTTCCAAAGGCCGTTGCCAAGGCCTGAGCCATGTTCGAAACGTAGGAGAAGGGGTTGCGTCGCGTAACGAGAAAGTAGATCAGCGGAAGGATGATGAATCCGTGGATGAAGAGGCCCACGAGCACCGTCATGAAGTACATTCCAAGCTGGCCGATTATCACCTCGAAGGATTTCATTTCCAGGAGCTTCGATGAGACCAGGAACAACACTCCGATTGGCGAAACCCTGCCGGATGACGCGGTGATTATTGAGTTTCATTAGAACGGAAGGCGTTCAGACCAGCGATAAAATATGCTAAAGGCCTTTTACCAAATCACCCAGTTTGTGATGATCATCATTGCCGATGACAAAGCCTCGAAGAAACGGAGTAGAGGTCGACCGTCAGGTCCCATTTTACCAAGAGTGATACCGAGCACAGTGGAAAATACAACGAGACCCAGTATATTCGTACCGGCGGCGTATTCGTGCTCGATCTTCCAGGTCAGAATGTTGGCTGGGGAGAATGAGGAGCATTGGAGTGAATAAGTACTGATTGCTACGACTCATCGTCGCCGGTTGATGACTAACGACGAATATACGCTCACCGTTCGTGTCGTTGGCTTCGGGCTTAAGTACTGTACGATACTGCGATATGCAGGCCTGGACCAAGTTCGGTGGAAACATGTTCCTTGCCAGATCCATGAGCGTGTCAACGGTTGTCACGTTTCTCGAAACTCCGGCTCGTTCGATGTTCGACTCGTCGCCGCGTCCGGGGTGAATGGATATGACGAGAATGATACCTGCGCCAAAGAAACTGCGTTAGCTTAAAGGTAACACCATTCTAGGATTTTGGAAACCTCGATTTTTTTATTTTTTTGGGTCTTGGACAGTTGATCGTAAGACACAAACCCGTGATAACTGCACTGACGGTTGTAACCATGTAGTAAACGATCGCTCGCGCCCCGATCTTCCCGCTCAAAGACAAGTCCAGCGAACCAATAGCCGAGATCAGACTGGCCATGATCAGCGGCAGGATTAAACTCTTCAGCATTCGTAGGAACAGTTCGCCTATGTAGTTGACGTACATTATGTCGCGGGAAGGCCAATTTGTGCTGCGTGCATTCCTCAGAACCAGGCCCAAAATTATACCACCAACCACACCGAGGACCGTCAGTATCGTAAGGGCGTTGTGCTTCAGGCAGTTTTTCGTTTGCTGCCGTCGGTTCGGCGGTCGTTTGTTCGGTGTTTGGGGGTAGTACGATGTCCTCCCAGTCCCGATCCGCCCTTGCTTTTCCGCATCCGACAGCGGCGATCTGCGTCAAATAAATGCACTTAATTACATGGTACCGCGGGTTTCATTGGGATAGATTCATCGTGTGAAAAGTGTGTCCATACGTCATATCGGAGGAGAAAATTCATTTTTCGAACTACGTATTGATCACCATCGAAAAGTGTTAACTCCGTGTTCGTCGGTCGATACGTGCAACAGACCCAACGACTCAAAACGAAGAAGAATTCGATGGATTGGAATGGACAGTGAAATGGATTGTGAAGACTTTTTTTTGAGGTTGTCTCCTAATGGCCAACGCTGATCTGGACTGGATGCGCACTGTGCACAGAGGCGGAAAATGCGATATGATGACGACGGTTGACATTTGACAAGTTCGCCGAGCATTAACAAGCAGTTTTACTGACGGTACATGTGTAACTCGTGGTATCAGCTCGTGCGTACACACGCGGTGGATATACGCATGTTCCAAACAGGATATGAATATCCCCGCCCGCAGTTTCGCCCCTCTGTACATCGTCTCCACACGTGTTGGCCGCAGCTCGTCCGTGCATGTCACACCCTTTCGTGTACATCGCCATTCCCAGCACAATGCCGAACGCATTGAATCTGCAATTACTGTGCGCTTCGCGTCTTCCTCTTTATTTTTGGCACAATTGGTACAATTATACGTATATTCAGAAGCTTCGAGGTGATCTGACGATGACCTATAATGAGTTGTACTATATGTCGTCGTTGAATTGTCACTACAAAACCTCTTCGCAAGGTGGTTGGTAATGATGGTGAAGTGGAAAAGAAGGAAAGTAAAAAGGGATTATCATCAACGCCATCGCGTCGATCGATGTGTATGTGAATAGTTCTTTCACAATGGCCTAGGATTGAAGGCGATACGTGCGGCTTAAGGCGATGAGCGCGATGAATGGAGAGCGTCAGAAGGAACTCCAATTAAAATTCGTCGCGGAGAATAAACGAACCACGAATGCTCTCTATGCAGCACATTTCACGTGTACGTACCTATTCATATACCGAGTACACTGTGACGATATAGACTCATCAAGTAACAGATGCGATACACGTTGCGTGCCATATGCAGAGTGCGATTTTGATGAAACTGCACTTGTCTGCGACATTGGTTGACGTCGTCCAAGTACTCACTGAAGTGGAATTCAATCACAGCAGTAAAAATATTCTGGGAGCTGGAAGTCGAATAGAGACAATCTCGAAATCAATTTGTTCATTTTGTCGATCACTTTATCACTTGTGATAAAGGATGTTTTCCGTTGAGTTGTACGCTTTCTGACTGGACAAAATGACGTTAAACGCCTTAATGATCGGTGACATGAGCTGCAAAATAACCACCACCACCATCACCCCCCATCGTTTTCATTACAATCGGTTGGAAATTAGCACGGTTCAAATGGCACGTCAAAGAAATTATGTTGCCCGTCAATAACAATAATTAGAGGATATATCCAGTTATCGAGCGTTCACATTGTGGAGAGTCGAACAATGGGAGAAATTGGTTGAACAAACCCGTTTATATACTCTCGAAGGTATTCTCATGAATGGGTTCATGAATTGAAGACCTAATTGAAAGTTGGAACAAAGAACGAAGAAGAAACAATCGACCACAGCCAATGCCATCACGATGAAAAGAAAATGATTCCAATTCTTTGAATTCTTCATACATCACAATACAATAAATGAATTTTTTATTTTCAATGATTATCCTGATCAGTTGTCGCGTCGTATCAGGTGATCAGAACCAGAAGATTTAGGCAAGATTTAAAATCCAACGAATCGAGCAAAGTTGTTCTACTCAATTTCAACGACAAGAATCAATGTTTCTGCGCTGGAGAAAAAGAGATCAGAAACAATTTACGTAACTTTGGCTAACGACAAAAGTTCTTTTTGATTGATATATGATATTATAAAGAAAGAACGATAAAAGAACCAAAGAAATAATAAAAAAAAAAAAATAAAAAACAACAACAACGGACCCGACGGTTAAAAGAGCAAGCAAAGTAAGCAACTAAAAGTAATCGATGTTCTTCGTACTTCCTCCATGGGAACGGATATATGGATAAAATGTATATTTGTACAGATATATATCTATGTATGTATATCAAGCGTCGCCCATTCTGCGAGGCAATTTACCGTGAGGTCATCTCGGGGAAAATAAAAATGTTATCAAGATGAAAGCTGAAGATGGAAGAGACACTCCTCTTCGAGTTTTCATTCGGCATGATATTGGGTTGTTCTCTGAACATAACGTACAGTTTGTAGCATATATTAGGTTGTGCTGGCCACGCGTACGTGCGTTTAGATGGTACAACAACAAACGGCCGTAACCAACTCGCCCACGTCTGACCCGACTGTCATTTCGTTTCGCTTTTGCTTGATCATGATTACTCCAACTAGCAAATGAAGAAGCGAATCATCACAACCAGCAAGTGTTTGATAATTTGGGTCCCTACTTTAGGGATGTTCATTGAGTCCTTGTTCGAGGTCTGAACATACAGTGGAAAATAATCACGGTAAACCGAAGTAAGAATTCAAATAGTGCGAAAAACGAGAATTTTCTTGTTTCTCGATACAATATCCATCGGATACAGACAATGAGTCAAGAATATTTGGGAATTATCCATTCGAGACGGTTGAACAATAATTATGGTGACTTGTTCAATTAGCCTAACAGACATCTTCCTTGCGCGAGGATTAGTCCGAAAGATTGGCCGTACCTAAATGCTTTCATAAATTGTCCGTCATCGTTCTGAGTTGAAGTAAAGTAGCTAAATAAATTTGAGTACAAAGGCAGCGAGCGACGCTTATAGTATACTTCAGAACTGATATTTGATCTCTTGCAAAAAATCAAGGATAATGAGTTCTCAAAGTCAAAAGAAGAGAAACTTTAAATATTGAAGAGTAAAAAATTGCATACTATCAAAGGAAAAACTAAAATAATGGATTATAAAACATTATACCGTAATGAAGTAGATGCAGTTAGAGGGAAAAAATTGTTAGAAGGAAACATTTGAATAAATTGAAATGTATACAAATCAGTTTTGTTATTCACGAAAAGACTAAAGTTTTAATTGAAAATAAGTTTATTTTTAGTTTTTAACGTTATTTAGGCAAGTGTATATAGTTATGGATAGTTTTTAAATCGACCCCTGAATACGGGTGATTTTCTTATGGTACCTCCGTCAGGATACATACTCGTATGTATACATATACAATGTGTATGTCTACTGTGTACTACTAAATGTATGTATTTTTAGTGGTTATGCAATAAAGAGTCTTTCTTTATGGTGGTTCAAAGCAAAATGCGAGAACACGCAGAACGAAAGCTTTGGTGAAAAATGAATGCTGAAACTTTATAAAAAATGTACTCACAATTCTGAGGCGACTTCCATAGTTGGCACAAAAGACGCAGCAGATAATGAAATTCCCCCGAGTTCTGTAGCCCGTTTTTTCCAACAGTTGAGAGGTAGACCGGAAGTTGGCCGGGTCAATTGGTAGATGCGCTGATCAATGTAGCGGGTCGATCTGAACAACCGGTGGAAGCCCAGTTGCGACAAGTAGCTAGTGTTCGCACTCGACAGAGGATGTGTGTTGATGATAGGGAGCTTTCAATCTGTGCCACCTTGGGTGGTACATAGGTTACAGCGCTTCACGATATGTGCCCTGCACATACCATATTACACGATCTCCCCTACGATAGCTTCCTGTCCGTGTCCATAATATCCACTGAAACCACTGTACAGCCATTAATTACCTCCATTGTAAACCTCACCTATATCGAGCCAGACTTTGATCCGCTATCATTCATCAGGAATGATCAGTGAGTGATGAGCGTGGGGTTGGAAGGAAAATAAAATCCACACCACATGTTTGCGCGTGGTAAAATTTTTCGAAATGGCGCAATGTACCGGAAAAAAGATCTGACGGTCGATTATCGCGGGACCGATGAGCGTTTATAACTTCTGAACATGTAAATACCTTTGCACATGCAAAGATAAGGCGTACACACCACTGAGACACACGTGTGCGTACAAAAGCAGAGGAATTAATTTAAAACACGTGATTGCGTGCGCGCTGTGAAACGCTTAGGATCGATTTTTAGAGAAAGTCTTTCCATTGAATTACTTGCTTCCCTTATAAACGAGGCTTCCAAATTCTTTTCCAAACAATCCCGGCATGTAAAGATCGCGAGGTATATTCACGTCACATCTTGCTTATACGAACTTAATTTCAATCAATCGATCGATGGGAAACGGGTATGAAATACTGATTGCCCGTGAACATTCATAACAAAAAGCAGGGAACAGGATGAATATACAATGGATAATATTCTGAACAAAAGCGTTGTTGTTTTGACTTTTGAACAATTGGCCGTGCGATTTCATGCATGATTTTGATGGGACTATGTCATGGTGATTTATTGAGCTCACCTCAGCTGGTAACAAGCCGTTTTTTTAGATGGTTAATGAAATTTTTTTTTTCAGCCGTATTGTATCATCTCTGATATCCAAGAAATGTCCCTTCATCTACCGATTCGAACGTCCTTCCTCGTCGATTGAACCGAATCCCTTAAAACTTTTCAACTATATCCACTCGTGGCTTTTATCATCAGGGACGTCAAATATTCTTCAACAATTGTAAGCTCAAGAGAATCTCATCGATCAAGCACTCCTCAAACCACAATCTCTTATTCTCCTTTTCTTGCTTTCTCTACCCCTCTTCCTCTTAATGTTTCTCCGCTTTATCTCTCTCTTTCGCCCTCTCTCCTACTCTCTCACACCGCCTTTCTTCTCTTCTGCGCAATAATATACGAGCGAATAACAATTCCTCGATTATTCAACGTACTGGGGAATAAAGCTGCAGCGGGTAATTGAAAACAACAAAGCACTGTGTTTTTGATGGCTAGGGTCGCGTACGTCTTTGAACCGTTCAAATCGACGTAACACCTGGCGGGAACCTGCCTCCACCACTTGTGGCGCAACTCTGTGTGCCACGCGACGATGAACACTGATCGTGGGACAGGAGTCGGACTACCAAGAGACGAGGTAATGCGGTTGTGCGCGCCGCGCAAGCAGTTGGATGTGTGGTGTGGGCTGGAGCTCCGATCATGAGTACGACGGACCACGAGCAGCCCTCGCAGACCTTCGCTATTCCCCGCAAATTTTTTTCCCGCCATTTTTAATTTCGCTCAGAGGTCCCCGACGGGCTGTCACCGTAAATAAAACTGGGCTCGATGTAAGAAACATGAGTGACAGAGGATGTTCAGATACGTTGTCCTCGGTGATTTGTATTTCATCCCCAAGGTTCAATGTTCATTACAGAGCATCTATATCCTCCTGATTCAGTAAAAATTTCATTTTGGCTGATCGCAGCACGGATCACTGCAAGATTTTTTTTCTGGAATGAACTTCGACCAGTCTGCAGAGATTCTGAGTCATATTTTTGTCGGGTACGAGCGACACTCGTACGTTTGGAGCAAATTGCAATGTTCAAGTGCCAATTACCATAATCGTACTCAATTGCTCAATTTCAGGATAGGCACCTGAGATAGTGCTATAAATACATGAATGCTTAGATGTTCATAAGTGGACTCCAGGAGACGATGATCCATACTCGACCGTAGCTGTCGAGGAAATTCTGTCAAAATCTGGTGATTTTTCAACATCCAACAATGTATTTTCGGTATTTTCCCCCCATCTCGGGGTGTAACATGGAGGCGCGGCCTTTTCCGTCCTTTTTCGCCAGACGGTAGGGTCGCGGCGCAACAAACTGAGTTACCATAGCAACCGGATCTCTCTCATTCCATCCTCGTCACCATTTTCACTGAAATCCTGATTAACTCTCAGCGGTATCTAAGAAGCCAATCCATCCCCTCCTCTTGCTAATTTTCCGGTAAATCACGAACGGTACCGAGAGGGTAATATCAATTATCGATTTCCACATGCCAATAACGACCAATAGGCACATTACGTACCCCCGAATCGATGAGGTTCACTATTGTCGACCGATAATTGGAATAGACAACCATGCATATTACGCTGAAAATTGACTCGGAGGGTGGCCGATATTCACGTGATTCGCGTCGCTGCATCGTCGTTCAATTTGTATTGTAATTTTCGAACGCGGATTGCAGCCGAACCGCGTTCAGCGAGGGACACGCAATGCTAGTATTTTTTATCAATACCTATCTCGGCTGCCTACTCGCTTTAATATTGATTCAACTCAGGACCCCGATAGCTCGGCGTCTGGTACATGGAGATGTGTACAGGGATGGAATAACGAGAGTCACTTTTTAAGTTAAGTGTAAAATTTATTTCAATACAAATAATGCCAGCCCTGATTCTGCCATCGCCAATGATGTCGTTATCACGGATCGCTAATAAGCTTCATACATGACCTCCGGCTCACGTGACTCGTCTGCGATCGTCAGTTTGTAATAATCCTCATGAAGTTTCAGCTGCAACGCTGCAGGCGCGGCCACACTCAGCCAACTTACAAGCTTGTTGTTGCTGTTCAAATATTCCAGGATCACGAACAAAATAATTATTAAATAAATGCCTGCCTAATAACTAAAACAAATTAATAAAAGGTATCCTACCTTTTCCACACATGCCTCAAGAGATCTTGAGACCCGCACGGATGCAATTGGAGAAATGGAGTTCCTAAGATCGGATGAATTGCCTGGGATAATTCCGAGTAACACAGGTTGTTGTTGCTTATTAATTTCTGTGCGACCTCGGCGCTGACCGGATTGCAGCCCGCGAAATCTGTTTAACACAAAAAAAAAATATATATATATATTTATATATGTATATTCTTTGGGTTTTTCTACGGGTGTAAGACGAGTCTGGAACCCTGATAAGTCTCCTTAACTACGAGGTAGTACTTCAGGCGATCAAAACATTTCGAGGAAGTCATAGGGTGACTTTTTTTCCGTGAAATATGCGCTGACCCAATTCGTCAAAAGCGCTGCGTCAGGCCTGTGCTGAGGGCTACCGGTGCCTCGAGTAATCCCTCGAGACTATCTCGGGCGGTATATGGGATGCATGGATATGAGAACGGTTGTTGTAGAGTTTTCGAACCAATTCTAGGATAACCGAGGCCGAAGTAAAGTTTTGAGCAACGAACGCCAGCACAGCCGGAGGGTGCGAGAAATCGAAATCCGTTTGAACCAAAGAATACTCAACGTGGTTGCCACTTGCATCGGCCTTAATCGCACCCAAGAGCGGGATTGCGAGGCGTCCGTTGGCTGATTGCTCGTTCGATCTGGCAGCCTCTTTCTCTGAACGAGGCTAAAACGGAGACAGCGATCAGGGGAGAGGACTCCCGGAAAACCAGTGAGTGAGGCGGAGGGTAAAAGCCAGAAACAAAAGAGCGTACGAGCTTAGCTGATATTGTCCGACAAAAAGCTCGCGCTAATGTGACTCTCGTTTGTTTTTTAAGAGGGCTTCTACGACCGAAGCTTCTACCGGGGGACTCGCCTAGCAAACCAACGCCAGCTCTTCCACCGTATTTTCCTTCCTCTTTCAATGTTAACCTACATCCGCTCCAAACATTCAACGTCAAGTGCGTAGGCTGCTTTCGAATAGTGACAGCACCATGACCCTGCAGGTACGTACGAATCAGCGATAGTGAAAATTAAGCGACAACGCCGAATACGCCCGAGGGATGGGGGAAATATATTAGTAATGGAAAATTTTTCTCCTCACCAGACTTCCATCCATTGAAGTAAAGTACTGGTACGCTATAACTCATGGACCACAGAACGTGGTGAAGTGTGATCAGCGGCCTCTCGTCTTTCGAAGCCGCCTCAAAAGGGTCCTTGGCCAACCTGGTATCCAAGTTTTTAGCCCAATAATCGTTGTCGGTACCAGTTGGTGGCTCGTCGATTGGATATTCGCACGGGACGTACGTTTTCACTTGGCGTGAAAGGTACGCCATTCCGGGTGCGCCCTTCGTGACGATCGGTAATCGTTAAAACGCTGATTGATTATCGGTGTAAGAAACTCAAATATTCAAGTTTTAGTGCTTAATTACGTATTCCGAAGTACAAGAAATACTTAACGGTTGTTCACATTTGTATAATATCAAGTTTTTATCTAAATTCTTTTTTTTCATCACCTTATCGCCGACGAGTTCCCAATCATCGTGAATCTTGTCGGAAACCTTTAACAAAGCTTGAGCATCTTTGATAAAGGTTTCCCACGTGACGGTACCGATTCCATCCATGGCCAGAAATGATGACACGTGATTTGCGACCTTGTGAAAACGAAAACGACTTCAACAAGAAGAAAGACCGGGGAAAAACAAAACAAAAAACAGCTCCAAATTTGCAAAGTGGCTGTGGAATCACGATATAATAGAAATCTGTGCTGGTGGGTGGAAGTTTGTACCTACCAACGGAGTTCGGAGTCAACGTCGATACGCCGCGCTGCTTCAACTCGAGATGTCGCTTTTAGTGTCAGCTTCTATCGGAGGTTCCATCTCCAGAGTCACCTTTCAGGAATAGTGTATTACTTTTGCAGCTGAAAAATATATTCAAGTATGTAAACAGAAACAGGGGCATTGAAAGAGTACAAATAACGTAACGGCGAGCAACTGGCTAAGTCAGAGAAAAACTTTCCAACGTAATATATCGAAGCCCAGAATATCCTTGTGGAGAGGGCAGAGCTCAGCACTTAGACATTACGATCGTCAAACATGGCCGCGAAAGTAGCACAGCTTACCAACTGCGGCGAGACGGGCTGAACGGCTCGCAGCTCAACACCCAATACCCTTCATTGTCTCTATCTTTACGCTTGATAACGCTGTCGGTGCCATTTTACATACACCGAAATTCATTCTGTCCAATGTATCCTTGAAGGCGAGGCTTTTTCGAGAGCAGCGAGGATTCCTCGGCCAATATCTTATTCACACACGTGTTTGCGCATTGTAGACAAAGGAAGCCTTATCACGTAGCTGGTAGAATCTCGCATCAAAGTTTCATGTCCAAATTTTGCAACAGTCAGACAGTCTGAATTTACGATTAAAAAAAAAATAGCCCTTCCCGACTCGAAACCTGCGGGTACTTTTACTATTTTCAAGCTCATCCTGTTCGCTAATATCACCGATGCGTTCTAATCTCGAAATAGAACCTACATAGATAGAAATATCGTACAATTGAGAAGGTCGAATACTGCACAATTGCACATTGATCAGCGTCGTGTTCCCTGGGACATTTTGACCGATCGTTCGGAACGTTCGTCAAGAGAGCGGCCGTCGAACGACGGTAAGTATAACAAAACGGGTATTATAAGTGTGCCGAGCGTTGTTATGTGGCGTGGCTGCACAGTACACAGACGCAGTTGGGCACACGGATTGATGGACGTCGTTCTTTATTGACGGGTGGAAGTTGACATGAGAAGAACAGCATCGAAGACAACTACGGCGTTGAGCTGAACGTCGAGAGGCTCGTGAAAAAAAAACCGACGCTTATAAGTTCGCAGGTGAAAATATTTCCTCCAATGGGGGCCCAGGAAGAATTAATAAATTCCAAATTTTCATGGAAATCGGGCTTTTCCATTTGTAGTTACTCCAATAACATTCGTCGTCATTTCTACCTCGATGAAGAATTTACAAAACGGGGAAGCTGCACAGCCACAGGCACGGCAGTAGTACCGCACAGTTCTTCCCCTCTTTTATACCGACTATTCAACTTCGGCTGGCTCCGGCTGGGCTCGGACGAAATCGAACCCCCACCCCGTACCCGCGCCGGTAAGTACGGCGATGTGTGGGTAGTGACTGTACCTTTGTGTGCAGGCCGATTTCCAATGCCCCTCAAGCTTCAGGGGCGTGACAAGGCTCGACGAGCCGGGCGCGTATCTGGGGGCCCGATAAAAATTGTCGATGTTAAAATTTTTCGACACACGTGGACGGAAAAATGTTATTCGGATTGTCTCGGGAGCGGCAAGAATATAGGCGAGAAGACAAGACCGAGTAAAGACTCTGCGAATTTATCGCCGATCGGTTTTCTCGCTAAATCGAAACTACGCTGGGTCAGAACGGAGTTCTCGGTAATGGTCGAAGGGAGCTTGTCGCGAGGACGTACTTAACTGTAAACGAGGGTAACGGCACCCCCCGTTTATGCGCAGCTGCTTATCGCTCAGGTAGTGCTAGGCTGGGTTGGTTTGTGTGCGCGTAGCTCTTTGCGCTTGCTCGCTAGGTGTACGTGTACGACACTGCTGGCCCCCCGTTTGAGCGTGTGGTCGTTACCCGAAGGCAAGAGTGTACGTGTGCCGAATGACGCGGCTGCGAGTCGTACGTATAACGTCGAGCGACGGGGTGAACTGAGCAACTTTAGAATCCATGGTATAGACTAGACCGTCGAGTAGTAAGGAGAGTGAGCGACGGTAGACCGACAGACAAACAGACGTGGTTATATTAACGGTTAACAAAACACGGGAACTCGCGACTCGGAGCTCCGAAATACGCATATTGATATTAAAATGAGCGAAGAAGCGGATGGATAAATTCGGTGCTACGGTGTAAATACAGTAGGTGTATGTATATTGTTCGATGCGCGTGTGTGACACACAATCGCCGAGTTATATCAGAGTGAAAATACGTGCACGTAGTACTGTACTTATGTATTGTAGTATGTATTTATGTACTACTGTAATGAATTGTCGCGGGCACAACATCGCTTAGCGGAAAGTTATACCGAGGAGGCCCCGCGACACCCGGGAACAGTTTTGAATAATAACGGACACCTACCAGAGAAACAAGGGACCGAATTTCTAGCATGACGCGCCACTGGGTTGAAGAGATCGCGAGCGTTGCTCGGCCAGAGTCATGCAGCAGCGGGAACAGCACCGTCACTATCACCAGCAGCAACACCATCAGCGGCCCCAAATCCAGCGGTCAAATATAAGGATCAATCCAGTGTTGACTTACGCGTGATGTGAAAACCACACAGTCGAGTATCATCGGCTTGTATACCGTGACTGATCGTAAAACCTACAGAGATATATACACACACACACACACATACACATATATATATATATGTATACATAGATGTTGTACATACGCGTATACGCATATATATATAATAAATAGGGACGGAAGTACATTCGATCGTCGGTCGTTCACTACACAGGACTTCTTCGAGTTTATAAAATACTTTGTTCGTTACCAGTTGAAGTCTGTTCAGTACTCCGCCGATATTTCCTGTATTTCAATTGTCTGAAAATTCGAGAATAACTCGGCCACGCAACAACTGAACATGTACGCGAAAGGTAAAGGTTCAACTGTACCCTCGGACGGTCAGGCTCGTGAAAAGTAGGTATTTTCTTTATCTCTTAAGCCGCCATTTTTTTTTCTCTGCTTCTCCGTATTTTGTTGTTGCTGTCTGTCGCTTCTAAGCATCGTTTTCGTTCCTCCTGTGTACAATTATTCTGACAATAATCACTGTTTTACTGTAGACGTATTTCTCTTTTTTTTCTTTCAATTTTTCCTTAAATTTTACCTATTAAGATGGTGTCCTGGTCGATTTCGAAGTCCACGTACACATCTTGAAATATCGAGGTCCACTTATCTGAAACAGCTTAAAGGTCCCAGTCTGTACACAATTCTGAACAAAAACACTACCATCCATTTTCATTCGAGTCAGAAACAAAGAAATGGCACGGATTCTCCGAATTTACTAATGCGATTTCATAGAAACCATGCCATTACTGTATTTATGCCTCAAATGAAAATGCGTTGAAGTGTGTGTGTTCAGAATTGCGTATACAATGGGGCTGTTGAGTCTTTTTTTTTTTTTGTTTGCGTTTGAAGTACGTGGACTTTGATATTTGGAGATATACATATACATGCCATTACGACGGTCCTGTCGTGGCGCGGTTTAAGGCTGAAGTTTTAGCCGATGGATTTTCTCGTGCTCCGACCCATCGCCCCCCACCCCCCCTTGAACGTTGACGAATGGCGATAACATTATTTTTATAAAAATTTTCTACAATGCTTTAGTTTTCTTCAGGTACCTGATACAAATCAGAATTAATATCAAGGCTACGATTCTACATGCTTACATGCTTTAATACAAGTCCACTTTTGTTTATTATACACACATGCGCGTATTAATGCATACACACACGCACACGCCACGGGTATATACGAATGAAGAATGAGAGAGTGAGCGAGAGAGAGAGAGAGAGACGCGTGGTCTAATTTTACACATTATACTAACAAGTTTACATTCTATTTTGCGTTCTACAAACCGAACTTTTACACCCTTCGATTTATCAAAGTCGAATGTTGCGTCGAGATATGCAGGATTCGATTTCTCCTGCAACGCAGAAGGTGTTGCGATTTTTAGTTTCGTCTGTATTATTTAAGATACGCATGTATGTTCACCACTCGTACAGACTTATTCTAACGACTTACAGTTTTTGTTAATTTTGTTACACGTATAATCATACGAAACCAACGTCATTATCGTGATTGTCGAAAACAATAAATTTGACGAGTATTTATTTAGTGCTTATATTCCTTCTTCCGATCATTTATCCTGCATTCACAGCAAGATTCGATAATGGGATTTTTTCATCGTGTATCGTGAACCTCGAGCAATGCTTGATTAGAGATTTTGTTCCAGACTCGCACTTTACGTCTACGAATACCTCCTTCATGTTGGAGCACAAAAAGCTGCACAGACATTCCTTTCGGAGGTAAATTTTCATCTGTATTAAAATACGACGTAGCGTCAAAAGTACAAGAAATACAAAATTTTATTTTCATATAATAAACGTTCTCTCGTTCTAGATTCGATGGGAAAAGAACATCACCCTTGGAGAACCTCCCGGATTCTTACACTCCTGGTGGTGGTGAGTCTACGAATTCAATTAAATCGCCAGTTTTCTTACAAAATTTTTTTCATTCCTTCAACCGACGTTTCATTAACGATCGCAAATCACTTATTTATTGTTTCAGTGTTTTCTGGGACCTGTATTGCGCCGCACCAGAGAGACGCGAAACGTGTGAACATAGCAGCGAGGCCAAAGCTTTTCACGATTACGTTAGTAAAAGTTGTACATATACACGACGAAACGTTATTCACTTTCATGAAAATCTCGATACATCATTCCGTTCGTTGGTAAATTCGAAAACTCGTAACGTTCGAACGAATTCGAGTCGTAGACGATAGAAAAGATGCTAGCATACCAGCATGCCTTTGTCAATTATTCGTCACTAATACTTTTGTTTCTTTTCACACACAGGGATTCGTTAACAGCGGTTACGGCGTGAACGGCATTGCACACGTAAGTATCCCAGTCGGCACAGATCTCACTCTGAAATTCTTTATTCATTATCGCAAAATTCATTTCGTTCGTGAGATGCTCTACCATCATCGTTCACCATGCCGAACTTCTTAATAAATCGTTCCAGAATGCTGGCGCAGCGCCCTCTCCGCTCGGTCAGATGCCGCCCAACGACGGCATGCCTGGTGGCCCGATGCCCCCAGGATTTTTCCCAGTAAGTTCATTTTTCCTCTCCGGATACCTGTAACCGATTTTTCTTATTACCTTCGTTCTTAATCTTTATTTACATCGTTTCGGTTACCTTTTTTCTTTCCACATACATACGATGTAACTATCCGTGTTATCATTTCCGTCGCGTCACTACATTACATCGTAATAGTATATTGTGTAACAAGCAGGAAAACTCGGTGAGTTTGCAATACGAGTCGTGGGTGAGCCAAAGATGAATACTGAAAATCCGCGAGGCGAAAAGACCGCTGCCTCCTTGTTTCACGCGATTCTTTATGTGACAAAAGTATGTTGCTCGTTTTTTCACGAAGCACGAAATTGAAGTCGGGGTCGCGTAATGTCGGATTGGTTCGCGACGGCGCATGCGCGGAGTACAGAAAGTACCACTTTTAACTCCTAGGACTTAAAATCGGTCTTTTCAGTACTCCGCGCATGCGCATTCGCAGACTTACTCTACCGTCATAGATACGGGTACTTCGTGCACGGAACACACGCACGGAAAAACGCGTTAAACATGCTCGCGTTCTATAAAATCTACATATAACCGAAATTGTCGTGCAACTTCAGATGAGGACAAAAGTAAAAATTAATAATTCGAAATAACCGCGGGAGATATAATAATAAAAAAATTCCACACACACGCCGAATCTGTTCATTGGATAAATAATTATTATAAAAGAATGTATAGTGTACACAATTTAACACAGTTCTATCTAGTTGTTGTCATAAAATATTAGACAAACTGCACGACGTTTTTATTTTCATATATGCATTACACACGATAATACACGCATTCGTATAACATGACATTTATATTCATCTGTTAATAATGAAAAAGATAAAAGTCGATCCAGTCGCTCGTAGCGAAAATCAATTACTCATCGGTTCTATTTTTGTTTTTTGAACAATAATACAAAACAAAGCGTTTTAAAGTGCTGATCAGTCGTGATGCTGGAAATTTCGTTGAAACAAATCGGAAATTAATTTGATACTTTACACTGCACGGTAAATTCACACACGCACACACACACACATGATACTCTAAACGAACATTTTATGCTATGCTTGTCTCTATACATTGTATTTAATATTTAAATGTACTTATTTGTACCTCTGCTATGTGTCTAACTTTTGTATGTGCATTCGTGTACCATTTCACCATTATGTTTGGTTTTTTTTATTTGTCCATACATATATATATATTATATTATGTGTCTACGAATTCTTCCTTACTGTATCGATTTCTTATGTTCGTTACATTCATCACTACATATATACATGTATATGTTTCATTTTTCTATACTCATTATATTATACGCTCAGCAAATGTATAAACTGTAGGAGAATTTCACGCCGGCAAAATTTTGTCTGTTATTAGATGCTAGAATACCCCTATAAAAGTTTAGAGTTCTCTTTGACGCCGAAATATTCAAAACCATTGCGTAAAATTTCTAATTTAAATCAAATAAAGTCTAAATTTCAGTGAAAAAAAATCTAAAGAAACAAACATAGAAAATGGGAAAACAAATTTTACCTTTGGTTGGGAATATGTGGCTTATCTTTATAACGTCAGAGCCTGCATCTAAAATGTAGATTAGTTAATATCCACTCGTCAATTTCACGTCCATGGCGTACCAATATTTAATGGCGCGCAGATACAGTGTATTTAAATTACTGATTCATGGTCATAGGTAGCACATACTGGGAAAAAACTGTCTTGGAATCACTTGTCTGATTATGAAAAAAAAAAAAAAAATACACACACACGCCATAGTTTATGGATTTAATATTTTTTTCAGTGTGTCTGGTTTCGCAAAAACGTCCATCTCTTGACAAGCTTGAATGATATATACTTCGAAATCTTTTTTCTACCATGTCGCGTTGCTTGAAAAAGATCAATTCTGCGAATACATAAAGAAAGAAAAAAAAAAAAAAATGCAAGAATGACGATAATCCTTCTTTTAAATACACGCAGCGTTATCCAGAATTAGTGATGTAACCAATATTCGCATCCGCCTTGGCACAGATCTTGCGAATATTTTGTGAATGTGATTGTCACAAATACTTCGTATTCAGCTTATAAAAATTGTGAAAATAATATTAAACGAGACCAAAAACATTGGTTTTATAATGAACTTTTATTATAAAAGTTCGTCTTCTCGTTCCAATGAAATTCTAACGCCAAAATTAATTTCTTTCTGTCATTAATTTGTCGTTAAATAATCAAACAAACCATCGGCTTGGCTCGCATCAGCTCGGCAATTTCCGGAATAAGATGCAAACGGCTCTAACCTATGGCGTGCTACTTGTTACGGTGCGTCAGTCAGTCGATCAATCGTCAACTTTTAGGTGCAGAGAAATGGCGCCAGATTTAAAAATGCCGATGATGAATATTCGCATTTGCGAATACATAAAAACTTATATTCGTTACATCACTACCCAGAATCAAATATCCTGATGCATAATAACTGTTACTAGTCTTACACATGCATATATTTGTTATATACATATATCTATCGTGCCTTCTAGTCTACATTATATACATCCATATATATATATATATATATATATTAATCATATATATAGAAAGAACCAAAAAAAAAAAAAAAGAAAAAAAAATAGCTGTTGCCTGTGAAATCGCAATGTCGCTACATGTCCATGTTGTTTGCGTTGCTTGTTGCAGAACAACTCGACAATGCGACCATCTCCGCCCACACACCCCTCATCACAGCCATCTCCTCAGCACCCCCAGCCACCCCCGCCCCCACACTCGCAGATGATGTCCACCCAGGTAAGCTTTCATTCGACACGATTCATCATACTCGTTCGTTTCTCTGTGTCTAACTTGTATTATAATGCATCATGTGCCACCTCATAGTCTTTATATTTCCGCATATTCTATTACGCTAAAAATTCTGATATCAAAGTCTCGAAAACTGAGATGAAATTGATGATATCGACGTGCTTTATTTCATCATGGAATCAGCGTAGAAAGATAAATTTCGATTCATGATCGTTTTGATTCTTTGTAGTGTGAAGCATTTGCTTGTTTGTTAATTTTTTGCTACTTCTTTCTCCGACTTTTTTTTTTCTGTAAACTCAAAAAAAACGAAACACGTCGTTCTTCCTCGATTTACGTGTACGTAACAATCTTTCAACAATCCACGATGTGATCAACGAGTCTTGAGGTAAGCTGCTTGAATAGTTTCTCTGGAAAAATATCAGTTTCAGGGATCAATGAAATCAAATGTCTTTCACCATCATTATGAGCACACACAAATTCTTCTATCTACATATTATTGGTATCGGTTCATAGCGTCGGATTAATTACTGTAGATTTTCAAAAACGTATTCACAATTTAAACAGATCATTTTTCATTTTAACATTCGTCATATCGTCGAAATAATCATGCAGACATTCTAAAAATAGGCCAGAACATTTATCAGCAGAGTTCTTAAGGTAAGGCGTTGATAAATCCTTTTCAACCGCTTCCATTATTCTATATTTTTTTGTCTTTTTAATTTTTTTTTTATAGATTTATACACAAATCTTTGCACTGGTTGTTTGTAATGTTCGTCATTAAACATATTATAAATCACTCACGCATCATTTATTGTAACCTCCGCAAATTAATTCGTTCGTTTGCGTATAGTTATTAATTTTTTTCATGTGTCTCCCCGTCAAATTACCATCTCTTTATTGTTTCACCGTTTTTGTTTTCGTCTGGTTTGTCTGTCTTACACTAATCCTGTACTATTACATATATATGTATATATATTATATACTTATACGTTTCGGGAGTGCTAATCGTTGATACAGTTTGTGCATTATTAACCCTATACTATACTTACGTTTATACTCATCATTCATGTACATACACGTGAATAACAACAGAATGAAAACAACGTTGAACGAAAAATACGGTGACAATCACTAATAAATCACACGCGGTTTTTACCTTACTCGCGCAAATCAACGAGTTATGAAAATTAGAGGAACAAATTTGAAGTTGAAATTTACGGCGACGATATTCCGCATCGTCATGATCATCGACATATGTTTGATTTTATTTCAATTACGGTTTTCGATTCTTTTTTCCAATTTTTTTTTTATTTTATTTTTTTTCTTTTCGTTCTCTCCGTTTTCACGGGTAGAGGAGTTGTTACAAATAATTTTTTAACTCAAAGCCAAACCCGTTGTGAGTTTTATTCGATTTCCTATCCTCAATTCAAGTTATAGAATTTCTTTGTCAAACAGTGTTTAAAATATTGTGAAAATATGAAGAAAGTTATTTTGAAAAATTCCCGAACCTACGGACGGATATTTCTAACTTATTTTACTATTTCGAATTTCAGTTCATGGGACCAAGATATCCTGCTGGACCTCGGCCCAGCGTTCGCATGCCACAAATGGCAAACGATTTCAATGGGGTGAGTTGTGAATTTTATTTACAAACCGTGATAACGACAATATTAAAAATAATAACAATGATAAAGTCGAGTGGAAAAACGTTCTCTGGAAGATATTGATTTTTTTCTTCTCTTTCTTATCCTTCTCCAGCCTCCTGGACAACCAATGATGCCGAATAACATGGATCCGTCAAGACAAGGTGAGTTTTAATTACACGATGTTTTCCAAATTGTGCAGTTGTTTTTCTTCATCTTCGTCTTACCTTTTTTTTTTTTTAATTTTTTCTTCTTCTTCGTTCCATGTCGTCGCGAAACTAAGAGCGTTTCAAGACAAGAATTACGTAGATGCATGTGTGTACGTGGTAAACGAAAAATCATACAAAATGAAACAATAATAGAAGAAATATTGGAGAAAACAAATAACGATCGCACACAGCAATAATTAAGTAATGGAAAAAAAAATGAATATAGATGGAAAAAAAACAAAGATAATTCATTATTAACGATAACAATGTCATAATATTTATAATCATAGTGGTTGTAACCAAAAAACGAGAGGTGGGAAAAAAAAAAAAAAAAAAAAAAAAAATCTGGATTTTGCATCACTGTGACGTGGAGTGCGTTGGATTGGTTTTTTGAATCGTCTAATTACCGACGGCGGCGCAACTGAATTGTTCGACAATGTAGAAGAAAATGTTGTTAAAAAAATTTTCTCACCTGAATTTTTCATTCACCTTTGTTTCGCATCGTCAAAGTTGTTTTCACCAACGTAGTCAACAAAAGGATTGACAAAAAAATTTCAGTCGAAAGTCGAGAATGAATTGATCAAAGTAAAATAATTTTTAATCAACGATCTTTTGCGCCGCAATGTTTTTCTGTAATTAGGCTTATCATCATCAATACCTGACCTTTTTACCTACTTGCCATACTAATGTGTGCTCTTGTGTTCCTCAGGCGAAGCTGGAGAGTTTGTAGGGTGGCAAGGTAGGAAGCAAAGCCAGCGACAAAAATCACACTCACATGACTTAGTCAAGCATAATTAGTTTCTGTTCTCATATTTTCACTATACGCATACATCCATGTGTTGTGTATATTATTATTATTATAATTTTTTCTTTTATACTCATTTATATTTCATTTATTCACTTTTTTTTCCCTTACTAATTATTATTATTGTTATTATTATTGTTATTATTATTATTCTGGTTTTTTTTCACGTTACATTATACAAACATACAAACACAGAACACACAGAAACACACACACACATATAATGTATGTGCATGCATTTATATGCGTACACATATTTATGTACATAAGGAATTTATCCCCGTGGAGCAAAATCGCACAGCTTTGTTTTTTAATCGCAATGAGGATTTAAAATAACCGAAATGATATTACGGCTAGAACAAAAAAAAAAAAAAAAAGAAAAGAGAGCAAACGGAAATTCTAAAAAAGCATTTGGTATTGTTTTTTCTATGTTTTCTCTCTATAATTTCGTTCGTAAAGCCGCGAGTGTTGCGATCAAATACACGTAATTACAAAAGAAGAAGATGAAGAGAGAAAAAAATTTGATACAAATAAATTATTTACAACACAAAAGTCCCCATTGCTTCTGCCTCCGGCATTCTCATCTCCAGCATGTAGGTCTTCTTGTTAACCGTTGTTGTTTATTATCTTTTGCGTAAATTTATTTTCATCAAGCTTGAAAATATTTTTTTTCTCTTTTTTTTTTTTTTTTTTTTTTTTACTAACACGATAAAAGAAAATAAAGCGAAGACAATTTGAAACAAGAAACAAGTACATATATTTCATCAACGACGTACGATTAACGAACGGCATTGTCACGTTGCATGATACGTCGGTAATAATTTATCATTTACAAGCATACACTTGTAATCGTGCGTTTTGATCGAGTGGAAATTTTAACTGCTCGATAACGTGTCGCTCACACGATACAAAAGTGATCTTCCGTCGTTGTTTACCTGTATGTATACCTAGTCGAACGTTGCAACGTATAATAATGGAATTTAGAACAGTACATAAAACTTACCGTGCATACTAACCGGTAACTTGCTTCGTTCGTGTCAAAGCGTTAATATTGCAGGTAAAAGCCTGAAGAAGTAGAATGATAATAGTAATAATAATAATGATAATAAATAACATCAAAGTCGTGCAGATAAGGAAAAAGAATTGGAATACTTACGTAAAACAAAAAAAAAAAAAAAAAAAAAAAGGAAAAAAATATTGAATATTCTTGCTGCAGTTGTTGATCGCTTTTGCTGAGTAAATATACATGCATAATATCTTATACGTCCTGAAACTCGATTCTATGTCTTCTATCTCTTATCGCTCGCATACATATATGTATATTATTACTCATGTATGTACAGTTGCGATTCTCTGTGTTCAAATTACGCGCCATTTTCGATGCGTTACGAAACTAGCTGGCAGCGTTGAAAATTCCCTAGGACAAAGACAGAGCTTAATCGCTGACTCGGCAGCGTAAGACAAAAGATTGTCGTCGTCGCTGGGAGCTAATTTCGGAACGCATCTTGTATGCGATGTACATGCATACAGAAAATAAATAAATAAATAAAAAATTCTCATACACACGTTGCACACACAGTCTTTTTCATCTAACGTATAAGAGAATAATTAATATATTTATATTGTAGAATGAATGTGATGTAGTCTTAGCGTTACTTATACCTGTGTCCACGTATGGGTATACGCATAATAATACGTCCCTGGAACAAAATTAGGTGTAATACTCGTCAATAACGATGATCAGAAGCCAAATACGATGAAAACGAAAACCATATTTTAATGATGCTCGAGAAGGTTTCTACAATCTGTAAAAATCGCGTGCAGTCTTCTATGTAGTAAATTACGTAGTACGAACTTTGTTTTTTTTACAATTTAGTACACACAAGTTTCTGGGTTCCGTTATAAATTTCCTTCTCGCTGCTTGGCTTGAGAAAATGATGAAGAAAAAAAAAAAACAAAATAAAAAAAAAATAACCGACAAAAATTTTGTCGTTACGTTCTGTATGCACGTAATACGTATATGTATACCTATACGCATATGCCTATCGTATATAACAAAATTAGCCCTACCTTACAGTTCTCATATATATTTTCAATATATATATATATATATGTGTGTATATAATCTATGTAAAAATTGTTTTACCCGACAATTTTATCGCCTAGCGTTTTCACCAAGTTTCTCGTTTCTATTTAGGACCTCCAGGCATGAATCCGATGAATCCGCGAATGAACCCACCTCGCGGTCCTGGCATGGGACCCATGGGACCTGGAAGTTACGGACCCAGCATGCGAGGCCCGCCGCCCAACAGCAGTTTGGGACCAGGAGGCCCCGGCGGTCCAGGAATGCCACCAATGAGCATGGCTGGACCGGGTGGAAGGCCACAGTGGCAACCGAACACGTCAACGGTAAATTGGGGGACAGACTTTTTTCATACTTTTGACTAATTCTATTGCGAAATGGTCGGTCATTGAGTATTTATCAAATTATTATTATATTCGCGAGCTGCGAAAATCTTTCTGAAAATATCGAAAACAAAATGTAAGCAGAAAATTCCGGAGTTACAAGAAAAAGCTTCGATATCGATATTTTATTTCGAATCGATGGGAAACGGTTAAAAATCTTCTAGATTCGAATTCAATGAAACAATTTTTTTCATCATGTTAGCGTTGTTGAATGCTTAGCGTATGTTTCTATTACTTGGTACGAAATAGTCTGGCAAACAAAATCAGCCTGCTGTATGTGTAGTGAAATACATAGAACGAACTTATGTGACAAAATTTTAAATTTTGACCACTTTGGCAACTTGATACGAAGTATCGATATCCAACAATAAGTTCTTGTTTATGAGATTGGTATATTTTATTTTTTTGTATTCTTTCAGAAATCTTTGTAGCCTCAGAATTCAATGATTCTACAAATACTCAATGTACGACTGTCTTGAAGTAAAATTAACACGAGTTTTCGATTCATGGTCAACTAACCTCTAAGAACCATGCATCAGGTGTGCAATCCAATCAAAACAATTCCCCAAATAATAAATCACGAAATAAATACCGAACAAGTTCGATGAAGGTGAATCAAGTTCAATTAGGTCAGAGCAATATCCCTTCAATATAAAAACGACAAAGAAACAAACACACCAAAAAGAAGTAATTGATTCGGACCGAACAGCGCACTCGGTGCATCCCTGCGGTGGCATCATCACGAAATCGTTAAAAGTAGAACATGTTTAAATTCAAATACATCAAAACTGACAATTACATCTTTACACGTACAAAACCATCGGCCAAGTCACCGGTTTAATACTGCAAAGAAAGAATGTCGAATCTGTGATTTCAACACAGGATCTGATCGCAAAACAATTCTCGGTAGACTTATTCCAAATAATACACGTATTTTTGAAAAGTAGGCATCACCAAGAAACAAGGCTCGCACCGTGTTTTTCACAAGGATTCTGAATCTCATAGGAAAACATAGATACACGAAATGATCCTTCGTATCATGTATGATATTAAACAAATTATGATTGAATTTTTTCTGATTCTTATGTAATCGCGAAGTGTTCAATATTCTCACCGAGACTCACTTTTGGTTGGGAATATACGTCCCGTAACATCTTGATGTCCAACAATATATTATTCGATATAATATCAGAGCTTTGCTCTGGCGAACACGGAATTCGCGCTTTCGTGATGTCGCCACTTTGGCTCCGTGACTTTTTTTTATCGACGCTTCCATCATCCCGCACCTTACGATTTCTCACTTCCGCAGCCGATGAACTACTCGTCGTCATCACCTGGAAATTACGGGGGTCCACCGGGATCATCGGGTCCCCCGGGACCAGGTACACCGATAATGCCGAGTCCGCAAGACAGCAGTAACAGCGGTGGTGAAAATATGTACACCATGATGAAACCCGTGCCGGGAGGAAACATGCCTGGTGTAAGCTCCTCGATTATTCTTCCAGGAAATAATCCTCGACATCCGCTTACTCGAACGCCCAAACAAACCAATCAGATGTCAATTTAGGGTCGTTCTTAATTAATTTGGACCGGGAAATTGTTATTTTTTTTACATGTTTGATTAGTAGCAAAGCACAACGAGACAGCAAATTTTCGTTATCCATTCAAAAGTTCTAATTGTTCATTTATATGTGTGAAAAATTTGTGACTGGAATCATTGTTCGCCTTGTGCACATTTTTAATCGAATGAACTCTTACCGTTTTTTTTTTTTTTTTTCTCTTTTCTTTTCTTCTCTTCTCTTTTGTTTTCTTCGGAAACCAAATCGAGGAGCGTCCACAAACCTCATGCAAACGACTTCTTTCACGTGCTTCTTGTTTGGCGTTTTTAAAGGATTTCTCAATGGGCGGTGGACCCGAAGGCGGACCTATGGGTCCCATTGGTCCCAACACAATGGGCCCGGTATTGAACGGTGACGGTATGGACGGCATGAAGAACAGTCCGGCAAACGGCGGTCCGGGAACACCGCGAGAGGATAGCGGAAGTGGGATGGGCGATTACAATCTCGGCGGTTTTGGTGGCCCAGGCGAGAATGTGAGTAATATCAGCAGGTTCTTTAACGACTCTATGTAGTGATACGGAAAAACAAAAAAAAAAAAAACAAAAACAGTCGCGTCGTTGCTCCATTTTCTTTGTTTGTTTTCTAGTACCTAATTGTATCATATTTATACATGCATACGTACATATATATACATATACACGTGTATGATATCTATATATATATATATATATATATATATGCATATGTATATGTATGGGTTTACATATAATTGGTACATGTTGTATTTTGCTTTCTGTCGGAAGCCTTTTTTTTTTTTTTTTTTCTTATTTTTATTCACCATTATCTTAATTTTTTTTCATCTCTTCCTCGACGCTTTACCTCTCCTCTTGCCAACGTCGATCTCATGTTCAAATTACGCGTATCTTTTGCATATACGTCCGTAACATAACCGATCTCCCCATCAATCGTTGAAAGAATAACAGAGAGAAAAAAAAAAAAAAAAATTATAAAATTACAAAACAAAAAAACAAAAAAAAAAAAACAAAGTAGAAAAGAAAGAACTGAAAAACCGACGAGGTTAGGAATCACATTATAATTTGACGAGAGAAGTTGCCGAGTTGTGTCCGCACGCGTGTGAATAAATATGATGGAGGAGAATGAACGAACGAACTATAAACATGCGTCGTCAATACGACCAGGGATTTATTTTCGATATACCGGAAGTGATAATACAACGACGACACGTGTATATAATATATATATGTATATACATATACATGTATATAGATATATATTTCTGTATACTCATCTTGAGAAGGTGCTACCTGATAAATGCTTGCCCTTAGATGTACATCTAATATCTATATAGTTTTATGATTACAAGAAAAGAAAACGAAAAAAAAACAGAAGGAATAAGTCGAGATTTTATTTTTAAGGAAACGTATTCATATATACATATATATATATACATATATATATATATATATATATGTATGTATTTATATATGTATATATGCATAAAAACATTTGGTTGGGTTACTTAATTCGATTTGATTTCTATCCTCCGAGCAACGGAGTGTATTATTTGATTTTTGCAAATGATTTATTTGTATATACGCTAATTTTTTTTCATTCTGCATTTTATTATTCTCTACATTTTTTTTTTACATTGTCTTTGCATTATTTTTGATTTTTTTGTTTCTAAATTCTTTTCTGCGCGAATCGCAACGCCTAAAAAAAAAAAAAAAAAAGAATAAAAATACTCCAACCTTCATAAAATTTGCGGAATTTTTTCACGGCAGCTGCATCTAATCATATTATTGTACTTTGCAAGGTATATATATATATATATACATATAGTCATTTGATTAGGAAGTTTCTACTCATACGTATCTTCACGAATTTGAAATCGTTATGAATTATTTAATCGGCACGTGTGCATTTAGCTTTCATATATTGTCGAAATATCGGTACTAGACTTGATCGGTATAAATTTATTCGAAAGATTGATACAAATCACGTTCATGCATTTATTTTTTTTTTTTTTTTTTTTCTACGCTCTCCACTTTCACTCTCACGAGATTTTGTTCATCGTACCATCACGCAAATATTACGCTCCGTTAATCGGTCGACTGACTTTCAATCGTGTCAATCTTGGTTACTTACAATTAGTATATATGCATACAGTTAGATAATATAAGACTTGAAAATGACAATGATATTTATATTACTTTTTCTTAATTAATTAACTACTGCATCCCGCCATAAAAAAAAAAAACAAAAAAAAAAACAAAAAAAAAATACTACAGACATAAATACGCACATACATGTGTGTATGCGTGTGTGTACGTGTAATAAAACAATTGCTTTCGCTGCATTAAATACTCAGAAAGGTTGCAAAAGTACCTATAGATATCTAATATAAATAATACGATTATTATCTTATTGAATATATTTTTTTCCTCGAATTTTCACCTCCATTTTGTATTATGTTATTTCTTCTTCTCTCTCGCACTCGTTTCGTTACATATTATATCATACGGATCTTAACATAATCGCATAATATTTACCGTCAACGATTTGTCGCTTTAGTTATTATATTATCATTGCTGTTACTATTGCTATTATTATTATTACTATTATTATTATTATTATTATTATTATTATTATTATTATTATTACTGTCATTAGAATACTATTATTCTTACCATTATTATCGATGATATTATTAATCATAATCTTGATTCGTATTTATTTGAGAATTTACCTACCAATGGTTATAGAGAGAGAGAGAGAGGGAGAGAGAGAGAGAGAGAGTGGGGGAGAGAGCGAAATTGAGAGAGTAATAGGGGGGGGAGGGGGGCGAGACGGAGAGATAGACGGTGCTTAAATTATTTTATACTAAAAAGGCTGTTTTTTTCTTACAAACGTTAACCTGTCTATTCTAAACAACATATATACATATATATTATTATTTTTTTTATCATATTCGTTCGCGGATCCATCCTTTCAATTTCTTACCTGCTCAACGTATGTTCGAATATTTCATTTTCTTTTCATTCTACACTTTCTCGGTCCGTTACGGCAATTACTTCGCTTCGTGAGTTGATTTATTTATTTATTTGTTTATTTTTTTTTTTTTTTTTTTTATGTAACGCGAGCACGTTTTACGTATTTTTCTTCATACATGTTCCGCGTACACAAAGTACCCGTTTCTACAATGGCAAAGTGATTCTGCGCATTCGAAGACAGATGTTGTGGAGTGAATCTGACATTTTCACTGATATATAGCTACGCCAGATAGAGAATCGCGCTGCCCAGCGCGGTGCAATATGAAACAGTAAAATCCCCGCCATTTTGTAGGTCCAACGACACGTTTGACGTCATTTTCGTAAATTGTCAAATGTTGTCGCCATGTCAACGAGTCCAACCGCGGTTTGGATTCCCTTTATCAATGAAATTGAATAAATTCATTAATCAAATCGGATGTGTAACTGTCACAAAGAGTTCTCATGTTTAAATCTCCCGCGCATAAAATAGATCGTGCCTCTATAAGATGGCCGCCAAATCGCCAGCGTGTCAAACATCTTGGGCCATCCTCTATCCAAGTGTAGTTATATACGAGTGGACATTTTTCAACGCTTCAACTCATCGTGTAAGGAAACAAGATGTGCGCGATAACAAAGTCACGTGATAGCCCCCACGTGACGTGACAACAATTATAGTTGAATATAAGCGACGTCGCGTTAGGGCACGTTCTCAATGGTCAAAGCGGCAGCGATGCGCGAGAACACACCTTGTTTCCTTGCACCGTGCTTCAACCTAACCTCAAATTTTTTTACGCCTCGCGTATTCGCAATATTCGGTACACAATATACTATTTCACATCTTTTCCTTTTCAATTTTCGTTAATATCAGATTGTGAGATATTCTAACCAATATCGACTCATTCATAAACCTTTTTCTGCACGTTATTTATTCAATTATGTACATTTTTTTTATCCCACGTCACGGGTTTCCCGTTAAATTCTCCTCGCATCCTGTGCTAAAATCTTTTGATCGCATAATTTTTTTTCCCCCTCCTTTTTTTCTCACATCATACCCAAAAACAATATCTCGTTTTTATATATATATACAGTATATATATATATACTGAAACTCATGTATTCAACGAGTCCCTCCATTCAATTGCTCATCTGCATATATAATATTTATAATATGTAATGTGTATATATAAATATTAGCTCACGATAAATACCGCGCGGTTTAAAATATTGTTATAAACAAACGCACAATTTCCTAAACATGTGATCGACGTTTTATTTTTTAATTTTTTTTAATACATTTTATTATTATCATTAATTTTCATTTCGTATACTCGCTTCTTCGTCAATGATTATCAATTTTGCATCATAAAGTCTGATTTCGGCAACATTTTAAAGTTGTAACGTAACCTGATATGGAGGAGGTTCAATTTTTGTTTCCATTTTTTTTTTTTCCTCTTCGTTGGCAACGCTTTCGGGCATGTTATCGTCGGAACGGAGAAATATTCAGGTGCGAAGCGGAACTTGATTCAAATCTTTTCATCCCCCCTCCCCCCCCCCCCCCTCCTCCCCCCGCCCTTTTATCCACGCGATGCAAATGTCGTAAGAAAAATATGGCCACTTTTTCATATTAGGTTACATGGTTGTAGGTATTATTTTATTTTTATTTTTTATTTCCACTATTTCACCCGTAATATAAGTTGTAGATATATACATAAATATAACATGCACAATACGCAGCGCATAACTAAATACGCGTAAACACTCTGATGCAGCCTATTTTTAATTAAAACTCGCGTGGTACAGTAACAACAACAATAATAATAATAATATTAATAGTAGTAGTAGTAGTAGTAGTAGTAGTAGTAATAATAATAATACTAATGATGATGATGATGATGATGATGATGATGATGATGATGATAACAATAACAATAATAATAATAATAATAAATACGGGTGGTTTTTTGGTGTTTAAAATTGCTCAATTCGAAATAATATTTTGTACATAATTTAAGCGGCGACTACGACGACGGTTACATATTTTTATCACTACCTATACATACATGTTTGTATATATATATATATATATATATGATATATTGCAAGAATTGCGACGATAATCGATGATCGGAAGATTCGTCATATGATGGCAAATCCATCAATAATATTGTTACTATTCACTGCTACTACTATCATTATTATATTATGATTATTACTGCTATTATTGTTATTTTAATAACGTATATCTGTACCAAGTTTCTATCCGCAAATGATATATTAATTTTTCCGTGATTTCCCGATTTGCGAGAAAAAAAAAAGAATGTTTTTTTTTTTTTTTTTTTTTTCTACAACAAATTTCTTCCTCGCATGTTCGTTACGGTTTCATCTTTACGTCTTCTCCGTCCGAATTTCTGTGAAACGATTCCTGCTGTAAATTGTTTTTGTACTCCTTTTTACTCAGAGTAGAATACACGTGGAATGGAAATGGTGGAAAAGATAAAGAATATGATACCGTATGCACGATGTATAGAGGCGTATGTGTCCGTGACTCTTGCCTAATTTCGATTTTTTTTTATAATTCTCGCATTGTTACGTCGCCTGTTTTATGCATGGTGTGATGGAACATATCGTTCGAATTATACTCATAGGCGGGCATATATACATATATACAATATATCATTAAAAATCTCAAACGGCCAAGATCGATTTGTACGCTTGGATAAAGGGAAAAGACGAAATTAGAAAAAAAAAAACGAAAAAATACTACGAAAGAAGTTGGCAAAACTATTGGATGGATTGTATCTTTTATTGGGAGATATGTGAAAGAATATTGTATGTGTATATATATTTTTTTTTATTTTTATACATACACCTACACGCGTGTATAAATATGTGTTATTTATATACGCGTGTATATGTGCATAAAAATGTTTGACGAAAGAGAATACGGAGCAGAGAAGAAATATTTTTGTATTGATTAAATAACAAGGCAAGGATGTGCATTCTTTATGCCTGCCAGGCGATACGAGCAGTACTGAACCTATGGTATATAATATATTATACTGTGAGTGAGTGAGATGATAAACAAGAAAAAAAAAAAAAAAAGAAAAAAAAGTAATAATCTTGATTGATGCATACAATAGGAATGGGGAGAGAGATATTGAGGAATGATATACGATATATTTTATTATAAAATACATGTGTAGATGAGTATATTTAAAAAAGAATTTCCGCAAATCAATTCAATCGCAACGAATTCTGGAATATTCTTTTTTATCTATAAATCTTATTGAATATCTGTTCATTGTATTTTTTTTTTTTTTTTTTTTTTTTTTTACGTGGAACATAATTTTTTTTTTTTTTTTACTCCTTTTATAAACGTATGGAATTCACCAATATATATATATATATATATATATATATATATATATTTATATATATATATATTTGTATATACATATTATTATGTGTATATTATTATTATATATACTATGTGTATACATGTATGTTATTGCCGTTGGTTATAGGTCAGTACCAGACTATGCTGTGCTGCTGTTAGTTACTTTTACTTAAACGATACTTGATAAAGAAAAGAAAGAAAGAAAAAAAAAAAAAAAAGTACTCGAAGGTACATCACCGTAATATCTCCTATTATGACAATTCTCTTACAGCGAAACATAATTTTATCATGTTCAGTTCGAATGTACACGATGAAAAAAAAAAAAAAAAAAAAAAAACAGGTACGCTTACGTTCCAAGATTTCCATTCTCTCTCGATATTGTCGATGGCGTCTTCTTGTGTTTTTGTTTTAAATTTTTTTTTTCTTTATTCCCTTACCGCGCTTCGCTTCATGTTTGTTCTTACTCGTATTGACCGCGATGTAGTAAGAATAAATTTTTCATCTCATCGTTGATGAACGGCGGAGAAAATATTATCCAAACGGAACGGGAAATGATGAGAGACAAAGCGAGGAAGGGAGAGACTGAGAGAGTGAGAGAAAGATATATATATATATACATGTATGTATATATAGACAGAGAGAGACAGGGGGGGGGGGGGGGGGGGTAAGGAGAAACGATTAATGTGACTTTGTTAACATTTTTAATTACTTTTATTTATTCATTATTTTTATTTTCATCCTCCGTTTTACTTATTTATTAATCTTATTCCTCACAATCTGTCCTTGGACGATATATTGACGAATATAAAGCTGCCGAACGTTGTAACGTTATTTTACAAATTGTTTTTTTCTATTTTTTTTTTTTTTTTGTTTTCTTCGTCGAGGCCGACCTAACGTTCGGTTGAAAGAAGCGAATCGATGCGATGTGGAAATCATTTTCGATCCGTATTATCGTTGAAAATAAACGTGAACAACGAAGCGATGGAAGGAAAAAAAAGAAAGAAAAAAAAAAAAAAAAAAAGGTCGCGGAGTAGTTGGAAAATTCAATAATATCGTGGCACATCTTGTAACGTAAACGTATCTTACATAGTATTTTATTTAAATGGTATACTCTCCAATACTCCCACGTTGTAAGCTATATACGCCTGATGACATATAATAATATATATGCCTATATATGCCAGGGAGATCGAGACAATAAATGTAATCATGTTACACTGAGATATATTGCGTTTTGTTTTTATTTGTAATAACCCGCAGGGTGCTGGCTGCCGGTATATATATCTATCGTTTTTCTTGCTGGTCATGTTTTTTTTTTTTTCATACCATCTTTTTTTTTTTTTTTTTTGTTTTTTTCTGTAGCGTTTGTTGTTCCCTCGGTTCGTGGTTTTCATTCGGTTTATCAGAACGGGTGTTTCGCTGTTTCGTTTTTAACATCGCTGTGTAAATTTTCTTTGAGAAAAAATAAAAAAAAAAAAAACAAACAAAAAACATATTTCAGCCAACTTGAAAAAATTGTCGTTGATTTTCGAACATTCGAAATTTCTTCCTCTTCACCTTTATTTCAATTAGAATTTCTTTGATTTTCATTCTGTCCGCACTTCGTGCACGTTACCGATTTATCTGCTTACTTATACTATAATATCGTATTGTAGACAGACACGAAACACTCGATCTGTTACGTATTTTCGACACATGATACAATATTGCGATTCAGTCAAAGACAAACGAGCATAAACGGTATGCAATACGAAAGTACAAAAATATATGAAAAATATCTATATTGTCCAAAAGGAAAAAAAAAAAAAAAAAAAAGAAAGGAAAACTAAATATATGGTAGCTATATAGTACTAGCCTGTACTGACCTGTAGCACATGGATGCGTGTGGAAGTGATTGATGAAAAATGCGTTCACAAAAGAAAAGAAAAAAAGAAAAAATTATGTAGATGAAAAACAATAATTGATAAATGCAATAAAAAAAAAAAAAAAAAAATACATACATTATAATCGAGTTTAGCGAAGTGTGCGTGGGTGTGGGGGGCAGGTGTTTTTGATTGTTTGCTTTCGTGAAACTTCGTTTTGTTTCCAATTCATTTGATTTTCGCTATTTTTTTTTTTCTTTTTTTTTTTTTACCTGAATTCGTTTAATTTATTTTTGTTTATTTTTTTCTCTCTCTCACTTTTTTCAAACACGAAAAAAAAGAAAAAAAAAAAAAAAATTGAAAAACGATGACAAGTATTTTTGTTTTCACACGCGGTATTCAAGTTTTATATCAATTAGTACACCATTCAATAACGGTGTGGCGTACACAATACAAAGAAAAGCCTCTCACAGTTTTAACGTCCATGTGTTGTGGGTCAGAGCACCCTGGAAAATTGAAATCCCGATACATGATGATTTTTTTTTTTGCTTTTTTTTCACCAACCCAATTTCACCACTGCTACTACCTTTATATTGTTTCGTGACCCAACGTAGCCCCACCAACGCACCACCACACTACGCTACGCGTATGCCAGCCAGCATTCTCCCCAAGATTCGAACATAAGATTTTGACAAAGTATATTTCATTGAATTGAGTTGAACGTTTGGAAGAAAAAAAAAAAAAAAAAAAGAAAATAACAATAACGATCGAGACAAATAAAAAATAAAATCAGCACGCGATTGATCCACGCTGAAACGTCGGTGGAAATTTTTTTTTTTTTAGCACGACGCGATACTTTGCGTCGTCTCGAAAGTTTCATTTTTATTTGTACCTCTGTTGCGGCAAAAAAAAAAAAAATAAAAAATCAAAACGAGTAAAAGATAAAAAAAAATCGTAAATCTTTCTCGAGCTTGCGTTGAATTTTTTCCCGATTTTAGGGAAAATCGTGATTTTTTTTTGTTGAAAAGATGAAATTGAAAAAAAATGAATAATAATAATTCGTTTCGAAATCTTGGTGGAACGCTGCGCATATTTGGTAAGGTGCCCTGTCAATGGGTTTGCCTGACCTTACGTGTAACCGGCCTGGTGTTGGTTGGTTCGCAGGATCAGACCGAGTCGGCTGCCATACTGAAAATCAAGGAGAGCATGCAAGAGGAAGCGAAGAGGTTTGAAAAGGATTCAGATCATCCAGACTATTTCATGCAATAATGATATATAGAGAAAGAATTATTATTATTATTATTATTATTATTATTGTTATTATTATACATATATATGTATATATACATGTATAAATTTCACATGTCTATGTATACGTATGTATGTAGTATTGTATACATATACAAATACATATACTCGTATACACACATATATATTTATAATAATGCCCGAATGATTTAATTATAATGATTTACGTAGACCTACACATGTCCAATAACATTATATTCCCACGAACGTAACAACGACGACGACGTCGACGACAGAGACGAAAAAGCAGGAGACGCAAAAAACTTTGTTGGTAACGAATACGAAAACATTGAAAACGAGAAAAAAAAATTAAAAAAAAAACAAACAAACAAAACAAAAGCACGAACCATTCCATCAAATATTTGTTAACGGTGTTGAATACATCGGACGACGTCGAGTACGACGTAAGGAATAGGACAAAAAATGAAAGAAGAAACTATACAAATATACACGCGTACGGAAAAGATATTTATGTATATATATATATATGTGCCGGTATGTGTTATATATATATGTATATATTTTAGATGTACGCAGACAGCAGCGACAAAGCAAAGAAAACCGTACGCGTAAAAAAAAAAAAAAAGGAAGATTTCTTTTTTTTCTTTTTAACGCGTTCAATTGTCCCTCAGTTCTATAAATATATGATCATATATTCGAGAGTCTTTGTACGTAATTTCGAAAAGTATCGCGGTTTACTTTAATAGCACCGAAGGGATGTTCGTTGATCAATCAATTTTTAATTTTCGTTCCCGTTGTCAGTTTGTTATTTATTGATTTTTTCTTCAATGAAAAGGGTTATATTCGCATAGAATAATGAGAAATGGAGATTTTAGTACGGTTTGGAAAATATAATCAATACCTCTTCTGTATCGTTTTTCTCGTCCCCCGGTGGTTTTTTTTTTTTTTTTTTCGTATTTGACTTTTACCCCAATCTGGATCGGTAAAACGACGAACCTTTAAATCGCGATGACGAAAAACAATATATACGTACACATGTGTATATATACGATACAGTATATATTTAAAAACAAAAAAAAAAAAAAAGAATCGCAAAAATTAAAACTGTTATTTATTGGAATACTGCGTTGATCGGCAGACGATTGTTTTGTTTTTTTTTTTTTTTTTTTTTGTTTTCTTTTTCCTAAATACGATCCAACTGTTTCAATTTAAAAAGAAGTAAAATGGAAAATAAAAAAAAAAAAACACTGATGATGATGATGTTTATGACGATGATGATGATAGTGATGAAGATGATAATTTTACTGTAATACTAACGAATCGTGAGAGGGGATATAATTCATATATTGTTTTTGTGTACAATGTATAGTTGTTCGAGATTTTCAATAATAAGAGACGACTTTATGATTGATCGACTATTGTAACTGTGACCTATGGCTGGTAGTAGATTCACTATCACAATTTGTACTTGATCAATTACCAGCCGGGTGAATACTGGGCAAAGCGAATTTTATGGGTGGTACAAAGTAATAACATAATATACATACATATACATACATTTATAACACACACACACACACACACGCAAACGCAACACGCAAGCACTTACTGTGGACTTTTTATCGGATGGATGGATGGTTAATAAGAAAACTTCTAACACGTGTGAAAATTATACAAAACACGCCTACTACACATAAAAACGTCCTTTGAATCCACGCATAATTATTGACATAATGTAGGATATTCTATATACACATATATACATATATATGTATATATAAATACAAATATAAATATAAATATAGTGTCGGTAGAATAAATGATAATTATGAACCTAATAATAATAATAATAAATATTAAATAAAATAAATGTCCTCTATCCTATATACGTAGTGTTCCTTTTTTCTGTCTACGATTCGATCAACATGATCACATATTCGGATAACGATTTGAACGCTGTCAATTGTTTATACGACGACCATCGTAATTTTGATATTCAGCATGCCCAGGTAAGGTATAATTTACGATATAGAACGAGAAGAGTTGAAAATTATTATGCAAGATATTATAAAAAAAAAAGATAAAACTTGGAACAAGGGAGATTTAGAAAAAAAAAATCGATGAGTAACCAAAATTCAGAATAATTCTAGTAGCCCCGCTTTATTTGCAGTATCGTCTGCTAAATATCACAGCTGACGATGAGGTAAGAAGTTGCGGGTTATTTATTCCGCTCTCGTTCCCTCGAAAGCCTAGTCATTCGAAACAATAGGTCTGCTCAAGAGACGGAGAAAGATCGTACATACATATATCCGCAGAGGCATTGCGGCATTCGCGCGCATCATGTACGAGGTACGAGGTTCGAACGAAACAAGAGTAAAACAGAAAACAAAAGAAAGAAAAAAGAAAATGAATGAATAAAAGAAACAAAAATCAAGCGAAATCAAAGAAGGAGTCTAGGCGTAACCGAATATGGCGACGGATTGACGCGCGACGTCTGCAGGATATGCGGCAGTAGGCCAGACGCTCTACGAAGGCAGCTGAAACGTAATAATGCAATAAAGCGCGAATCGAAGCTGCGGAACTCCGCTGCCACTGCAGAGGGCGTAGCAGCAGCAGCAGCAGCAGCGGCGGCGGCGTCGGGAAGAGGAGTAACAGGGTCACAGGAAGTGTTGGGGGGCATCCCGGCTAGCGGTGTGTGTAGGGGGTGGGATGGGGGGAGGCGATGAGGCGAGGGCGCGGTAGGAGAGAGACAAGGACTTGGAGAACGGGCGTGCTTATCGTGCATCGTCGTCGTCTCATCCACCTGAAGCGGTCCTCAACCGCCCCAGAGGCTAGGGACTGAGCCAAACCGGGCACCCCTTACCACCGTGTTACCGGCTTACAGCTGACGTTCGCGAAAAAAAAACTCCAACCAGCCCGAGGAGTGTTGGTGCCCCGCGTGACGTACACAACCTCAGCAGAATCTAATTTCTTCTTTGGTAAGAAGAAGACGCGGGGTAAGATCGGCCACTTGTTTATTGCCCGTCAATTCGCACCCAGTCAGCCACCCGAAAAAAGAATTTATCCTGATACTCGACAGAAATGCGTTCACCACTCCCAGCCTAGGTGGTAACACCTACTCTCTTTCCAACTCTGAGAAAGGGAATTGGAACAGACAGCCGCCCCGTACAGATAAAGTCCTGAATTTGGATGTAAATTTGTACCCTGTTGAGGGAAAAATTTTACGGTGGATAATTTAGACTCGAGTTTAGGTTTTTTTTTTTAAACATTGTTCAAAATGTGATACCAAAATTAGTCGATGTGCTATTTTTGCAATCTATTTCGAAAATTTACCATCCGATAGTGTTAGGAATTGACATAGAATTATAGTCTGCGGAAATTCACATCAAAATTCTTCTTACTGTGTAAGAGCACGAAAGCTGTCGAGGATAACCGACTGTTTTTCGTACGGCACCGTAATTCACTGACGGTATTAAGGGCGGTAAGAAGAAGAAGAAGAGGGAACAGAAGAGATTGGTAAACAAGGTTCTCCACGAGTGCGATATTCACATGATCCGTCACCCCTGAGATGAAGAGCAATTCGGTTGAGAAGTTCTTCGAGCATTCCAACACTGGGATATTCGTCTTGCTCTTCAGCACCCCAACTTGACGATAGTGACGTCATACTGCGACGTTGTGACGTGCGAGACCTGATTCGTTAACCATGAGGCGATACGGGTACTGCGTCGTTGGTAGATACCCACTCAGCGAGTCGCCTAGGAGACCCGGAATGACCTGATTGCGGATGAAGCCGCTCTCAATGTCTCGTTATCGCGATTATTGTACGAGAACCTGAAAGTAGGGACCGTCGATCATTCGGCCGACGCTGTTGCGAGCACAGATGAGCCACTGCTGCAGTGACGAGTATACCGGAAACGATTCCGCGAGCGGAGAGCCTGAGGAGTTGCTCGAAGCGATGCTGGAGAACGACGGGATCCTAATTAATTCAAACAAGTTTCATACGCGAGGAGTGCACCAGCCACTCGAGATGACGCGGAGAATATTGACTCGCTGCATCAGTGGCGAACCGGAGCGGTTCAGGTCCGATGCCAAAGACATCTGAAACCGTGTAGAAGCAGTACCCTTCACCAGGTTCCATCCTCGCGCATACTGGTGGATGCAACTTTTGGTTAGTTCTAATGATTATAATTGCTCGCGTAATGAAGGTGACACTTATTATCGCCCGACAGCATCCCAAGTCCAAGTTGAAGAAGGGTTTGGCGAACGGTGTACGGGTCGTGGAGGCAACGGAAATCACCGCAGTTCAGTTCTTTTTCTCTCTTTCCATGTATCTTTCTCTTGCCCCCTTGGTCCACCGTGCTATTCTCTTTCTCTGTCACCGTGACGATGAGTTGGAGCCTCCTCAAAGAGTGTGCCGGCCACTTGACGAAGCGACGCTTTCTATTCGTGGCACAATTTCAAGGATCGATACATCGACTGGCGTCGTTTCTGGTGCCTTCAAATAGCGGTAGTTACCAAGGGACGAGGACCACTTGGCATTCACGGCCTCCACTCTCCGAAGTGTGGATGCTATTTGGGTACTAGTACCTTTAACCGTCGTCTGATGCGCGGATGGACAGGCCCTACACGCGGGACAGGATTCTCGCCGGTCGTTCATTCCCCCGATCATTGAGAGTCGCGAACTTGTTGACTTATAGGATGATCCTGAGAATGAAGACGCTACATCTTCGTTCTGCTTCATAGCGTTTAAGGTAGGTGAGAAACCCTTTCTGGATTCGTTGCAGGGTAGGTAAACAGTCGAACGTAATACTGCAAAGAGACAGGAGGGACGAGATCCCGTCGATTAAAGACTCGGTGATACCCTCACGGACACAATGGACTCTTTGATGGCTTCCTTCCGTGCCAGCATGCAGTGAAATCCGGTAAAATTAGCAGCACGAATTCGATCCTGCCTTTTTTTCTAGTCAACGTCAGGGGGACAACTTCCACTGTCTACGAAAAAACGAAAAGATCTTTTTTTTCTCTAGTACGGATTCATCTTTCACCCTTCCAGATACGAGATCTCATTTGCCATTCGAAAAGTGGCGAATCGAACATGACAAACGTTACACCTAGAGAAGTTGCAGCGAAATATAAGCCCATGTTCTATAGACATTGGCTGACCTTTTATCTGTTGTATCGGTCCACATCCGTCCTAAGGAACCGCATCGCGCTATCCCCAGGGAAGGGGCGTGTGGAAGGGGGAGAAATTTGCAGGAAGCAAGGTGGAACGAGGGGCGAGTGAAGATAGGTGATAGGTGATGGAAACTCCGTAGAGACAGTGGCTGGTAACCAGCTAGTACCAACGAACGGTAGGTTCAGCGCAACGTCTAACACGAGTACCCGCTACTACAGGGGCGTTTCAACCCTTCCAAGGCTGTCTCTCTAACAACGTCACTGCTCTTCTGTACCTCCCACCACTTTTCTACCTCTGGCGTACCTCTCCGCCTCCAATTTCGCAACTTCTGCAAAATCTCGGGCAAGAAGTCGAGCGGAGGTCCTCAGTCAGTCGACGTTCGGCAGTCAATCGTGGCTAAAAACCATCGGTTCTAGTGGTTCCGTTGAAGCGAATCTTTCGGCCACACCGATTGCGTAACTGTCATTTCTGAACATCCGGGATATTATCGCATACTCCGGTTTCCTCAACTACGGATTTGAAATGTGTTGAAGACATGGAGAGCGGTCCAGCTCGGGCTACTCTGAACGGCGTCTGCAGGATGAGTGCTTCTCTGCCGCTGGTTCTCTTACTTGTCCTCATCTATGCAGCCCAAGCTCAGTAAGGCATTCCGTGATATTCTGAGGAATACGTAAAGTAAATCATGTAGTTCATTCATTTTAAAAATCAAAACTTTTCGTTACTGCCACCTACAGAATAAACAGTTACTTACCATCGTTTCGAGCACTCTTGAAAAAAATATAGACAAGATTCTTCTAGTGGTAGTCAGAGGGTTCTTTTCTCTGCCGTTGTTCGACACTTTCGATTCATCGACTTCCTCCAATTATCGTTATTCTTCTTTCGCAAACTCGTCCAGTCAACAGATTAGCTTCTCGTTTCGGTGCCAAGTTGGACTCATTAAAATTCCAATACGAATTCCCAACCAGTGTCTCACTATACATCGTCCACTGTGTGTAATCGAAACAATAGAGATATACTCTCTTTACTTCAAAAGAGTTAATTGGGGATCTAAAAGAATGCCCCCGATATCGAAGACATTTCAATAATGTTCACTCCATTTATAATGATTACCTGCTTTCGGTGTTGCTACCAATTGAAAGTACATTCTTTCTTCAAGAGTCGCGAACTTCGTCCACGTGAGAAATATTATTTTTATATTGACAAATCATCGGATGGGCACAAAAATGTATATCGAGTCACGTGTGCACTGTCAGCGAGTCATTGGGCCGATGCATAATAGAGAATATCACACACCCCTCTAGCGAAAAACACACGAAATATTTACAGAAGGAGTTTGGAGTTCTTTGACCTCTTGCCAGAAGATCCAAAGTTATATGACAAGATGCGGCCACCAAAGAAAGATGGACAAGCAACTGTCGTCTATTTTCACGTAACAGTAATGGGTCTAGATTCTATAGACGAAAATTCTATGGTAAGACTTTTTTGCATTTAAGTAGTCAGCTGAGGTAAGCGAACGATTTAATCCGAATTTTAAATTAATCACAAGAAAAATCCTCCTAGACATATGCGGCAGATATATTTTTTGCCCAGACATGGAAAGACAACAGACTGCGACTTCCGGAAAATATGACTTCGGAATATAGGTAAGGATGAAATTGTTGAACAACACAATGCTTCAATCGATCAGTTTAAAAGAGAACCGATTCGAAAATGATAGATTTTTTTTCTTGTCATGATTCAAGGTTATTAGAAGTTGATTGGCTGAAAAACATGTGGAGACCGGATTCGTTTTTCAAGAATGCCAAATCCGTCACCTTCCAAACGATGACAATCCCCAATCACTATTTATGGCTTTACAAAGACAAGACTATTTTATACATGGTGAAGTATGTGCCGATCAATTATTCGACTATCATTGTACGTTCCCGCTATCTGTCTTGAACCGACCCTCTGTATTCTCTTATCTGTAAAAACCCCGAAATAGTGACATCACAGCAAACACCAAACATCATCATCATTCGTTTTAGGTTGACGCTCAAACTTTCCTGCGCCATGAACTTCTTGATCTATCCGCACGACACACAGGAATGCAAATTGCAAATGGAAAGTTGTAAGTAAACTCGTATGACAACGACACGGGCCTTTTAGAGCTTAGTTTCAAGCTACCTACCGTCTTTCACGCACGACTTACGTTTCCTTTCCCCCCTCATCTGTCGGCTGAAACAAAAATTTCGACACTCACCAAAGTTTAAAATATTTTCAATCAATAGTGTCGCATACCACGGATGAAATGATCTTTCAATGGGACCCTGACGTACCGCTGGTCGTTGATGAAAACATAGAACTGCCACAACTTCAGCTTGTGAAAAACTACACAGCTGATTGCACGCAAGTCTATTCCACCGGTATGTTCTTAAAGACTTAGCCTCTAACGAACGTTGAGTTTTTGAACCAAGTACTGACCAAATCGCTTCATCGCACATTGAGCTGATTTTAATCAGCCATCAACTTTTCATTGCCGTTACTTCCCCTCATGGCAGATACAGATTTGAACCAAGCAGTTTTCTTCTCCAGGAAACTTTACATGCCTGGAAGTTGTCTTCGTGCTAAAACGGAGGCTGGGCTACTATCTCTTCCACACGTACGTTCCTACTTGCCTCATCGTAATCATGTCGGTGAGTAATTGTGACCATCCTTCGAAACGTTCACATACGTTCCTAACCGGGTTTTTGAAAATTGTTTTTCACCAGTGGGTTTCGTTCTGGATAAAACCGGAAGCCGCACCGGCGAGAGTCACTCTTGGAGTGACGTCGCTCTTGACGCTTTCGACGCAGCATGCAAAGAGTCAGGCCTCTTTGCCTCCGGTATCATACCTCAAAGCAGTTGACGCCTTCATGTCTGTCTGCACAATATTCGTCTTCATGGCCTTGATGGAATACTGTCTGGTCAACATCGTACTCGGAGACAATGACGCTCCACCAGCCAAACCTCCACCACCTCCTCCTCCACCAAGCTCGGCCAGTGGCCCGGACGCCACGAAACTCGACAAGATCTTCGACATAGCAACCAAGGTGATACGTGGATGCACATCCATTGTTCACACTACTTTCAGTTCATTCAGTGACTTGAGAAGAGTAGACGATGAAGTCCTGCCAGCTTCTGTCTCCTTTCACGGCACAGGAAAGATCAGCCCGATTACTTGAATGTCCGAACCGTATTTCTCCTGCAAGCGTTAACTTTGATGGTTTCCAAATATACTGTATCAGCACAATAATAAGCATGCTTAATTCTAGAACGGTAACGTCATTTTTTTTTTACCTATTCCGGCAACGAGGGGTGAAAAAATGCTCCCATCTTGTTAATTCCGTCTTACGGGTACATCGTATCGTTAAGAGTCCTGTAGGGTCTCATTTTCTTCGTTATTTAGTAATGTACCACATGGGCCAAAACCTTGTTGCGTAAGTTCCAAAACAGTGGTAAAAAAGTGATGTGTCTCGAGTCGAAAACGTATGTTGTTTTTTTTCTACGTTACCGTTCTAGGGTTGATAGTACTCAAATTCGTTATTGGACTTCCTGCGGCTCGGATGACTCTGCGGGATTCGTGGTACCCTGAAAATTGAATTCAGGAATTTTAACGGCCCATGCGTTCATTTATCGGGTTGACGTTTTTCCAAGTGGCATTCAAGTGCCCTTTATTATTACGCAGAGAAACGCCGTCCTGATAATCGACCGATTACAGAAGTCAGCCGCAGCGCCACCCCCCGGACCGACGCCGGCGCAAAAGGCACGGATGCGGGCCCTCAACGTCGACAGAGTATCCAGAGTGTTTTTTCCGTTCCTGTTCGCCGTGCTGAACGTCACCTACTGGATCATGTTCGCCAAGTACATCTAATTGGAAGGCGCGCTTGTCACGACGCAAAAACAGCGATCGCTGTTGCGTAGTCGAATCCGGAACACAATATGTTTGCTTAATGTCTCGATGGGTGTAGAAAACCCTGCTGCGCGTCAGGAAGAAATCACAATATTACAACTGCTTAAGATGCCTGATTTTTGCAATTGCCAATAGACATGAGCAGTAATAATTCATACGTGTCACAAGACTATGTCGCACTGCAGCAACGGCTGATGAGATATAGATCTTTTTCCAGAATCGCGTATTTTGACATGGTTGCGGGTTTTTTTTTTTTTTTTAGATCACTTCCTTTTCAGACACAAAATTGAATTCAGCTCTTGCTTTTCAACTGTAAGTATATATATTATAATGTCGTACAATTTGCTGACGACGAGTCGAATTGGCATTGAGCATATTAGTGATTTAAAATTGCTAATAATCATTTTGAAAAATCTTCGTATTGAACTATAATGCGTATTTAGATCTCGGAATTAAATAATATTTGGTATAAATATACTTTTAGCCCTAGATTAGCTTCAAGTATTCGAGTCCAAAGTGTCACGTTGTATAGATTATTTGACATAGAATTAAGTGTGATGTGAGATGAAAGGTCGAACGACCCTATCGAAGGGACAATTATGTTTGCGTCTTTTCCTTTCTGCCGCCTTTCTATTCTGTAATTTCTATCTATCTTTTCTTTGTTTTTATATAATAGCGTCAAATTCACTGTACCGTCAAATTTGAAACACAGTACAAATATTTCTTCCTTTCCATTCTCATAAATGCAGATCAGATTATTTCTACGTAAATGTTCAAGTTTAGAGAAGAAAGATGAGGCAAAGAGAAAAAACTTATTTGCAAATGTAGATAATAGTGGTATGTGTATGTGAATTATGTATAATATTAATGTTAAATGATCGATGACACTAAGTGATTATACATATAACGTAATATTATAATACAAATACTAAACAGATTGAATATACAACGATTTACCAAGGTTTAATACGTATGAAAATGACCGTGTTACGAGTATACAAGTTTATAATTTAATCGCGCTTTAAATATTCGATTCCATTATATCGTATTGAATTAAATTATACCTATCTTCCGAGTGTGTGAATTTTCAAGCGCATATACATAAAGCCTAAGTAGACGTATAATGCTTAATTATTGCGATTCGACGGAGTCCGCAATATCGTCGTATCGTCATCTGTAACTATATTAACACTCGCGCATAAGCCATTTCTAAAAATGTAATCTATGATTATGTGTATATGTGTAATGTACTCGTATATCTTAATCAACGTACGTTGTATCTTAATATACCTTTTGTAGTGTGCCAATTGAACGCAGCTTAATCGTTCGGAGCGAAATCCGAATTACTATAAACTTACGTGCATAAAACCTTATAATGCACCTGAAGAAAATAATCTTGACCGCAGACTCTGTAATAAATTATTCATTGCTCGAAGCTGATATAGTGATAAAATGATGAATTTATTTTTTTTTTTTTAATTTTTACTTTTATTTTGTATAATAATTAAGTACACAGCTCTTGTAATAATTATAAACGAAAACACGTACTAGTGTGTGTTTAATATCTTGTACGGGCATAATTCTCGCTAAACGATTTCATGATCAATATTCATGTACACTTGTGAAAATATATGTATAAATACGACGCTGCATACAGGTATATATTTAAAGCAAAAACCGATCTGAATTCAAACTTATTGAGGTAAGGAAACAATCCTCATATGTATGGCCCTGCACCCTGGTTTTACGGTACCCTGGATTAAACGGTAGTACCGGCGTAGTTTTAAATTTTTTTTTTTTTTTTTGAAAGACCAGTTGAACGCTCACGGACATCGCAACCGAATGTCTGTTCCACAGTTTTCGTGCATACTTGTAGTGTGGACTCAGGGCGACGGTCCCACAGAATACAGTCATTGCTTTCCGACTGATATCTCTGCCTACAGTTATCTTCGACTAAGGCTGACGAATAGTACGCGTTCTATGATGTCGGTTATAAATATATCAACCCATGACCCTCAGAGTGAGCGATATGAAAGCCCCTTTCAGCGCCGTACTAATTACAAATTTCAAGCCTTTAATGGGACTAGCCTGCGTCGTTTAGTCTGTCGAACATAAAATGTGACTAAAGGTTAGATGCACGAATTGAAGCGAGGAAGAAAAACGTCTTTTCATCCTTTTTTTTCGGTCCTGTGGTACTCTTTGAAATCGAACTTACGGTGGTCATTCTATTTGAAAGGGAGAGGAAACACGCCGGGACATCTTATCGGGAACACGATTACAGGCAACGAAATTATCAACCACTACAGGTCAATTCTCAGCCCGGTATAAGACTTCGTCATTTTGAATTCACATGCAAGCAAGATAGGAGAGAGAGAGAGAGAGAGAGAGAGAGAGAGAGAGGGAGGGAGATAGAAACAGAGAGAGAGGTGGAAGAAGAGGAAGAGAACGAGGGTCTCAAGTACAAACGACGTGGGAATAGTAGACGCTGGAGGAAAGAGTGAGCCAGCAGCGAGGGAAGAAGGAGGAAGAAAACAAAAAATAAAAATGAAAAAAGTATTCCAAGGAAAGACGGCGGAGTTCAATGACTAAACCATGGGTCTAAAACCGTTTGACAACTGCACAGCTGCAAGTGTTCAGCACATGTTGCACGAGCCTTCCGTTCGGCCTCACTTTCTCTCTGCCTCCATAGAGCTATTTTCTGTAGAACACTTGATTATATAGGCTTAAAGCACGAGTCGAGAATTTGCATAACTTTTCCTATTAATTTGAAAGAAGGATAAGACAATCTTTTCTCGATGTATCTCGTATAACGAAATTGAAAGACATTGATGCCTTGCGGCAACATGGTGGAAGATTCCTGAAGAGCAAATCAATTTGAGACGCAGAACATGAAGGGAGGGGGAAGATATTTTTTGCCAGGCTGAGGGATGAACGTTAATTCCCCTGTGAACTGGGTGATTATAAGTATTTGCCAAAAGTGAATGAATAATGTAATCCTCCGCCTCCACCTCGCGGCTAGGGTTTCGAGTCTTCTTGTGAAGCGAGAGCCACTAGAAGATAATGGCTTCCTGGAAGGCCGGGGTGAGGCCTTGTATGATCAGGGAGCAAGACCGTTCCCGCAGATATCTCGGAGGGACTCTTCTCTCTGATTGGTTGGTGAGGGGCTGGAAGGAAGGGAGACCCTCCCGGCTATCCTTTCAGCCGGTCCGTAAACCCCGCGTTTCAAACGTCCGCAGTCCCCCTTCAGGGATCCGCTTCGTCATTTCTTTGTCCTCAGGAGCTCCTCGGGCCGCAAAGCTCCCGTCGTTAAAATCGTGCCGCGATTTGTTTTGTGGTAAAATGATTACTGGTGATTTTTCGAACGGTATTTTCTGTCCTCGGACATAGATTTAGTGGCTTTGGGTATTGATAATACCGGAACGAAGTATCGGAGTTAATTTTGAACCATAGTCTCTCATAATCAGGAGAAGAAAGCTGATGAGAGACTCGCAGAGTTGCGACAAATAAATATTAAACTACTTCGACAAAATGGTTCGGCTTCAAGGATTCATCTGTGCTCTCTTTGTTGTTATGGTCGCAGTGATGGCAGGTGCGTACTGGTGTTTACCTTTCTGTGAAAACTATGCAGTACATTAATTTTCTCATCCAAAGCATCAAGCCTGTCTGATCTTTTCAAATTGTAGCTCCTGCTGCTGCTCAGCGTCCCTATGGCAGAATCCGAGGACCGCAGAGAAGTAATAATGTCATTTTTACTGAAAGCATGTATTTAATACCGTTATCATTTAGTATTATGAATTGACGGGCTATTAGTTCCGTTTGAAAATTTCGATGGAGCTCTCAAAGTCATCTGATGATGTGCGTTACTACCGATTAACAGCTGTGATTAACAGACGTATTCAAAAATGTCCAACTTAAGAATAATAATGTTTCACTTGAACAGTTCATTTCCTAGTGTCTCATTCAAAGAGCTCGATAAATTTTTATTCCACTTTGTAGCCTAACAAAATCTTGGTTGAAAAACTTATAAAGCAATTTGGTGTTTCTGAAACTAAGAAAAACAACAACTATAAAACACAATAAAAAGCACTGCACTGGTTTATATTTGTCATCTTAACCTTGATTTGGCTCTGCTGTTTATTCTTTTTTTTTATTTTTAAAAACTGATAGCTGATTAAATACTGTTCAAAAGGATACCCAGTAAAGAATCTACGCCCTTGCGACGAAGGACCATGCTATCCGGCGACTGGAAATTTACTAATTGGTCGAGAGAACAGACTGACAGCATCGTCGACCTGTGGATTAAACGGACCGGAAAGATTCTGCATAGTGTCCCATCTGAAAGAGAGGAAAAAGTGTTTCTATTGTAACGCCGCGATTCGTAAGCAACGACACAACGTGGAGAACATCACATACACTCATAGCCCTCGGTTAGTATTATCTGTAAACACTAAGCCAGTGTAGAATTTAACTTCGTAATTAAACATGAACGCATTTTTCAGAACCCTTGGCGACTCTTGGTGGCAATCGGAGAATGGAGTTGAAAATGTCACTTTACAATTGGATTTGGAGGCAGAATTTCACTTTACGCATATTATAATAAGGTTTCAGACCTTTAGACCGGGGGCCATGTTGATCGAGCGATCATCAGATTACGGCAAAACGTGGCGTGTTTACAAATACTTCGCCCATAATTGCGAGCAGACATTTCCTCATGTACCAACTCACGTGCCCCAAAAATTAAACGACGTTGTCTGTGACTCGCGTTACTCAACCGTCGATCCGTCGACTGACGGCGAAATAATCTTCAGGGTATTGTTGCCCAATGTGCAGATCGACAATCCCTATTCTCAGGAAGTGCAAAACCTTCTGAAAATGACCAATCTGAGAATAAACTTCACGAGGCTTCTCACTCTCGGTGACGACTTGTTGGACAATCGGGCTGAGATCAAAGAAAAGTATTACTACGCTATAAAAGACATGGCTGTTCGAGGATCCTGCTCGTGCTATGGACACGCCTCGAGGTGCTTGCCTCTGCCTGGTATACCTAACCGCCAGGACATGGTTCACGGACGCTGTGAATGCACGCACAACACTAAGGGACTGAACTGTGAAATGTGCGAAGACTTTTATAACGACCTACCTTGGAAACCGGCGGCTGGAAAACAGACCCATGCCTGTAAGAAGTGTAACTGTAACAATCACGCCACCAGTTGTCACTTCGACCGAGCCACCTACGACAGAACTGGCAGAGTTTCCGGCGGTGTCTGTGACGATTGTCAGCATAATACGCAGGGACAGAACTGCGAGATTTGCAAACCGTTTTACTACCATGACTTCACCAGAGATATCAGTGACCCTGAAGCCTGCCAACGTAAGTCCAAATCCATTCTGCATTCACATGCTGCATTGTTCTTAACATATTCCGCTATCGGTGGCTCACTTGGAAATTAAATTTTCCACAGCTTGCGATTGTGACCAACTTGGTTCGTTGGACGACGGCATTTGCGACCCTCTGACCGATATGTTGACTGGTCAGGAATCAGGCCGCTGCCATTGCAAGCTGAACGTGGAAGGGCGTCGCTGTGACCGCTGTAAAGCTGGATTCTGGAACTTTAGTTCAGAGAATCCAGAAGGCTGTCAAGGTATGCTACCACGCTAGATTAGTCGGTGTTGAAATCATAACACGTTCTGAACTTTTCACAGCCTGCTCTTGTCATGCACTCGGCACGGTTGATTTATATGGGTGTGACGTGTCCTCTGGAAAATGCACTTGCAAGCCATACGTAATTGGTCGCGATTGTGATCAGTGCTACCCAGAGTTTTGGGGCCTCTCCGATGACCGAGAAGGCTGCAAGCCGTGCGACTGTGATCTTGGAGGTGCTTATGATAACTTATGTGACGTAGTAACTGGCCAGTGCAGCTGTAGGGCACATATCGACGGCAGAACTTGCAATGAACCGGAGCAGAACCATTACACAGTTGCTCTAGATTATCTGATTTACGAAGGAGAACGAAGCAAAACCAATGTGAGTTCTTCGCAGTTGTTTGGTTGTTTATTCCAGATCGGAACTTGTTTTTTTTTTTTTTTTTGTGTGATCAGAATGTGAACTCATTTTACAGAAAAGCCAAATCGTGATCCGAGAACCATATCGTGATGGTAGAACCAATACCTGGACCGGACCAGGTTTCATAAGAGCCTTTGAAGGTTCGACGTTGGAGTTCACGATCGACGATGTAGTGAAGTCCATGGAATATGACATAGTCTTACGTTACGAGTCCGAGGTCCCGGGTATTTTAGAAGAAGCTCAGATATTTGTCGAACGAGAGGAAGACGTGGACCCTGAAGGGGCATGTGCTAATTGGGAACCGGAAGATGACGAACTGTATATTCGGCTTCCGGTGAACTCGCGGAGCGCCGTTGCGGTACCGTCAGTGTGTCTTGAGAAAGGGAAAAAATACATTGTAGTCCTCCAGTTCAAGAATTCGTATGACCGTGTAGGCGGCCCCACAGCTTCAATACTGATTGACTCTGTAAGAAAATATTGACTACCTACGTTTAGTTTGAGGTTTGTTACCAAAAACATCTGAGGAATTCATGAATTAAAATTTCTAGATCGTCCTGATGCCCAAAGTGGAAGGTATCCCGTTCTTCGCGGGTTCTCCACCCAGCGAAATGCGGAGACAAGACTTCGAAAGGCGACATTGCGACGAGATATTTTACAATGTTATCCCATCCGGGGAAACTAACGAGGTTGACATTTGTGCGCAGTACCGCAAAAGCATCGGTTATTTTATCTTCGATGGAGCACCCTGTGAGTATTAAGGACGTAATCTGACTTTTCTAATCTATTTCCCTATTTGAGTTGTCGAACGTTTGATGCAGCCTGCGAGTGTAATCCGACGGGATCCAACAGTCTGCTGTGTGACCAATACGGAGGCTCGTGTCCGTGCAAGCCAAACATTGTTGGTCGACGTTGCGATCGTTGTGCTCCTGGGACATATGGGTTTGGTCCAGCTGGTTGCGTGCCATGCGACTGTGACAGCGTCGGCGCTGAGGATAATTTCTGCGATTTTGAGACAGGGAGGTGCAAGTGTAGGCCAAACACGTACGGAAGAACATGCGGCGAGTGTGATCCTGGCTTTTGGAACTTCCCACACTGCGAGCGGTGCAAGTGCAACGGTCACGCCCAGACCTGCGATTCGGTGACGGGGGCTTGTCACGACTGCCAGGACTTCACAACTGGTCACCAGTGCGATAGATGTGCCGTAAAGTATTACGGAGACCCTCAAATCGGGGTTGACATTCCATGCAGGCCTTGTCCTTGTCCGGGAACTTGGGACTCCGGCCATTCGTTCGCTGACAGGTGTTCTCTAGACCCCGTCACGTTAGACGTGGTGTGCGAATGTTACGAAGGATACGCCGGAGCCAGGTGTGACATTTGCGCTGAAAACTACTTTGGTAGTCCCGATGTGCAAACGGGAAGATGCGTGCCCTGTGACTGCAACAACAACACCGATCTGTCGCAACCAGGGAATTGCAACCCGCACACTGGACGCTGTCTCCAATGTTTGTACGACACTGACGGACCAAATTGTCAAATCTGTAAGCCCAACTTTTACGGTGACGCGCTGAAACAGGATTGCAAGGAGTGCGGATGCAACGTCCTCGGCACCAACTTCCGCGACGGTCACTGCAATCATCGTGATGGACAGTGTCCATGTCTGCCGAAGGTCACTGGTCAGTACTGTGATACCTGCGTAGAAAACCACTGGAGAATTGCCAGCGGAGAAGGCTGCGATCCGTGCGATTGCGACGTGATTGGAAGCGTGTCAGAAAAATGTAACGAGTATGACGGTACCTGCCAATGTCGCTCTGGCTTTGGAGGAAGGCAGTGTAACCAGTGCGAAACGAATCACTGGGGCAATCCCAACATCGAGTGTCTGCCGTGCGAGTGTAACCTCATCGGATCATCCACTCAACAGTGTGACAGGGAAACTGGGGCCTGCATATGTCTGGCTGGAATTGGAGGCGTCAAGTGCGACCACTGCGACCGTGGGTACCTTGGAGTTGCTCCGAGCTGCATTCCGTGTGGCGAATGTTTTAAAAACTGGGATCTGACGCTGAGTGGTTTGAGCAACAGAACATACGATGTCATAGACGCAGCATCGAAAATTCAGAAGATTGGAACAGCCGGAATTTACAGTCAGGAATTTGATAATATGGACGAAGTACTGATGGGGGTTCGAGAGCTCGTCAACAAGACGAGCGTCACGGCCGAGGACCTTCTCGAGCTCGTTGATTTTGCCAATAATCTCAACAACACAGTTTCCTTCTCGAACGCCATTCTCGACGAAGTCGACAACTACATTGGATCCATCAGTCAGCGGGTCAGTCTCGGTGAAGTGGCTCTTCAGAACATGAAGAACCGAACGGTTAGCTTGATCGAAGCCGCTGCTGAGCTCAAAGAGAACGCTACAGTCTTGCAGGAGGCCGATGTCTACGGTGCTCTGAACCTAACTCACCAAATGGCGAAGCAATCGGACCAGGCAGAAGCGCTGGCCAGTAGTTCAACGACCGCTTTAGCGGACGCTGACAGATATCAGAAGAACACTGAAAACTTGCTTGCCAAGCGGTCAGAGTCTTTCACTGACAAGCTCAATGAGAACGATAATTCCCTGAAGAGACTCAAAGGTGAACTCGACGAATTCAACCAGCTGATTCCCGACCTCAATCTAGCCATGTGTGGAGCTAGTGTCGACGAATGCGACGAACTATGCGGGGGTGCTGGCTGCGGTTTTTGTGGTGGTCTTTCTTGCGATGACGGTGCAGTTACGGAGGCAGAAAGGGCCTTGGATCTTGCCAAGCAGCGAGCTGCCGGGATAAGGAAACACAAAGACGAAAGCGAACAGTTGCTTAGAAACGTAAGATTGTTTTCGCTTATTTTCCTTCGACTTTCCGAGTCGAAATTACCGTCTAATATAAACCCTACATAGGAGCTCCTAGGTAGGGTTTAAAGATTGTACCTACAGTAAATTCTATTTCAATGGAATGTCAGACCCTACTTTGACGCTAAAAATGTCCGGAATTTCCTGATTTACTAAGCTTAGGCTCGAAGTTGCGTCTCTTCGGAATCATTGTGAACACTTGACTGTCGCTGTAATAATATATCCATAGAGAAGGAGTTACGGGTCCAATGTAGGAGCTATAGATTGAATAGCGTCAACATAGGTTCAATAGTATACTGAGAACGCCAAAGTAGGGTTTGGGACTTCAATTTCTAGGAGTTAGAGGGTCAATGTAGGATTTCTAGGTTCGGTTTGCTTCAAAGTAGGCTCGTACGAACCTTGGTAGGGTCAAATGTAGGTTCTAAATTTCAACTTGGGTTTGTTCTACTGATTTCTTATGTCTTTTACCGATTTCTGTTTAGATGACGCAAATGAAAGATGATGCTGTAGCCGCGAAACATCTCGCTCAACTCGGCCTGAATGCTGCATTCGAGACTTACAACTTCTCGAGTAACTTCACGAAAAATCTGGAAAACCTCTACAGCAGAATATCTAATAGCCTGAACGAAGAACAACCGACTCCAGCGATGGTGAAAGACTTGGCTGAAAAGGTGCTGGAGAAAAACATAAAGTTGAACCCAGACGAGATCAAGGACCTGGCTGACAGCATAAGAAGCATCGTCGGTTCGCTGACGGATTCTGAGAAGATCCTCGAGGATGCTGCGGAAGATTTGGAGTTAGCTGAAATTCTGCGAGACGAGGCAGTGAGGGCTAAGGATTCGGCTGTCGCGCAGAGTACGCGGGCTGGAAACATAGTCGTGTTTTTAACAGAGGCGGAAATCGCTGCGGAAGACGCACAGTTGGCCATAGACGAGATCGAGCGACACATAACCCTGTCCCATAATGATTTGACCGATATACTGATCGAGATTGATGCGGTTGCGGAAAAGGCTGACAACACTACTGCAGAAATTGACGATTTGGACAGGCGTTTGACCGAGCTTCAGACTCAGATCGTAAAAAATGACTTTATATTGACGCAAGAAATCGGTTCAGAGATCGGCGACGTCACGGTTGAGGCTGAGAACACGAGAATGAAGACTAAAAAATTGGTTCAAGAATTCGAAGTGGCGAATCAAGCGGTGAGGCTCAAGGCCGAAAAGAGTGAGGGAAAAATTTCTAGGTCGAAACTACTTCTGCAACGGGCTTCTGAGCTCGCTGCTGACACGACTACCAAATTTAAGGACATTAATGGAATGGAAGGATCCTTCGCAGAGAACGAGAAAACCCTGACTGATCTCATGTCCGAGGTCGAGTCCCTCACGCGTCAAATGGAAAAACACTTGAACCACATTCAGCACAAGTCACAGACCTATGCTCAGTGCTCGACGTAGGCGAAGGATAGAATATCAGGCTTCGCGGTAACTTCAGTTTGAGAGACTGAGCTTTCGCCTAAGAACAGGTATTAATCAAAACGTTATAACTGGCGGGTTATTTACTCCGTGATCGAAGTATTTGCGATCTGAACTTTCGAAAAGATATTTCTTAACATTTCTAGAAACGTTCTCTAGGAACAAAACCAAAGTGGACAAGTGCCTTATATTTTAGACTATAAGATTGTTGTAAATAATTATTATATAATACCTGAATTGCTGAAACCAAAAATCATGAGACTTGTATATCTGAGAATTTACGCATCGCGTGTATCCGTGTAATAGTTTAGTTTGTTGCGTTTATAATTCTCGAATATATTTATTCGTCAAGCTATATTCAGCTACTGTAACAAAAGAGCTGCTATGATAGTTGAATAAAAGTAAAAGTTGAATTGATAATCAGAGGAATTCGGTAGTATTTGTCATTTATCGCACCGCGGAAAATGAAATCGAATTCTCGCGACGAAAATTGAAGAGTGTGAACCTGCTTTAAAATAAACAGCACGTGGTTTCCAAGCGCGCCTACTTCCTGTTGGTTGAAGTTTGTGTCTTGCAGTCTAGAGGCTATCTGAACCGGAGTTACACACAGATAACAACCCACGCGTTCTTCCTTCGCTCACAACAGCTTCGATTCATTGCTTTGCCATGAGTTGAATTATTATTCTACAATGTAATGAATAAATACTTGCCGTCAGCCCGATTTGAAACTACTTATTACCGATCTGACTCCAAGAGAATTTAATTGCATTCATTTTGTTGGTTAAACGAAATGAGAATATGTGAATATAGGTGATTGAATGCATTTAGCAGGTATAAATTTTCTTCATTGCTCGTTTTTCGTCAAAAGAAATGTCTGTCCGGTGCATGCAACGACTTGACGTAACGAAATTTTTTAACGCCAACTGAATTTCAGCTTTTAAACCGTTGTCACAATCCGATCCTTCTCTTGAATGCATCATCTGGCGCACTACATACGTCGATAAGAGTGTGAGTTATCTGCAGAAGCATTGCAACAACTGCGACGATAAGAAAGTTCGATATGATTTCGAAGAAATGAAAGCAATTCAGTATAACAGTTTTGAATGAATATCGCTTATTTATAACGTACATTGAGTCGCTTTCAGCTCCTTAGATTTTTTCTTCACTAAAATACCGTGGAGATCTTCACTCTAGACTCGCATACACGAATCAAACTTGAAGTCTTGTAGGTGAATCGAGTGTCTATGCTCGTATACCGATTGATAAGCTCACTGCCGAGCATGGAATATATGTGTGATAGAATAAAAATAACAAGTAAAATGGAAATAAAGGTCATGGGACGGAGCATAAGATCATCTTGACGAAATAGTTCATTGCTCTAACTACACGCTCGCTTCTTTGTGGGTTGAAAAATACTCGCGACTGAGGAAGAAACTAGGAAAATATAATTCATGATCGAATCAATATTAATCACAGCAATTATTTAGTTCTGAACATTTCATTGAGGCAGAAGGAAATTAAAACACCTGCAGCACGTATCACGAGGTCTTGAAATTCACCCCGCGTCGCCTCAACTATCGTTTTCATATTTGGCACCTGCCTCGAAGCTTCTGTAAATGTAGCCATCTTTTTTTTTATCCTAGCTAAGAGTCGTTTACTCGCGGCAAGGTTAAAATTCCGAATTTAAAACGTTCCGAAAGCGCCGAATTCCGAATTTTTTGGTGGCGAAAATTAAAATAAAGAATTCAAACTTTGACGAAAAATCACCGCTTTGATTTTTCGATATTTTAACTTGAATTATCGGAAGTTTGCATTTCGGAACCTTGAGCCGTCAACTTTCCGACCATTCGAGCTTTGTTGTTTCTTCAAAGTTTGATTTCCTTACTTCAAGTTTCGCTACAAAATAATTCTAAATTAGGCGCTTTCGGAACTTTTCAAATCCGGAACTTCAACCCCGCCCCATTTACTCGTTCAATTATCCTACTTCAGTTTTTTCTCTCTGGTAAATTGTCGCCTCGGAATTTTTTTGCGAAATTGAATTGCTTCGGTTTTCCTCTCATTTCACTGATGAAAAAAACCCAAACAGCCAGTAGTTATTCGATCTTAAATCTTCTTTTAAGAGTTCTTAAATCTTTGAATAAGCCGCGGGTTGCAACTGCATATTCGAAAAATCTTTTCACTCGCGAGAAGCCTGCAGTAAGATATAATAAGCCGAGTTCTCTAAATTTAGATCCGACGCTTTCTTACACGTTCTTAGCGTACGCGGGGCACGCAAACGTATAGACTCGACTTCAACTAAATCGAATGATTAATCCGAACTAGCACACAGTTTCCTCTGTCAATAAGGCGCGATAAATTTTATACATATATTTATGATTTCTCGTCCTCGCGTGGGATAAAACAAAACTGTTATACTTTTGAGGCGAATCTCTGCAGACGTTCAAGCAATTCGCGGAAATAATCGCCGACGGTGTCAATCCGAGTCAAAGTTATGATCCAACGAACTGTACGAACGATTCAAGCGATTTCTCGCAATGTTATTCGCACAATCTCTCGCTTCTTCCATCAGCAATTCTTCTCCAAGTCCCGAGCGCGCCTTAACGGCTTCGCTCTGTTCTGGAACGCGTTTGAATCGCAGGCGGGACTGTACCGTGTGTAGGTACGTAAGAGATGACGATTCTCACACACGCGTCGAGTCGAGCACGCCGACATGTTGGTGGTCGACGGCTAGCCAGCCTCTCAAGAGTCAGAGTAGTGGAAAGAAAGATTAGGAGAGAAGCAAGAGAAGTTACCGAGGAAGAAGCTAAATTCCCGCTCGCAACACCGCGGCAAGAGTCAATTTACGAGACTGAGACACAGCGCAGGATGGATAGAAAAATCGCGATCCCTCACGTTTTAGATTTTCAATGATCAAATTTTCCATTACTATAGATGAAAAAATACAGACTAGAAAAATTTTGCGAGCTCTAGCATATCGTGATTTAATTTTACGCTCTTTCACGCAACTTTACGCACCATCGATCATCCGTGAGGAAACAATATTGATCGTATTTTCAGAGTCGACGAACAACAAAGACACGTTCATCAGTTTTCTTGTCATTCTTTGCCTCGTGTATGGGAAATTATTCTTATTTATTTATTTTATTTTTTTTTTCATAAAAATATCCGAGGGTAAATCGGATAACTTTATAAAATACCTGTTTTTGGCTGTAATCGATCCAGATCGCAGTTTTCGTGATCTTCACGAAAGAATCAAAATTCTTTTATCAAAAATTAAAATAATTTTTCAATCTTTTATTACAGTAATAAAGTTAGTTTTCATTCTGTAGTTATTTTTTCATTCTTTTTTTTCAAGTTACTGCAATTTAAAGTAAAAACTTTAAAGTCAATTTGCAGGAAGATATTTTGCAATCTCTGTGAATTTTTTCGAACACAAAAATGCAAATTGCAGATCAGAGTAACTTCATGAATTACTTGAAATGTTGCATTCAATTCTTATTCCTTTTTCTGCAATTCTCCCGATTAACCCATTCGCTTTTTTGTACACTGTACAAATAACAATCTTGATTTTCGGTTTTTACGATTCTCTCGAGGTATACTGCACGTTAAATAATTGTCAAGTATATGAAATGAAGATAAAATCTTCTGAAAAATCGCAAATTTTGAAGAAAAAAATTAACTCAACTTCTGTAACGTGTCCGAAACATCTCAAGATCCTCCAAAAACTGTTTCATTACTCAGATAAAGTCATTTTGAGTAAATATTGTCATTTTAAAGTGAACGGGGTTCAACACAACAAATGCCGACAGTGATAAAGAAAAAAAAAAAAATCAGGCCACGAACAGTTTCTTTCCACAATCCGAAAAGGAGACATTCAATCGAAGAAACAATTGATTTATCTATTAAATAACTGCGTCACTTTGAATCGAAGTGCGAAGCAGACGCGTAGACGTAAAAGGCGTGGATGGAAATATAACCGAGCAATTTAACCGATGTACCCGATGGCTGGTACAAACTCCCGGTAACTTTCCCCGCTGGAGATTTTAAGCCTCATCCAGTCCCCTCAGCCCCCTCAACGGAGGCAATGCTGGCTGCAGCTCACTCGGCAGAAGCGAATCGCTTCTGGAGGTATTCGCTCTGGCAGCGTCGGAGCCTCCGTCCTTTGACCGTGTATTTCTGAGTTCCGCTGCTGATACCGGATTTTTTTTTCCTCGGTATTCAGTGCGATATCCCTTCCCCTCGCCCATTCGTGCCGCAGAAATATAGTTTACCCAAATCCCCTAAAGCTGGGCCCAAAAGCCCGCCCGATTATATTGGATTATCTTCACCGCATATCGTCTCCGAACCAGGTGAGTTCAGTGTCTACTATACTTACTTATACTATGTGCAACACCATTTTTGGAATCCTTCAGAATCATTCACAGACACGTTGTTTCCCTTTCTCGTCGTGTTTTTTTTTTTTTTTCTTTTCTTTTTAGATTCTTTATTCACTACCATCAGTCGGCTGGTTCCAAATTTCTTGTGACAATTATTATCAGCCACATTTTATCGCTACGAATTGCGAATTTTTTCTCACTCTGTTTGGCAAGTAGTAAAAAAAAAAAAGAATTTCTTACGCACGATTATTTACCGCGTAAAACACCGCGAGTTTTAAACTTTTACACGTCTCTTGTTTCCATAAATGATCACGTCTATTACAGTTTTTTTGTTTTATATTAATCACATAAATAGTGTGTACATGTCGCTGTTTGAGACTAACACTTGACGCGAGTCTCGTTACAGAAATCGGTACGCGTTTGAAAGTTATCGGTTTATCGATAGATCGAAGTTTACGAATTTCTATTCAATTCTATAGTTAATATCGAGAATCGTCCAGTAACGCAGATTTTGAAAATTAGTCGAGAGTTAACCATCAGCAGTAATCGTAAACCATTACAAAGAATTGCAATTTAAAAATAATGTTCAGCAAATTTGCTATCGCTTCTGTACAGCGACCAAGTGCTGACAGTTGATTTATTCGTTTTTTTCCCATCTCGTGAACGCCAAGAACAGAAGAGATAAGTTTTTAAATGACTACTAATTGTCATATATTTTCTTATCCTGGTCATAGCGGAACAGATAAATGGGGACAGTAGTTTGCTAACGAAGGCAGGCAGTGCTTGAGTGTTGGAAGAGAGAGAAAAAAAAAAAAAAACAACTCGCCACGATGGTTCGGCCAAATCAGCTCATCGCCATTGTTTTTGGATTATTTCTGGTTATACTAGCAGGTAAAGTGTGTTTATAAAAATTAAAATGGAAGTACAAATATTTGTTAGCTCTTCGAAAATTTCGGTACAAATTTCCTGGACGTTTAATTAGGACATTGAAAGTAAAGATACAATTCTGAATCCGGAAAAAATAACGCTTAGAAAGAATCGTGCATCTGCTCAACCTCGCAGTAATTCTGTACAACGCTGATAATTCAGAGTTTACATCGCGACTGACTTGGTCGATACTACGATGACCTGGTAACCTCGCGATCTTTCATCAGCGATTGAGGAACTATCTTTCGTTTTTTATTTTCGCTGAAAAGTAGTATCGTTAGTGTGGTAAGATATAAAAATTGCCAGGTCCGCGAAATTTTAAAAATTAACGGGGATTCCCCGAACTGCCATCACTGATCACGTTATCCAATCCGAGATGCGATGTACTTTGGATGCTGATCAATTTCAAGCGAACTTTTCCTCTTTTTAAGATACGACGAGCCCTCCTTACTACCGACGAGTATCGAACAGAGTGCAATCGAGACCAGGTAATCACCTTGTTGTTTTTATACAATAAATAAATATAAAAAAAAAAAAACCAATCATTTCAACTGTCCATGAAAATTCCCTGAAAAATGGTGAGCTGTAAAGCTGTTGTAGAAACCGTGCAGAGAGGAGATATGTCGCCGTCAGAAGCTTTCGGCAAGAATCAGTATAGTTGGAGCCGGGTGACGACAATGAGGCCCAGAGGTAGCTCGATCACAGCACACTGCACAACAACACGCCATAATTTCCAAATCGATGTACACTAACCGAAACAGTTCAATTTTCAGCACACTTTTCAGATAACACGATACATTGTGTCTAACTCGGGTTAAGGTTCAAGGCATAACATGTTAAGACACGACGAACAAATAATAAATTTTGGTGTGGAGCTGATACTGGGAATTTTTAGCTAATCAATAATTCATTTCTTATTTGTAAGCAAATTGTAACCTGACACTACATTTTCCCTAGTGAAATTCGTCGGTACATCTTTGTCAAGATTCGATAGTAATCTTTTTTCACGTTCTCGCAGGTGTGCTTCTAAAGAAACCTCAACCCTGCGAAGTTGGCTCGTGTTATCCAGCTACTGGAGATTTGTTAATCGGGCGAGAAAATCGAATCCGTGCTTCGTCTACCTGCGGTTTAAAAGGACCTGAAAGATACTGCATAGTTTCTCACCTTCAGGATAGGAAAAAATGTTTCTTTTGTGACAAAAGAATCCCAAAGCAGCAACACGGGGTTGAAAATATTGTCCACAAATACCAGCCAAAGTCAGTTATTTTAATTATTGATTGATTGTTGTCTCTCTGAGAGAGTTGATTGTTGTATTGTTGTATTGTTGTTCCTCAACGCTGATCGATCTCTTGTATTCCAGCCATCGCGCTGCAGAGACTTGGTGGCAGTCGGAAAATGGTGTGGAAAATGTCACACTGCAGCTGGACCTGGAAGCGGAATTCCATTTCACCCACATAATCATAAAATTCAAGACGTTCAGACCAGCTGCAATGTTGATCGAACGTTCTTACGACTTTGGCAAGACCTGGCAGGTGTACAAATACTTTGCCTATAACTGCCAGCAGTCATTCCCTGGCGTGTCGACGAAGGCATCTCGGAACTTGACGGATGTCGTGTGCGAATCGCGATATTCCAACGTTGCTCCATCAGAAGGTGGTGAGATAATCCACAGAGTGCTGCCACCGAACCTGCAAATCGACAACCCGTACTCGAAGGAAGTTCAGAATCTTTTGAAAATGACCAACTTGCGGATCAACTTCACAAGGCTGCACACTTTGGGTGACGACTTGTTGGACAACCGTGCAGAGATACGAGAGAAGTATTACTACGCCATAAAAAACATGTGGGTTCGAGGATCCTGCTCGTGCTACGGACACGCGTCGAGGTGTCTACCCTTGCCCGGAATACCCGAAAGGCAGGACATGGTTCATGGCCGTTGTGAATGTACGCACAACACCAAGGGACTGAACTGTGAATATTGCGAGGACTTCTTCAACGATTTACCGTGGAAACCTGCGGTTGGAAAGCAAACCAGTGCCTGCAAGATGTGCAACTGTAACAATCACAGTCAAAGTTGTCATTTCGACGAGGCCGTCTTCGAGCGATCTGGAAGAGTTTCCGGCGGTGTTTGTGACGACTGTCAGCATAACACTCGTGGGCAAAATTGTGAACAGTGCAAGCCATTCTTCTACCATGAGTCCAGTAGAGATATGACTGACGCTGAAGCTTGCCAACGTGGGTTGTCGTCAGATATTGTTAATCTTTTGGTTGTTTAACTTATATAGATTTTGTTTTGTAGCCTGTGACTGCGATCCCTCCGGTTCCTTGGATGATGGAATATGCGACTCACGCACTGACGAGTTAAGTGGTGATGAATCTGGCCGGTGTCACTGCAAGGCCAACGTTGAAGGCAGACGGTGTGACAGATGTAAGAATGGATTCTGGAAATTCGACTTTAACAACCCGGACGGATGTCAAGGTGAGATTCTCAATTCCCCGTGACAATCGAGAGCGCAGACCATCGTTCTAACCATGACTTTACCGATTTCCTCAGCGTGTACCTGCAATACTGTCGGAACGATCGGTAACCAAGGGTGCAACATGCTGACGGGCGAATGCACCTGTAAGCGTTACGTAACCGCACGTGACTGCAGTCAATGTCTCCCAGAATATTGGGGTCTTTCCGAGGAACAAGACGGCTGTAAGCCATGCGATTGTGACCTTGGTGGAGCCTACGACAATTTCTGTGATGTCGTGACAGGCCAGTGCCGCTGCAGGCGTAACATAGGTGGGCGAACCTGTAATGAGCCAGAGCAAAGTTACTACACTGTTTCCTTGGATTTCCTCATTTACGAAGGAGAGAATAGTCGAGCATCCAGCGTAAGGATCTGTACTTTTTTGTCTCAGGAGAACGAGGCGAGTGTTGATATTTTATCTAATAATGAAACGTTGTTTGCAGAACTGTCAGATTGTGATCAGAGAGCCCTACCGTGACGGGAGAAACACCACGTGGACTGGCAGTGGGTTCATCAGAGCTTACGAGTTCTCAAACTTGACCTTCGTTATAGACGACATCGTGAAAACCATGGAGTACGACATAGTCGTGCGATATGAACCTGAGATCGCAGGGCCCTGGCAGAAAGTGCGAATCTTTATCGAAAGGGACGGTCCAGTCGACCCTGACGGACCCTGTAGAAATTGGCAGCCTTCTGATGACCGTGTCACAATGCAGCTCTATCCTGACAGACATAGTGCCGTTGCAATTAGAAACGCCTGTTTGGAATCAGGAAAGAGATACATCGTACATTTGACTTTTGATGCATACGATCAACGTTACCAAACACCGTCGGCATCTATTCTAATTGATTCGGTACAGAAATTTCGAAGCTTTGTTCGTTGAAGATTGTTCTATGCTGATGTTTGAACCAGTAACGATTTGTCCATATTTTAGATCACGTTGATCCCTAGACCAGAGAGCATACCGGTCTTCAGTGGATCCCCACTTGCGGAAGTGCGCCGCCAAGAATACGAAGCTTACCGATGCGGTGATATGTTTTACGACTTGTACGATAGGGACCAACAGATTTCCGATATCTGCAAACAGTATCAGTATATCATTGGGACGTATGTGTTCGACGGTGGTCATGGTAAGTATTCAGTAAAGGACCCTTGAACTGAACGTCAGAGTTTGATGATTAATCGTATATGCTTTCTCCAGCATGTGAATGTAACCTGACTGGGTCACACAGTCTGCTTTGCAATCAATTCGGAGGCAGATGTTCCTGCAAAACAAACGTGATCGGTCGTCGATGCGATAGTTGCGCACCTGGAACCTACAATTTTGGACCAGAAGGCTGTAAGCCGTGCGACTGTGACGCCGTGGGAGCGTTGGACAACTTCTGCAACGTTGAGACGGGGCGGTGCACTTGTCACCCGAACACGTACTCCAGAACGTGCGGCCTGTGTCAACCAGGCTTTTGGAACTTCCCACACTGCAGACGATGCGAGTGCAACGGTCATGCCGACAGCTGCGACTCGAAGACGGGAGCTTGCATAAACTGCCAGGACTCAACGACGGGCCACAACTGCGACATGTGCATAGCGACATTCTACGGTGACCCACGTATCGGCGTCGACATCCCTTGCAGGCAGTGTCCATGTCCGGGCGCCATAGCATCGGGTCATTCATATGCAGACAGCTGCTCACTGGATTCCATAACTCAAGACGTGGTTTGCGAATGCTACGAAGGTTACGCCAGTCCGAGATGTGAAACCTGCGACGATAACTACTATGGAAACCCAGATGTTCCCGGTGGCAGTTGCACGCCATGCGATTGTAGCAATAACACTGACCCGGCTCGACCGGGCAACTGCGATCCGAAGACCGGGGAATGCCTCCAGTGTTTGTTTGACACCGCTGGCTCACACTGCCAGATTTGCAAGCCGCAATATTACGGCGATGCCTTAGAGAAAAACTGCAAATTCTGCGAGTGTAATGTACTTGGTACAGATCAGAGCGCGGGCCCCTGTAATCACCGATCGGGACAGTGTCCGTGTCTCCCGCATGTCATGGGTCAGTTCTGTGACCACTGCGAAGAGAACCATTGGCGAATTGCAAGCGGAGAAGGCTGCGATCCGTGCAAATGTGACGCGATTGGAAGTATTTCGGACAAATGTAACGAGTACGATGGAACTTGCGAGTGCAGGCCAGGTTTCGGTGGAAGGCAGTGTAACGAGTGCCAGAAGAATCACTGGGGCGATCCGAATATTGAATGTAAAACTTGCGAGTGCAGTTCCCTTGGTTCAGCCACGCCGCAGTGTGACAGACAAACCGGGGCTTGCGTGTGCTACGAAGGTATCGGGGGCGTAAAGTGCGACCACTGTGATCGAGGCTACCTCGGTTTTGCTCCGACCTGCCGCCCTTGCGGAGAATGTTTCGATAATTGGGACATGACCCTTCAAGGAGTGAGGAATCGGACAAGCAATGTAATCACAGATGCTTCGAGAATCAAAAAGGTTGGTATAACCGGATTCTACACGTCCGAGTTCGATCAAATGGACGACTCGTTGAACCAAGTCAAGGCTCTGGTGAGCGATACCAGCGTAAGAGGACAAGACCTGGAAAAATTGAGCGACATGGCGGCGGATCTGAAAAACAACATTCAGGCATCTCAGATGTGGCTTGACGAGCTCGACAACCTCCAGGACAGTATTAGTCAACGAGTGCATCTCGCCGACGCGGCCCTTAAAAACATGAGGAATAGGACGGACAATCTGCATCAAGACGCTGCGCAGTTGAAGAAGGACGCAACGAAGTTACAAGAGGCTAACGTGCAGGGGGCTCTGAACGTCACCGTTGAAATGGCCGAGCAATCGAACGAGGCTGAAAGAATGGCCAATGGTACATTGAACACCTTGGCCGAGGCTGAGCGGTACCATACGAACACGGAAAATTTCCTCAGTAAGAATTCCCTCAGCTTCAAGGAGGCCACGGATCAAAACAAGGAGTCCATTGCTCGGCTTGGCGACCAGGTGACCACCATAAAATCCATGCTGCCTGATTTAAACCTTGAAGTTTGCGGAGAGCGCGTCACTGAGTGTAGTTCACTGTGCGGTGGAGCTGGATGTGGTTCTTGTGGAGGATTGTCTTGTGATGCTGGAGCCGTAGCAAAAGTCAACTTGGCACTGGATCTGGCCGATAAGCAAACAGCGGCGATCAAGAATCATCGGGATAAAGCTGAGCAACTACTGAGGAGCGTAAGTAACTGATTGCCGATAACTATTCGCGATTATGAAGCGTTTAAGATTTCTCGTTAACAATTAATTTTCTTCTCTCTGATCGCAGATGTCTCAAGTACAACAAGAAGCAATCGCAGCAAGATCGAACGCTCAAGATGCGTTCAACCATGCCTTGTCCGTAAGGAATAAGACGGACGGATTGTCCGCCGATTTGACAGCGCTCACCGACAGGATGTGGAATTTCCTTACGGAGGAACAATCAACCCCAGCTGAGGTCAGAGACCTGGCGAAGAAGGCATTGAGTAAAAACATTCACTCGAATCCAGAACAGATCAAGGAACTCGCGCAGAACATATCCTTGATGGTTGGGTCGCTGACGAATCCCGAGAAAATCATCGCCGAAGCAGCCGATGGTTTGAGGCGGGCTAACCAACTGAGAGAACGAGCCAACGCTACGAAGAACGAGGCGATAGCCAAGGAAGTGCAAGCCGAAAAGATAACCAAGCTATTGACTGACGCTCAGTCGGCTCAGGACAATGCTGACAATGCTGTAAGAAAGGCAACGGACGATATTACTCAGTCCCAAGCGCACTTGACCACGATTATTCAGGGAATGAAAATGGCCAAGGACACGGCCGGCAAATTAACCGCGAGCGTCGGCGCCTTGGATTCGAGACTCGAGAATCTTCAGACTCAGCTGATAAAGGATGACTACATACTTAACGAGGAGATTGCAAAGCAGGTTGCTGAAGTGGTACTGGAAGCTGGAACAGTCGATAACAAGACGATGAAACTGAGACAGGAGTATCAACAAGCAAAAAATTCACTGGGGAACCGAGTCGACAGGAGTAAAGGAAACATCGAGAAGGCAAAATCACTTTTGGCAAGGGCGTCTGAATTGACGGCCGATACTTCGACCAAGTTCAAGGACCTCGACGGTATGGAGATTGTGTATAAAGACAACGAGAGAAAATTGTCTAGTCTCATGGAAATCGTCGACTCTTTGACAAACGAAATGGAACAACATTTGAAGGAAATTGATACGAAGTCCATAAGGTACCGGCAATGTTCCACTTAAGCAATATTATTAATTAATACGGCATTTATAAATTAGATCACAAATCATAGAAAAAAAAAGAAGAAATTATAGAAACGAAGACAGGAAGATCGGTACGTTTGATATTTCATTCATCGTTGGTGCATACAGTTTTAAAAAATTCAATCAAATTTGCTACAATTGCAGAAATAATTCATTGAATGACGTATTGAATCTCAGCTTTCACTGCTACGAATTTGATACTTCAGAGTCAGCTTGTGAATGATTATTATTATTGTCATTACTTCCATTGTTATGCATCGAATCTGTCGGTGCACAAAATGGCCCATTATTTCATTCAGCAATGCCAAGTACGAAATAGATGTGTAAAATGAAGAAATGACGTTATGCGAATAGTGACTAGCACCTAATATAATAAATTAATATTGAATGTATAGGAACGATCAGGACTTTGAAACGACATCGTTGAGTATAAATTTTTTTATTATTTTTATAAACACTACGTTAATAATAGAAATATACAATCATGTCTACCTTGACGTACCTATACAACATATGCAAAACACATGCATATGCGTTTAATATTTTATTATTATTATAATATTATACTTTTCGATACATTATTATTATTATTATATATTGTACAGAAAAATTGTAAAGAGATGGAAAAAAAAATTGAAAAACCTAAAAACACAGTCAGTCATACTTTGTTCTGAGAAAAAATAATACAGCGGATGAAAGTAGAGGAGTTCCTCGTGTACGAGGAAGAAATAAGGAACTAAGTTGACGTCGAATTTACGGTGGTATATCCCTCTTCATTTCTGAGAATAAAAATAGAACAGTGAATTTACTGTGTCTGTTAACGATAAAATGTGATGAGGAAGAGGTAGGAGGAGGAGAAGTGGGGGAAAAAAACATGATTCGATCGCATAAACTCGGCTAGTTTAATGCGACAACGACGTGTGACAGTGTGAAAAAAAAAAAAAAGTAAAAACTGGCGCATTCACCTCTGCAGGCGGCACGAGAATAGAGGGTACAAAGCCAGCCGGTCTCTATTTTTTTCCACTCGTCATTTTCGTAGCTTCTGCCGCTCCGCATGAGCATAATACTTGTCAAACTTCCGAGTTGAGGCAGAGCGAACGACGTCGTGTGTGTGCGCAACGTGTAGCACGTAATAAGTATGCGGGATAAAGTCGAACAGCGGTAACGACATAGGCTAGAGTCTAGACTCTGGACTCTGAATGGGACTATTGTCCGCACCCCTCCGAGGTCCGGACCAATCGTGTTCAACAGAGCCCCTCATTCACTGAAATATATACGCTGCAACATCGCATTCGATGCATATCCGAGACCCACCGGCTTGCGCATAGTGGCCGATTATTTTTTCGACTGGTTAGACTTTCCCCAAAATTTCTGTCCTTTTTACCTATAACTTCAGAAGAAAACAAATAAGCGATCGTTTTCGGAATTGGTTGGAAAATTAGCCGCTGGTCGTACGAAATGTTTGAAAATACGGAAAGAAAAAAAAAAAAAAATGACGAGGTGCGTGTAACAACGAGGAAGAAAAATTTATTTATCATCATTCGCGAAGTGGGGAATATTTTTATATCTACGTTCATTAGCCGGGCGATTGTAATACGGAGAAAGGCGATAAACCGTTCGCGTCGCGTTGAACAACGCGTGGAAAGAATGAATGAGCTGTTAAACGGAGATCGAGGAAACTGTAAAACGATCGTCAAACGAATTCGAACTGCTCGAGCCATTATCTCGATGCCGTATATTTGTTATAGATACCCTGAAATAACATATACCTTGGTGCCTACTTAAACAATCCATGCAGCCACCACGTGCTGTGGTATTAACTGCATCAACTGCTGCAGCGAGTCTGAGGTTTTCCAGAGATGGTTAATTTGTGTGTGTTTTTAATGTACGTATATATACATATATGCATATTTTCTTTGCACTTTTTACACAGTCTCATTCTCTTTCACTCTTAGTTCCTGTATAAAAGCCGCAGAAACGATATCAAGCGTCGTTTAAATATACACATGGAAAATCACGAAATAGGAAATGACGGACTGGTCACGGAACTGAATCGTCGAAATTGAAAATTGCTGCGCGATCTTTTGTCCTTGATCGTGTCCATTCCGCGTCTTATCGGTTTTTCAGATCGCAGATCGTCATGTAGCCGCTGATGAAGCTGCCCGGAGATAACAGAATTTCCGGAAACCGAGTATACGACGATGCTCTCACTTCCGGACCGTTTCTAATTGAAAATCATCGTTATATCGGGGCTCGTTTCGCGTCCCTAGAAAACCAGCAGGGGTGCCTCTGTTCACCCTGTTGATTGTGCAGGTAACGGAGGGTTGATGCTGCAGCTGCGCTTTCGACCAATAGAATCAACGGCCGCCGTCTCGATGTGCGAAATCGTTCAAAGGCTAAACGCCTCAGTCCTTATTACGTACGCGAGTCGAACACGTGCTTGGGAGGATCCAAGATTTAATTTAAACGAGCTTATCTCTCGCCCCCTTGTCTCTTAATTTAGCGGGGCTATCAGCCCTGCTGCTGCTGCTGCTGTTGGTGCACGATCCGCCTTCGAAGCGGGGCGGATGGAAGGCGGAGATCACGGAGAGGCGTATGTAAGAAAAAGTTATGGGAGTTCAAGTGGCGGTGTGAGATAAGATTCTCGCAGTCGGAGTTTGTCGGCTCACCGAACAACTCGGCAACGTTTGTTTGTACGCTCTTTGTCCGCGCGGTGATATGTCAAGACCGTGATAGAGCGATTTCGTCGGTCTGGTAAGAGTCAAAAATCGTGTAATAATGGAGGCCGAATTACTTTCGGTTAATATGACCGGCAATTACACCGATCATTCGACGTTTCCGAGGCCTGTAACCATCATCGCCGCTGTCTGCGCCATCGTTTTTGGAATCGTTGGAGTCACAGGTGAGATGAGTTTAGGAATATAGTTGCAACTTTAACCTTTTTCCAACCCTTTAATGGCGAAGCCTGTTTTTTGTTGAAAAAAATCATTTCTCATAATCGCTTCAAATTTTTTGCAATCAAAATGATTTTTAAATATAGTTTTTCGATTTTTATGCCTGAATAAAAAGTTTCTCAAATGAAACTATTCAGTGAAAAGTTTTTGTAGAGTGCGTTACTATTTTTCAAATTATTTCAAGAGACTTGAATTAAAATTGAAGAAGATATTTCGAAAAATGACTGTTACGTCATTGTAGAAAATATGCTCCAATGGTAGCCAAAGGTTTAATAATACCTCATTCACGATACTCGATATTTATTTCGAGCCAGTTTCGTGTTTGATATGAAATCCTGGTGAAAATTTCTGCACACTCTTGTAAGAAATTTTCTTTTAATTTTTTGCACGGAAAGTTTCGTCCTGAGTAAATTCTGCACCTTCGCGATGAATCATCATGAGGTCTTCCAAATGAATTTTCCTACAATCCAGTTATGGATGAAAATTGAATCAATTTCTTTCAAAAATGAATAGGACATTTTGTGCCAATTTCTACAATTTCTTAGAGCGATAGTTTTTTTTTCTCGAATCTCTGAGCTTATTTCGCATTAGAAATATACAGCGTTTTGTTCTTCTAAGTGGAATAAATTTGGTCATTCGGTAAAACGTAATTCAGATCACAAGCAGCCTTTTTTTTATCGTATATTTATGTTGAAGAGATTACATCAGTAATAGCGGTCAAGCTCATGATTCTTTCGTTGGATAAGAGATGCGGTTAGGGAAGTCACACCCGAGCCGTATGATTGCTTAGATTATTATAAATAATAGAGGTTTTGATCAGAATGTGTATATAGCGAAGAATTGTGGTTACCAAGAAGCCTGGGAATGTTAATGATAAACTAGAAGTTGACGGTGATCGGAATAATAATTATTACAGTCACTGTTTTATTAACATTGTTTGAATTAACCAATCTTATGCAGGGATTTTCCACGAGTGATTAACTCGAATTGATGAGAGTCTTCAGTGTAAATGTTTATACTTTCGCTCCTTGATAATCGACCGGAAGTATTTGTAAAGAGAATCGAATTAACGACGTGATTTTTGCCCCAGAATTCTTGTTTCAATTATTCCTTAGAACGATAAGTAAGGCGCATCTCGACACTACATCGATGGAGCGAATGGATCAGACCAGGAAAATTATCAACGTAATAATTCCCGGGGACTTTTTCAAGATTGCAGGAAAACTACGCTGTAGATAACGTTGAAGGACGCGTTATTAGCGAGGATCCTTTGCTCATAATCCGGCCGTAAAGTGATAATCTTCTGGTTTATTAATTTTCAGGCAACCTGATCACGGCGATAGCTCTCCTCAAGTATCCAAGGATAAGGAAACATGCCACCACCGCATTTGTAATCAGTCTGAGTATTTCGGATCTAGTATTTTCGGCGATCAATATGCCCGTCACAGCGAGTCGCTACATCGAGTTACATTGGATTCTCGGTGACGTGATGTGCAGGATATTTCCAATATTCTTCTACGGAAATGTCGCGGTTTCTCTGCTCAGCATGGTCGGCATAACGATCAACAGGTGAGCGCGATTTCTCCATCCGGTTATGTTTTCACCCTAACATCCATCCATGCGACTAAATTTCCATAATCATCATCCTCTTCAGATACCTGTTGATTTCGAGGCCGGACATTTACCCGGAGATATACACAGAGCGAAGAATAACGATGATGCTGGTTGGTATATGGGTGGTCAGCTTCAGTATCCTGATACCATCGCTGCTGGATAAATGGGGAACTCTTGGGTTGGATGAGAAAACATTCTCATGCACGATACTGAAGAAGGACGGTAGGAGTCCAAAGAAGTTGCTGTTCATTATCGGTTTTGCGATACCGTGTTTTGTGATAATCTTGTCCTATCTCTGCATTTACTGGCGGGTCCGTCAGAGCTTGAAAAAATTGCAAGCCCATTCCGGAGGTAAACGGGGTGGTTTTCAACGCAAGGAAGACTCGCGGGTTACGCGACTTATGCTGACGATATTCGTTTGCTTTTTACTCTGCTTCATGCCGCTGATGGTCGCCAACGTCGTCGACGAGGAAATGGAGAGGCCAGTTTTCAACGTTATAGCCTCCATACTATCGTGGGCTTCGTCTGTCATCAACCCCTTCATTTACGCCGGCACCAACAGACTTTACAGAGAAGCTTACAAGCAACTTTTGTGCCCACCGAGGACGAGTAACAAAAATTTTAGACCTCCAAGGCCGACTCATTCTCATTCTAGCAAAGTTTCAACGCCAAACGTGACGTAGCGTTTTTACGTAATACTTTTTTTATTATTGAACTTGTGTTTTTTTTTCTATCACCAAAGAATGCAGGACTCGGGAGAAGGAAACCATTTTTTACACATGTTGGAAGTGAAAAAATTCTGTTGTGCATTTTATTGTGCAACTATGAATGAGTTTGAACAATTGATTTACACTTTTTTTTTTCGTATGAAAATTGCTGGTAACAAGTGAATCTAAAAGATTATACAAATTTTCATCTCAATAAACTGTCATCAATATACAATATGTTTAATTTTATATGTATGTATACGTATATATATATTCAAAAATTAAATATTATCGATAACTATTATACAATTTGTATAGTGGCGTTGGAAAAGTCTACTATTTTGAATTATGTATAATATGTTTTGTATAGTAGTGAAAACGAATATTTTCTATGTATAAGGCGTACAATATCGCGATTTCTCTCATTACATATTATGTCTGCTAGTAAAATGAGTATTTGGCTACGAAAAAGATTGTATAAAGGTCACAAAATAATCATATTGATAATAATTATAATAATACTGAAAAAATCGAATAAAATGTACGGATTATTAAGACTTCACTCGATTCAATAGTAAATATCTAATTTATCAGTTACCTTACAACTTATTATATTTATACTGATTGCTTTGCAATCAGTATTATTTGGACGGAATCGTGAAGTACAGTGTATCATTTTCGAATATCAATATACGACATAGCGTAGTCAGATCTTTTGGTTGCAAAAGAAATAAAAAAAAAAGAAAAGAAAATTCTCTACCCTTTCAACAAATCGAAATAATCAAATGGTTTTCGCAAACCGATGAGACTAAAAGCTCAAATTAAGCTACCTTGTATAGATTCAGTTATTAATGTACTTACGGTATAAAACGTAGGCCAAAACACGCTTTTCCGTTAAACTATTCTAGAGGCAAATTTTGCTCGCGTTACTGAATGCAAAAAAGTACAAATGCTATCACTGATGAAGATTCAAGACGTTCTTGACTGGAACAAACGATTCAATAAATACTCCTTCACTTTTTTCTTTCAGCTATCGACAGATAATAGCCATTTGACAAAAACGTTCCACGCATAGTAATTTTTCAAGGTCAATTGCCGTGGAATGTGATAAAAGATGGTTCATACAGATCTATGCGAAGCAAAGAACTGATCGACCGAATGCTAATTCAGCTCCAATTCCGGGATATAAGGTTCCGTAACAGATGTGATCGGGCAGACGCTCAAGGTGTCCTAGAAATAAAATTTTAAATATAAATTATAGGCACAGTCAATTTCTCGAATTTGATTTTCCACCGAACGCACCCACGATTAAAAGGCGCAAAAAATGATCTTACGATTCTGACAAGTTCGTCGAGCGTCGGTCTTTCGTCCCGATTGGTGCTCCAGCAGGACAGCATCACTTCGTAAAACGGATCCGGCATATCCCTGAGCTGAGGTAGTCTAACGTGTCGTCTGATGGCGTCCTCGACCTCGTCATCGCCGACTAAATCCGCGTAAGGCGTCCCCCCCATGCTGAATATCTCCCACAAGAGGACCCCGAAGGCCCAGACGACGCCCTCCTGGTGCCACTTCTCGTTGTTCAGGAGCTCGAGAGCCTTCCAGCGGATGTATTTGATGTCCTCAAGAGCATACTTCGCTATCCCGTGTCCCATCAGCTTGGGAGTGCCGTCGCTTTCGAGACCGACGCTTCTGGCGCAGAGACAGGTGTGAACGATCTTGTGATTCTGTAGGTGAAGCAGCGCTGAGGCGACGGACACACCAACGGAGAGTATCTGATTGGGAGGTAGAGGATCGCCGGACCTCGCGGCGAGCAATCGATTCTTCAGGGTCTGCGGCGGCATCTCAATGACGACGTAGAGCGACTCAGGAGTCTCACAGGTGCCGATAAGTCCCGCCAAATTGATGTGGCTTCCAACTCTTATGCAGACGTCAAGCTCCCTCAGCATCGCCTTCTTCTCCGAGGCCCTGAGGAGGCCGTCGGATATGGTGTGAACGGTGGCGGTCTTCGGGACCCCGTTTATCTGCACCGTCCCCATGTGAACGGTCCCAAATCTTCCGCGGCGAACAACTGCTGCGTCGATGACCAGAAAGTTCTTCGGGATGCTCCACACCTTGCTCTTCAAGTCCTGGTAGTGGTTCTTCCGCTCAGGAACGTCCTCAGGCACGTACGCCATATTATCCACCTCGCAAACAGGTCCCTGAAGCGTGAGCTCCTGCTGTTCGGACGAATGCTTGGCCCGGCTCCTGGCGTGCCGCCGCCGCAAAACGACGTAAGTCAGGACGGATGCGAGGAGCAAGACCCCGAGGAGAACGATGGCCACGTAGAGGACGACCACGGTCGCGCTGGCACCTCTGGGTTTGGGGGCTTCTAGGCCCGCCGAAACAGTATTAGTCAACTCCGAGTAGCTGTACTTCTTCTCATCCCTAATCTCGGACGTCACGATCAGCCCAATGTGCGGCATCGACGACCGTGTGTCCAACGGCGCGTTGTAGAAGCGACCGTTTCTTCTGCCGTCCCCGATCGTGAAGGTCTTGTACCGCTCGTAGTCACCGGCCTCGAACTCTCCGGTCACGTAGTAGCCCAAGCCTTCCTCCCTGGACTGTTCGTAGCCTGGATAAGTCCGATCACTGTCCGTCGGTGGGATCGTTCCTGCCCTGACGACGACCACTTGGTACCGACTTACCGGGCCCGATTCGCTCGAGCCCTTGGCCAGCACAACGGTCACCGTGGTGTCCGTTTTGTTCACGATCTTCGGGGGGTCCGGCTTGTCTGGTTGACCGATCAACGTCCAATTTGTGGAATAAGCTGCCGATCCGCTACCGTGAGTGTTCACCGCGACTATTGAGACGTTGTAATTCGTGCCAGGCTGCAGACCCCGCATTGTTGTCGTGTTCGACGAACCGCCTTGCACTTGAATTTCAATCGTAGGCAGGAAACCAGAGGCATGCGACGTCAGAGAGACCGCCCGAAGGTTGTAGGCTATCAGTTTACCGTTCGGGACGTTTGGTGGCTCCCAGGTTATCTGAAGCGCTCCAGGCTCGCTGCGGATCAGTTGAATGTGTCTTGGTGGACTTGGACCTGTGCAGAACAATTTACGCGAAAAGTCATCATCGGTGTGCCTAAAAATACACCCAAACGGAATAAAGCTTGATTAAAAATGCTACTGAACTTATGATTCATAGAATTATTTAAGTAGGGCAATTTTACTGAGTCTGGTCATCGTTTGCTCCACTATCCGAAGATTATGTTTACAAACAACAAACAAGTACAGAGATGCTTCGATCTATGCAAAACACTCATTTTTTAATAATGAAGTGTATCAAGTATTGAAAATTCTGTCCAAATTTGCTGAAAGTCGGATTTAAGTCTTGAATTGCGTGATTGAAGAGCCACAAATGGTATATAGACCCTGGTCCTGGTTTATAACTCAATGTTACTGACTACTATGTTTCAACATCAAGAACTGTTCGGATTGTAGTCTTGTATAACGTTTTTTTTTTTATACAAAGCGTGCTAAGTACGCATACGTTTTTACCAAGCCTCTTAACAGTTTTTATCACCTTTTAGCCCAGTGCTGTAAACGCTTACGGAGTCAAGTGAACCGCACAGCGCGGTGGGCTCAGCTACGCAATAGATTGTGCACCCTAAGGAAGGACCGCTTCTTCCGTATTCGCTGCCGCAGTAGCATTGCTGGTCGTTCATCAGACCTGCAAACCTGTGTGAGTGACATTCTTGTGAGTATGATTCATCGAAATTATTCACAGGCGATTTCCTCACGCTTCTAGACCTCATTCAGACCACGAACTGTTCTTGATGTCTGCGGATATCCTCGATTTTCAGCCTTGCTACATACAACCACCCTGGTTTTCAACTCACATGTAATATCGGGAACCGCATTCCCGGATACATTCGGATGGCGAGCTCGGATGACTGACTGCCAGTACTGGAAAGTCCACATCAGCTTCCAAGTTTCGGTAGCATCCCTTATATTCGTAAGCCTCCTGGGCAAAAGTGATGCCACCGAGCACTGAAGTCAGTATCCAAAGAAGAATCATTGTCTCATTCCGCGTGACTGATTATGCAGGTATTTTCACAGTTGAGTTTGTTCAGTTGATCGTCTATTTTTCATTCATATTACTCGGACGAACCGGTCCTGATTGTTTTCAAAGACAACGCGGAGAACCGGGCGTCGATTTTTGTCTACGACCACTGACAAAACTAACAACACTTATTTTCTGGCTATGACAAGATTCAGACACTGTGACTATGGGCGCGGTGGCAGCTCCCTCCTGTTGTTGTTATTCGTGCGTCAGCCATTTGCAGCGACTGCGCGATTACCTGTTCGGTTTACGAGTCTTAGGATCGATTTATGCACCTCATCACTGCGCAGACCCCAAACTCAGATCTGGCCAATCCCTGCCTTTCACAGACGTGTCGTGTTGAGTTGAATTCGAACGGCTATCGGCTGTGTAGTGCGATGCACTATCTTCAATGCCTGAATAAAAAGTGCACCATTGGTATGTAATGCAGCTTATGGTAGTAGTTAGAAATGCAACATTGAGCTGCTGTTTTGCGATAATTAGTTGGTGTGCCAATCGTCAAGATGTTGGTTGGTAGTTGGTAATTGGTAGTAGAGAATGGTAAGTAGGTTGAGTCAGCGCCACGTTGCGGTGATGTTGGCGACAGTTTTTAGGAACTATTTAACCAGCGGTGGGTAACTAATCCTGCAACTAATGCCGGGCGAAACGGCTCTAGGTCTGGAGAAAGGCGCTACGGCACGGTAAAGCTGGAACTAAAGTTAAAGTGGGAGTATTGTAGCCGTGAGATCTATCAATACTAAGAGAACTTGAAACCGAGATCGACATGATAATATACGGTTCTGCACTGTGATGTCAAGAATTAATTCGCGCTTCTGCTTATTTTTCCTTTAATTTGATTCAAATTTAATTCCTCGTTGTATAATAAGGCTTTTCTGAAATCCACTGGAGAATGAATTAATCCTAGAATGAAGGGAGCAGAGTTATTTGATTAGTTACGTCAAAACGTGAAAGTTATAACGAGACTTTTGCAACCTTAATTATGTGGAATTAAGATAATTACGGTTATCCTTTGTTCAATAATCGCAAAGATGGCTCATGATTTCAGTATACATTTACTATATATATAGTAAATGTATATGATAGCGGTTTAAAAGGTGATTTGAAATTTTATGGAAATGAAAGAATTTCAATTCTGAGCCTCGTCAACGTAGACAATGAAAATCATAATGTAGTTTCTCAAAGTTCGTTCATTTAAATCTCGATTAACTTTGCCGCTGCCTACCGCCCGCTGCCAGCTTTTTCTTCCCTGGCAATATCCCAACTTCAGCCCCCTGAGAATCCCTGCGTCTTACTCTGCCTTCACCCTTCACCAGATGAATTGCAAGAGGTCCTGAAATCCGGCTGCCCTTTCGAGCACGTAATTTTAGTAGGCGCGAGACGACACGTGTTCCAGGGACGCGATACGAACAAAGTTGTTCACGTTCTTGTGTAAAAATAAGATGAGGTTATCCTCTATCTTTCTCTCTCTCTCTTTTTCCTTTCATAGCCAACTGCGTTTACGGGTGAACTTTGCATCGCGATGCGATCAAACTAGTATGGTTACGTTTCGGAATCCCTCTGTTCGCACTGTCACGTATCAGGAATCATCTTTTTTTACTGGTATACATTTCTGGAATTCGCTACCGTCTGAAATCACGCCCATTCTGCCTGTCTTTCGACCGCGTTGCTATGAATATTTGATGGCGGCAGAGGAACGTGAAGCGAACCCGGTATAGATATGGAGTATGATAATTTGATAATTTGTTAATGTGTAAAATTGTGCAGAGTATGGGTATTGTACCTGTATGGTTGTATGATCATTTTCAGCTTTTTTTCTGCAGAGCGTATGTAGCGCTTGTAATTATCATTTCATTATTTCTGTTTCTACTTTGGATTAGTATTACTTTCTTTCTGTTAATTATTTACTTCCTGTGTTATTTTGATTTAACTATTGTTTACTTTTTTGTTTGTTGTTATTCTAATTAAGCTTTTCTTTTCTTTTTTACTTGTTGTTATTTTCTTTTAGGTTTTGTTTTTCCTCGATTATTATTAGAATTAATTAGTCTTAGGTTATCATTGGTTTTTTATAATTTTTGCCTGTGGTCCTTGGGGAGTTACACTCCAAAATCAAATAAATATACTTTCGCTCTCTCTCTTTCTCTCTCTCTCTCTCTCTCTCCCTCTTTATGTCTCTCTTTCTGAATTGGGAATAAGAAGAAGATTTCCCTCGGGAAAAACCTCCTGTGAAATTTTCGTTTAAAAATAATCGTCCGGTTCTTTATAGATTCTCACGGGACAAACAGAGGCTGAATGGTTTAGTAAATTTATTATTCAAAATAATTTCTCGCTTATATTCAGGATATGTACGTGAAGGATTTTAAACTACTCGGATATTTTTTTTTTCTGTCAAATTGAATCCTCGTTTAACGTGACTTATAAATAATACATTCTACAAGATTATATTCTTTCTGGCTCGTTTAAGATATTCAACATTCCAAATAGCAATGTGTATGCAAATTGCTTTCAACGTCTTCTCTTCAAAAATACATAAGACCGACGGAAGGAAACGCGAATAAACGAAAATTTTATAAAACAATTTTGCGCGCCGGGTAGAGAATCGTGGAAATTTTCATAACAATTTATACTGTTACTTGGCGTAAGTTTATTTGTGCGAGACTTTCGCATCGGGTGGCTACTGATCAGCATCAAATGTTTATACCTATAGTAATGATTACCACGCCTCGCTATTCAAACGATATTTCACGTTGCGCTACGTAAAATACGTAAGTGGATTTTGAAAATTCCTCTCATTGTAAGCACACTCATCGTCTGAGAGAGAAATACAACAGTTCTTTCGGAGTGAAGTCTACAGGCACTCGACTTGAGTGAAGGTACTGCCTGCAAAATGCATCTCTCGAGGACGCACGGAGGCTCTCATAACTGTGAGCTTGCGGTCCGAGCTGAGAAGAGGAAGACTTGATACTTAAGGAGCCGTAATCCGCCTATACCTGCACCTTTACCGCCATCAGGTGGTATTAAGAAGTGTAAACCTGAGCAGAAATTCTCATGAAACTTGCCTTACCACCACCTTCATCAAGTACACATCGGGTTACCTGATCAGAGCCTGGACCAGAAATGTAACGTACCGTTCTAGAATGCCCTGATCAGGTTGATTTTACGTGTTTGCGATGGTCAGACCCTGATCAGGAGTTCATCAGAAATGGACATGGGAGCAGATATCTACACAACTGTTCAACTGCAAAATGATATTTCGTACGATGTTGCAGGTAGATGGTCACACTTTATTACAAGTCATCTGATACGTTTATCATGAGAACGCCAAGGACTCCATGATGCCTGGTGGCTGCTCGCGGTACTTGCAATGTGTCACGTTTAGTCAAGATCAGATCAGGTGCACCGTAATAGAGTTTGCTTGACCCAAGCCTGCTCAGGACCAGATCAGGCATACTTCACTCAGATATGCCTGATATTAACCTGACTAGGGCCACATTAGGCGTGCCTAAGTAAGGGACGCCTTAGCCCGACCTTAATGACGCAAGCCTGATTTTAATCTGATCAGGGCCTGCTGGGACGTCAGGTTGGTCGGATTGAATTTCTGCTTGGGAAGTTATGGGCCGTTCGATGTAAGGAAAAAAATGGTAGAGTTTCCATAAAATTCTTGAGAACCACCGTGGTTTTCCTTCAGCACTACGGCCTGAAATAGTAGCTACGTATTTCCGTTGGATTTTCTCTTCCCCTCCGGTTTTGGTCCGGCGGCGTCTGGGATGGGTGTCAGGCTTCTCTGACATCCAACTCCCGATCTGTCTGTGTATTTCCGAGCATGGTTTGACTTGTTTCTGAGGTAGTCTGACGCCGGGCCATCGACTTCTCGAACACATCTCCGTTCGTCTCGCTACTTTCGGCCAATTTTCCTGTCGGGTGGTACTCAGCTGTGAAATTGGCTTCCGATTGAACTACCCTATCCAACCCTGTTCCCCATTCCGTACGATCGTCACCTGAAATATCTCGTTACTCGGCTTGGCTCTACTTCGTCGTGACACTCGCGCACACACACACACATACGCACACACGTCTCGCTGTTTCTTGGCTTTTTTGAAACTGTACTTACAACAGGCGCTGAGGCTCGAACCTTTCGCGTCTCGCGTGAAAAGGGCAAATCGAAGGTGGATAACGTAATAACTTGAAGAATAAGGAGAATAAGGAATATGGATGAAGGCATCAACGCTTCTCTTCGATTTGCGAGTTTTAGTATATACTACATACAGGTATATGTACTTTCGTAAGTATATACGTATAGGCTGGGCTTTAGCACTTGGATTGTTTCCTTTCACGTATTTCATATGCTCTCAGTAATCTGCAGGACTGCTGCTGCTGCTTCTGCTGTTCTCGTTGAGTACAAAAGTGACGGCCTCGTTTGTTCTTTTATACTTATTTCGTGCTTTTTTCATGCCCTCTTTGTTTCCACGAGTTCTCGTTCTACAGTCATTTCCTACTCGTTGTCGGAACCCCTTTTTCCAGATTCCCCATCTCCGCCACTCTCCGTTTTAGTGCCGAAGAGACGTACAACTAGAATCATTTTAATTAATCAAATGGAGCATAAAGTTATTTAATTCGACTTCTCTGTCTCCCCTTACCGGTCTCGTCCGCCGCTTCCTGATTAAACTACATGACCAATTTTCTACCTTCTCTTGTGGAAAACAATTTGGAGAACAACCTTCAGGGGACTGGAAAATATGTTCCCGTTCTCTTTGGAGTATAAGAAATAAATGCGCCGTACCTGTAGGCGGGTATCAAGATAAGAATCCTCAAGTCAGTCACTCCCATTTACCGTTATTTTATACACACAATTTCAGAATATTAGTAAAATTATGGAATATACGTAGGGTGATTTGTTGTTGATTAAAGCATGGTGAAAAATTTTCTATGAACAATCTAAAAGTCATTCTCTCTAACAAGTATCATAACTCGAAATGTGCTAACGCTCATTTTATGAATCGGAGTTCTCATCGTAGCTCAAAATATATGCCGTGAATTTCAACTCATCTGTAATCTAATCTTGGTTAAAAGATTTATGATATTCTGTATAACCTGTCAAAAAACCAATTGAACAATTTCAGCAGAGAATTGTGTCGAGTCGTTGAAACTTTGCTATCGTTTTCTGAAAAATAACCAATTTCAAGCTACGCCAGCCCTTTGCCATCTAAAGCGGGGGAAAACTAGTTCGATAATTAATTAAAGCAAACAGATATAACAATTGAATTTGTGTAGGTAAAAATTTTAAGTCAGTCATAGTATTAATAACCGGGGCTGAATATTGATACGGCACACGCACGGAAGTGAATAATGGGACTTAGTACTTTTACCTCTCATTCGTGATTGAGGGTAGTTAAATGCCCCTTCTAAAATTACATTACTTTTGATTTAATATATCGTATATACGCACTTGAAAATACAAAGTTATTCAATTCGTGCCACCGCACAATAGTTGCCGGGGATCGTGCCATTGGCAGGCACACGAAAACTGTGCGGTTCAACGATTTGTTTAATGATAAGATAATAGTTGTTAAGCAGAATAAAACTTTGTCGAATATTCACGCTCCACCTCGGCAGGAAGTAATTCTTGTTATTATACTTTCTGGCCTACAATCGACCCAATTGTATGTCGTCCAATTCGAGGTATTTATAAAAATTTCATTTAGCTATTTTCGAGGCAACATTTCCGCGGCACAAAACGTGAGGCATAAAATTCGACGTTAAAAATACCCGTGAAACCATCTTTGTCTGTCTCGCAGCAGTTGTAGAGAATTATCTGAAACGTTTTAAATCGGAATCAAAGGCTTTCTAATTTTATTTGCATAGAAAAGTTGTTGTATAACGTTGACACAAGTTGACGAAGCATTGAATGATACTCGAAAGATTTCCTGAAGCAGCAGGTACACTAAAAGTTAATCTCATGAATTTCACTTCGCAGATATTATTCCCGCCTGCAATTTTGTGAGTATGAAGAATACGTCCTATAAGTTCCAGACGTCCAAGAATCGCACTAATCTGGGCCCAGGACGTAAAGCTGATTCAGTGAGTACGATTTAAAGCTGGAATAAAAAAAGGTCAGCGGCTAATGATTTGGTCACAGAAAATCGAAGGTCACGCCGCGGTAGCAGGATACGAACAAAGATCAAGGGGGTCGTTCTGGTTATCCTCGTAAAATAAAATGCGGAACGAATTTAGCCTCTTGTCACCTCGATTAGGTGCTCCTGTCGGGTAGAGCCGGGCAATATCTTGAGGTTTGTGTTGCCGACGTAGAGCTGCCGAGCGGGTTGGTGCTGCGGGTGGGGGTGGGGGTGGGGGGAAAGCTTGGCGCCGAGTGATCGGCCTTTGCGCAGAACGTTTAAGCTTCTCGCGCGAGCGGCGAGAGTCGCGTATTCCTCCCCCGTACCCCCTCCCGCCTCACCACTTCGTTCCGAAAGTTCGCGGACGATTGAACACGAAGCTCGGCAGTCGCGAGGCGGGCACGTTGACGAAAGCACCATCAAACCCCCCAGCGCAGCCCCGCGGCGAAGCTCTGAACATAAAGCTTGCCAAGCAGAGCGAGTGTACTGCGAGAAACGAAAGCACAGCGCAGAGTCGATCGGCGAATTTCCCCCTCCAGTCTAATTCAGGGGATGGTCGGAGATGTTGGGTTAGTCGGGCAGTAGTGCGTGGTCGGTTGCCCTAGTCAAGGGGCACAGCTGGCGCTTCTCTTACCCCGTTGAATCAATCCGCTCGAGGAGGAGCAGCGCGTGTTTGTTGCTGAGAAGGCTCTCTCGCTGGGCTCCGCGGAGTCGCAGTTTCATATCTTGAAGAGCCGACGGTACCATAAATTGTCACGAGGCATCTATCGATTTGTCTCGGCGACGCCGACGGCCGTGGCGGCGTTATGAGCATGTGACTTGGGCTCGGTGAGGAGAAATTCTTAGACGGCATAATCTCCGGCTTTTCAACCCCGGCAATTGGAAGTCGGATATTTTATGGAGGAGCGTATTCTGCTTCACAGGGTGTGTAGACCTGCTTGTACATCGCATACAGTCGTCCTGAGGTCAGGTGGTAGACTCCAATGTCCGAAAGTGACGCGGGCTTAGACGGGAGAGCTTTTTTAATCCAGAGAAAAACAAACTGAAAGGATCGCCACGAGGCCCCGAGGGATGCTCTAAGACGCTCTCTATCGATTGGATTCTCTATCGTATTGGGTTTGAAGTAGGTCTTTTCTTGCGGATAAGAATGGAGAGAGGAATTCCTCGACCGCTTTTCTGAGCTCGAAGGGAGGGGGAGAAAACACGTAAAAAAAAGACGGTTTCAAAACAGACGTTCTCAACCATACCAACCCATACAGAGAAACTATTGATTTGGTATTCGTGCAACAAGATACTCGGTCGCAGATCCATCGTCGCAGTTCTTCCCTACCTCGAGGAAAAACCCGTAAATATTGGTGTAAGCACAGGTAACTGGTACATTTGGCCCTCCCGATGTAGAATGTAAAACTTGAAGATGAAGGCGAGGGCGAAGTCCGGGGTGAGAAGCTCCGAGGCTGACAAAGGAGTGGGGCAAAACGCTGAAGCAATGTCGGGGGAAGAAAATATTTTTCCAAGTATTTTTCGGGTGTTACTTTTCCCAGGCGAAACGTGCCCCCTTGGGCAAAACTCGTCGGAGTACATTTGAATCGATAACACGCGCCCACTGCTGAGAAACACACATCAGCACCAGCATTAGCATCAACAGCAGTAGCAGTAGCACCGGCAATGCCCAAGTGAAAGAAGAAAAGAGTCTACTCGTTGGGAACTTGGAACTCCCACCAAGTTTGTATCCTCCTTGAAGAACGTGGTGGAAATGGATGCTGAAACCTGAGTACTGGACTCTTCACAGAAGGCGGTATTCTTGTGAAAAACTACTAACGTGTACCTCCATCCTCTTCACAGGCTCCCACTTCATCCCTGTACCGGCTTAAGTGCCTTTATTTTCGTACTCACTGAGACTCCACACTGTCGGACCAAACGTGCCAAATTCCGATCTCAAGATGAATCCAAGTCTTGACAAACTTCGTTCAGGAAACGCCGGTTGTCGTCATCAAGCGATCACTCCATTCCAGAACTTCGGATGTTCCTAATGGGCCCGCGAACACGTGACCATTAGCGGTCAACCGAACACCGGAAATGAGAAGAATCATGGGATTTTGCTCTCAGCTCGTTCCGTGGGGTGGAGACCAACTGGCGGGAGAATGTGACTATTAGTGGTTAATGGGTACAGAAAATCACGAGCGTTTCCTGACAACTTTTGCATCAATATGCAACCATTCCGTGGGACTAGTTTGGCCTGGTTGGCGTTGATGATCGTTAACGTAGTCACGGCAACAAGAAAGAACGAACGAGAGGCTGTCCTGATCCCAGGAGATATAGTCCTGGGGGGGCTGTTTCCGGTTCATGAAAAAGGTGGCTCGTCCTGCGGTCCGAAAATCTACAACCGAGGAGTACAGAGGCTCGAGGCGATGCTGTTTGCCGTTGACCAGATAAATAAGCAGCATGAAATTCTACCGGGAATAGCGCTAGGTGTTCACATACTGGACACTTGCAGCCGGGACACTTACGCGTTAAATCAGAGCCTCCACTTTGTCAGAGCATCGCTGTCCAATCAGGACATAAGTGTTCTGGAGTGTGCCGACCGTTCGACGCCGAGGGTTCGCAAGAGCGCGAACGCCGGTCCCGTTTATGGAGTCATCGGGGGCTCGTACAGCTCAGTTTCACTCCAGGTGGCAAACCTCTTGCGGCTATTTCACATACCGCAAATATCGCCGGCCTCGACCGCGAATGCGTTAAGTGACAAAACACGATTCGACTATTTCGCCCGCACCGTGCCCCCGGACACCTTCCAGTCCATGGCCCTCGTGGACGTGGTCAAGAGCGTCAACTGGTCCTACGTCTCGACCATTTACTCGGAAGGCTCTTACGGCGAGTACGGAATCGAAATGTTCACGCGTCAGGCGAACGACAGGAACGTGTGCATCGCAGCCGCCGAAAAGGTGCCCAGCGCCGCGGACGATAAGGTGTTCGACAACATTATCGCTAAGCTCCTCAAGAAGCCCAACGCCAGAGCTGTCCTTCTCTTCACTAGAGCCGAGGACGCCAGACGGATATTGGAGGCTGCTCGTCGCTCGAACCTGACCCAACCGTTCCAGTGGATCGCGAGCGACGGCTGGGGGAAGCAGATCAAGCTTGTCGAGGGCCTTGAAGACGTCGCTGAAGGCGCGATCACGGTTGAACTTCAGTCCGAAAATCTGCCTGGCTTTGATGATTACATGGCCTCGCTCACTCCAGAGACAAATCGACGGAATCCGTGGTTCGGCGAGTACTGGGAAGACGCTTTCGCCTGCACCCTGCAGAAGAACGTACCCCTGGTCACCAACCACACGATCAACGTTTGCTCCTCGAGGTTTCAGCTGACACCGGCATACGGCTACGAACAAGAGTCCAAGGTCCAGTTCGTCGTCGATGCTGTATACGCCTTTGCCTACGCGCTGCACAACCTGCAGAGTGATCTCTGCGGACGGAACGTGGGGCTTTGTCCAGCTATGGTCAACTTCGACAGGGGTGTATTCTACAGGAGTTATCTCCTCAATGTTTCTTTCACTGGTTCGTAGTCCACGATGTCGTTGTTGAAGACTCGAGTACTACCTACGTCTTAAGCGCAACGCCAACCGCGAAATTTAGTGACAAGTTTTCGCTAGTCTTTTTCACACCTTGACCCCTTCTTCGCATTTCACTTTTCGCAGGCTCTTTGCCGTACTGATTTATTGCCGCCCGTTCCCTGTCAGCAGTTCGGGTTAATTACTCAATTACTCGTTCGTTCGATCGTTCCCTTCCTTCCCTCCCTCTCTCACTCCCCTTAGCTCGTGCCTACGTACGTCAGTTCCTGATGCATTTCATTTTTCAGATGCTGCCGGCAGCGAGGTGAAGTTTGACGAGCACGGAGATGGCTTGCCACGCTACGATATTTTGAACTTTCGCAAGGTCGATCCGAACGGCACCAACGGATACTATTACCGGGTAAGTGCAATTTCCTAACAAATTACCAAGTTCATCAAGTACAACAGCCTTGCGTCGATTAGTAATGCTTCCGATCGAGAGGAAAGTGATTTAAAATATTTACGACTGTCGATATCAATTATAATACCGGTACCATGTACAGTCACCGGAAAACGGAATCATCAGGGAAAAACAATCCTACCGACAGCCGACGACATCTGATACAGTTGTAAAATTATGAGGGTAGTATATGTATCAGGCACCGACAGACTGATTAATGGGTTTACAAATGCAATATTTTGCCGCGTCAACCTCGTTGTCAGGGTCAATAGAATCACGGCGTAACTCTGGGGACATGCCAGTGCTGTTGCATGGCGGGTAATGCATTATAGATCAACATCCCAGTCCCAACACCGTAGCTAACGCAGATTTTTCTTACGTTTAACAAGTAGAGAGAAGCGCTAGAGAATGCGCTGATTATATTCCTGTGCAGTCGGGGCGTATTGCGGCCCCTTTATCCCCCCGTGTAACAAATATACAACTATACATAAATCGATATCCTTCAGGTAGTGGGAAAGTGGTATAACAAGTCCCTCAATATCAGCACGGATGATCTGGTCTGGTCGAAGGGAGCAACGGAAATTCCTATCTCGGCTTGTTCGCTGCCCTGCGCTGCCGGGATGATAAAGAAACAGCAGGGTGACACGTGCTGCTGGGTCTGCGACCAGTGCGAATCGTATGAGTACGTGTTCGACGAAAAGACGTGCAAGGAGTGCGAGGAGAACCACTGGCCACACCCTGACAAAAAGGGCTGCTACGAACTACCGATAACTTACGTTAAGTGGAGCAGTGCATTCGCTATTGTTCCCGCGGTGATCTCGTGTCTAGGGATCACCGCAACTCTCGCGGTTGGAGGTCTCCTCTTCCGGCACAGAGACACACCCGTTGTTCGGGCTTCCGGAAGAGAGTTGACCGGCATTCTTTTGGCCGGAGTACTCGTATGTTACTTGAACACTTTCGTCCTCCTGGCGAAGACGACCACCGTCACCTGCGTCCTGCAACGATTCGGCGTCGGTGTTAGTTTCAGTGCGGTTTATGGTGCCCTCCTCACAAAGACCAATAGAATAGCGAGAATATTCGACTCAGCATCGAGGTCCGCCCGCAGGCCTCGGTACATCAGCCCCACATCTCAGGTCTGCATCGCCACTGCCCTGATCGCCTTCCAAGTGGTCATAACCCTGGTCTGGATGATAGTCGAGCCGCCGGGTACGAAGAAATTTCAACCCGACAGAACGCAGGTGATAATTCGGTGCAACATCCAGCACATGAGCTTCCTCTTCTCCCAACTCTACAACGCCTTGTTGATCGTAATATCGACTATCTACGCGGTCAAGACCCGCAAGATACCCGAGAACTTTAACGAGAGCAAGTTCATAGGGTTTACGATGTACACCACCTGCATAATATGGCTAGCCTTTGTCCCCATTTACTTCGGGACCGAGAACTCTCACGAGACCCAAATCACCACCCTGTGCATTGCCATCAGCCTCAGTGCATCGGTTGCGCTGGTCTGTCTCTACTCGCCGAAAGTCTACATCATCATATTTCAACCGGACAAAAATATTCGCGGAAAGGTAACCATGAGCGGCAGCACGTTTAAGAAGCAGGGTAGCAGTGCAGGTGCATCTTCGGTCACGAAATGTAAGTGACCTCCGTTAATTCTCGTCGCCGTTTGGTCACTCGACTCCATCACCTCCCGGATTTCCCTATCCAGATATTCCGCACAGTTCGATGTAATCCTCGATTGTTTCACAGAAAAGTGCAATTCCCAGCACACCCAGACTAAAGACCGATTTGGCACTTGGCCATGAGAGGCAGGCCGACACCTCGTGTGTAAACTTTCCAAGCCTCACCTCATACTAATTGCAGTATAAAGCAACATTCCCAGGACTGTCTAGAGAAATACGTTGATAATAATTGTTCGGTTGTTTCGCGAAATTTTTTACAACTTTCGGGTTATTATTATCCGACCCAGCAAAGTGGGCGTGGTAAAGTTTTTCAGCACAAATAGGAAGTGAACTTTGTACGAACAAAACGAATATATGTATTTGAATGTAACCATTTGCTGGGCAATTATACTGCCAACCATGCATTCCATCGTATACATGTAGGTACCCACACTGTTGATCAGATAGAGAAGTCGGTCTATCTTGGTGGTCGATCAATTTGCGGTCGACCGTACTACATGCCTGTCATACCGCCGACCTACATTTCATAACGAGATCAATACCCGACTATGCGTAAATTAACGTTTTTCAAAACCGTTTCTCGATTTTTCACCTCGCATTAAACGTCCGTAAGAATCCGTCCTCTCGGAAACTCTGTCGCTCCCCTAAAATTACGGATCGCCCGATAGCAGCAACCCTCGAACACTCTCATCAGCAGCCCCGTAATTTCAGGTACCGCATGCGATGGACCGAGCGAAAACGTCCCTCTCCAGCCGGCAATCAACGCTACAGCCCAAACGTCAGTTGGCACACCACAAACTCCAACACGTACCGTCCTTGCGTTTAAACCCGTCAACGAGGAAGCAGTTGCTCAGCTTTAGCCACCCACGATCGAAGGGTCGTTCGTCCTGATTATCGACTTGAAAAGAGGAATAATCTACAACATATTTGAATTTATCCCTCGACATAATTTGAGGTTGTGGAAGGAAACGATCCGGTCGAGTCGACTGTACAAAGACAAGTCTTTTCTCTTGATGTTTTATGTCAACCTTGAGTCTGTGCTGAAGATTCCTAATTCCTACCACCCAAGGCTACGCTTCATATCTGAGATTGAACGCAACGATAAAATCAATTTTTCAATGACAATAACCATATTGTAACCAACTGGCATCGTGAACTTACTTTTTGGGGTAGGTTCCTAAATTTCAATTTTACACATCCGATCTATCAAAAATGGACGATGGACTTTGATGTTGTTGGACAGAGCTATTCCTCTGCTTCACAGAAAATTTATAAAGACAACTGCCAACCTGTCAAGTCGTTTCTTCACGACAATAATTACCCGAAAAGTTCTTTCAAGTCTTTGATTACGAAAAGATGACACCTCTAGCAGTACAAAAAATCTTCTGCGAGGCATGATCAGTTCCGCTTCACCCTTACTGATACGTTAGGGAATACTTCTATACTGTTAATAGTTAACGAAACAAACAGATCCAAGTGTCATTTTCTACCTCTTCCATATGTTAAAGGTTTTTACGAAAGCTTCAATAGTACAGCGAGAAAGTTCGATATTTTCACTGTTACGAAGTTAAATAACAAGTTGTGGAACATCATCGTGAGAGGCAAAGACAAGGTATTTATCACCTCCCAATGGCACGCCGTGTATAAGATCAATTGATCTTTTGTTCTCTTATGTTTAAATATTTTTTATAATTATAAAATGTTATCGCTTTTCATAATGAAATATAATTTTCCGACGAGGGTGACAAGCTGACCATCAAAACTTTAGCAAAAAGACTCGTTTTTCTACATTTGACTCGACTGGCTCGTTTCCTTCCACAACCTCAGGAATAATTTACGTTCGAGTGCCTATAACTGTCTATTTATTAGATATATATCCACGGGCCCGTGATGGGTTGAAAAGCGAGGAAGCTTAACGAGTATTTCGAACGTTTTTCCCGCTAATTTTCAATAAAATGCTCTATGAATACTCAACTGCAACGCTGTGATGCGACTGCAGTGATTCAAACTTGAATTCCTTCCTTCCGTACCTATTTATAATATCAATCCATGTGGTGATGAATGACCGTTTCACACATTTCCTTATCTTCGCCCATTTTTCAGTTATTTTAGAATCATGGGTAAATCGTTAACAGTCGTGACGGAATGTGTAAACGGGACTCGAAGTTGCCTGAACGAAGAATAAGAATGTAATTCTGACTGGTCAGAATATCGAAAAAAAATTTTTTAAATACTCAAGGTGTGGCTTAGGGCAACACTGAAAATCGTACAACGTTCCAAACAAAATATACCTATAGGCTAAAATAATTTTAACGCATTCGAGAAATAGAATACGCATAAAAAAGCTATAACGTGACGAGTGAACGTGAACCGTGAGTGTTGCGTGTGAAAAAATGATTAGATAAATCCACATACAGTAGGAGTAATAAAAGTAATATAACATATATACATAATAATCATACGCTTAGTAAATTGGTGATCGTACAAACAGATATAATATATTGACGATTCAAAGAACCGTTGAGATAATTATTTATTATATACACATTATAGAATCGTTTATCTATACCTAAAATACGGAAATATAAGATATATATACATATATATATAAAATGAGGTGAGCAAATACATAGGTTGATAAACCAATACAAAGTAAGGGGAAAACGGTCTGTAGATAAGTAAATGCATCAAATTAATGTTGTACGAATAGGGTTATGTAGGATGAGACATATTATATGTACATATAAATATATACTATATATTTGCACCGTTGTTTTAAACCATGGAATAGAAGACAATTTTTTCTTTTAATAAATAAAAACATCTTTTGACACGTGGACCATGCATTGAGAGGAATATGTGTACATGTGTGTAAAAATCTGCCCTATGTAGCAAGTGCACATTATGAATATTAATATACGTATGTATAAGATGAACATGTCATGCATATGTATACATACACATATACATAGGTTTATATGTAACGTTCTGTGAAAGAGGAAGAAACAACCTGTCTGTACTAAAAGTTAACACGTCACTTTCTAAAGTTTTGATGATATATGATTAAATTTTTCATGTTCCTTATCGGAATTACCACTTCTTCGATCGCGAGTAATGAATTTATAGTTATGTATACGTGATTGAGCGATTATGCTATTGTTTATTCTGTTGGCCTCTGTGTACAGTTGTTGATGTTTGTCGTATCGTAATAAATTGTAACGAATTGTAATAAAAAATGATACATATTTTCTTATATTCGATCGATTTTTTCAACCATATAACGATGTATGGTATAAACGCTGTCGCATATCGATGCTCCGCTAATTGCATCGTCTAATTGAAAGAAATACAGAAAAACAAACGAATAACGAACCAAGCTCGAAAATGGGAGAACTGCACGAAATATGCATTCGGACGGTGAAACGTATACGTTAAACGCAAAGCCTGCGCACTCCGCGTGTAATTTAATTGTCACTTGAGGTTCAACCGCGGCTTACTGAAGCCCCGATTTCCATAAACTAAATATTCAATTCACTCGAGATAGGAACCTCAGGGTCATTAAAGGCCAACCGTAGAAATAAGTGATTGGTAGAATGAGAATAATAAACAAGGTAAGTCAAAGAAAATCGAACCAAGAATAAGAAGCTACAGTTCAGTTTATCTTTCAGCTGCTGCGGTGTACAACGAATCTCGAATCAGTTAGATTTCCTCTACTCGATTCCCTCTCCCCACCAGAAAATGACAAATACGGCAAAAAGAGCAAAATGAACAATGATAAAAATATAATTGTACGCAGTAACTTGCTGAACAGGGCATGTGGCTGTTAGTATTCAAAGCACGATTTCACTCTGCGTGGAAAATCCCCAAAATAATGAATATACCAACGTAATCCATACCGAGTAGCGAGAGCTGCAGGTAGCTACGGAATTACCGAAGCAAGTTTAAACCAGGGTCAGCCCGGGCCAATTTACAATGGCCCGAATCTAAGCCCGCCAGATTTATTCCTTTTTCTGATTGCCGGGTCTCGACTGTCTGCAGCACAAGTTCAAGTGGTAGTTGAAATTTTTTCCTCGGGCATGATGATCGCGCAAAGACGAAAATTACACACAAACAAACTACGTGGATTCAAGAACTGAGCAAACCCGATCTGTTATCCGTTTGTGCAACATGCGGTATAGAAGCAAATGAAGAAAATAATATCGACGATATACGCAGAGTATTACGAGAATTCGTGTAAAGTGATAGATCGATAGACATTAAGACTCCAAAGCTATCTCCACAAACTTCGCCGATACTGAAACAAAAACGCAAAATCATGGCGTACATGGGTGAAATCGAGTGGTTCAAGAAGGGTGGAAAATGGGCAGCGTTTCTGAGCCAACTAGAGGCTTTTGTAACACTGAACGACATCCCGACGGTCAAGAAAAGTGCTTTATTATTAACAAAATTCAATCAAAGCATCGTGTAACAAGGAAGATTTAGTGACAATGGACTATAAAACTTTATGCGACAAAGGCACGTCGCTACACGATGCAACCAGAAACGAATTCCAAGAACGGGTAAATTTCCGAAATCAAAAGCAAAAGGAGGATGAACCGATAGAAGATGTTGCCTTAGCTATCAAAATACTAGCGGCAAAATATAAATTCACGGAAGCCGAATTAGAAAACAACATCAAAGACCAGTTGATTAATGGAGTCAAGGATGATTCAACCAGATACGAACTGTTAAAAATGTCAGGCAAGACATCAAAGGAATTCATCGAAACAGCTAAAATCCTTGAAATGGCCACGAAAAATTCAAAATCCAAAAATAATTCGCACCCAGAGAACTCGGTGTCAACGTTCAACTACACAAAGTCAAGCAACAATGACGACCGCGGAAACAGATATCAACGGCAGGACCGGGCCAGCACCAGCAGACGATGATCAACAACACAACAAGGGGCTCGAGCGTGTCATTGCTGCTGTAAAAACAACCACCTGAAAGCTCAATGTTCGTTAAGATATAAATGCTGTAGCGACTGTGGTAAACAAGGACATATATTTAAAATGTGTCTCCAAAAAAGCAATCAGACAGGTATAGTCAATAACATCCAAAATGAGCAATCGAACATCGAGAATTCAACGGAAAATCTAGGAACGAATTGCAAACGCTTAACGTCGACGATCTCAACGACAAGAATCGCTTTGTATCAGACTTGTACACGATAAAAATAAGTGACACAAATAATTATTTTGAAATACCACCGCATTTCAAAAACTTTCAAATAAACAACGTTACATTAAGCATGGAAGTCGATTCAGGGGCAAATGTCGTAGCCATTCCACTTTATGTTTACAATGAATACTTTCGGGACAGTCCTCTGTTACCACCAACACTAAATTTACGTTCTTATGATGACAAAAACATAGCAGTAAAAGGCGTAATAATCGTTTCGGTACACAAAGGTTCAAAAATAGATAATCAAAAATTATACGTAATAGATAATAACGGCCATCCAATTGTTGGTCGAGAATGGCTATACAAATTAAAAATGTGGCCGATTCGGTTACAAAACCCTAAGCAAAACTCGGAAGTAAATAACATACGAAATTATAGTACTGAAACTGTTGAGAAATTGAAAAAAGATTTTAAATATGTCTTCACCCCGGGATTCGGTTTATTTACAAAGGGAAGCGTGGAAATTCAATTGAAATCGGATGCCAAGCCAAAATTCATGCAGCCATACAAAGTCCCCGTTTCATTGAAACCGAAAGTAGAAGCCGAATTACATCGTCTGAAAGATAATAATATTATTCAACCGATCAATTACAGCGAATGGGGAACGCCCATTATTCCGTTACTAAAGAAAGACGGATCTACTCGAATAGTTGGAAATTACAAGGTCACAGTCAACCCATTTATCATAATAGATCACTTCCCTATGCCAAGAATTGAAGAGATATTTTCAATATTAGCAGGGGGAATAGCATATTCAGTAATAGACTTCTCTGGGGCTTTTTTGCAAATGCCGGTCGACGAAAAATCCCAAGAGATCATGACCATATTAACACATATTGGATTATGCAAATGCTTGAGATTATGGTATGGCATTGCAACAGGGCCAGGGTCATTTCAAAGAGCAATTTCCACGCTCCTCATAGGAATCCCGAACGTCCCAGTATTGATAGACGACATCATTGTTACGGCTAAAACAACAATAGAACACTGCAATAATTTGTACGAAGCATTTAAAAGATTGAATGAAGCAGGACTTAAGATTAACTTCAATAAATGTACATTTTTTCAAACAGATATAGAGTATCTAGGATATCGCATCAACGAAGAAGGCATACAACCAATGGAAAAAAATATAAAATGTGTACGCGAAGCGCCGAGACCATCGGATGTGGCACAATTGCGGAGCTTTTCGGGGTCTATAAATTATTATGGCAGATTTTTACCCCACTTAGCTACAAGATTGAAACCGTTGTATAATAATTTGGACAAAAATAGTAAGTTTCAATGGTCCAAGGAATGCGAGGTAGCATTCCAAAATATAAAAAAAGAACTAACATCGGATAAAATTTTAGTTCACTTTGACCCGAAGAAACCCATTGTGCTAACATGCGATGCGTTACCTTACGGCGTTTCAGCAATAATGGCTCACAAAGATGAGAACAACTACGATCGCCCGGTTCAATATGCAAGCCGATTACTAAAAACTCATGAATGCAGTTATTCTCAATTGGACAAAGAAGGGCTTGCGATCACATTTGGTATAAAATCATTCTATGAATTTCTATTTGGTTCCCTTTTCACCCTACAAACAGACAATGCCGCGCTAGTCCGCATATTGCATCCGGAAAAATCAATTCCAACCATAGCCACAGCGCAGTTACAGAGATGGGCGGAATTTTTTGCTGCATTCAATTACAAAATTACGCACATAAAAGGAAAAGATAATTATGCAGATTGGCTGAGCAGGCTTCCCATACCAAGTGACGATGATAAAAATGATAAGAGATTCGCAGTTATACAAGACATGCCAGATACCTTTTTGAACAATATCATAACATTCGATTTCGCGACATTGGATTGGAAGCAAGTCCAAAAAGCGACGCGCGAGGATAAAGTGCTGTGCAAAATTTTAACATTTTGTTTGAATGGATGGGCTGAAAGGGAACCAAAAGAAACAGAAATAAAAGTGTATTGGCGCAAAAAAGACGCGTTAGCGGTGGAAAATAATTGTTTATTATGGGGCCACAGACTAATTATACCGAATAAATTACGCACTTTGGTATTAAAATAATTACACTGTAGCCACTTTGGAATACGTAAAATGAAAGCGTTAGCCCGTGGGTATGTTTGGTGGCCAAACATCGACGATGATATTGATCAGATAACAAAATCCTGTTTACCCTGCTTAAAAACAAATAAGAAACCGGTGAAAATACCGTTAACTCCATGGGGATGGCCAACTACGCCATAGCACCGAATATACGCAGATTTTCTTGGACCAATCAATGACAAAATGGTATTAATGGTAATCGATAGCCATTCAAAATGGCCTGAAGCTTTCGTTATGAATGATATGACCGAAACGGCTACAATCAAAAACTTTTCCGACTTGTTTTCTCGATACGGGTACCCGATAAATTTAGTTACAGACAATTTCCAACCATTTCGTGGTTATAAATTTAAAGAATTCACAAAAAAGCACGCTATACGCTACAGTAGGATTCCGCCACACCACCCAGCGACAAACGGCGCGGCCGAAAATTTTGTAGACACATACAAACGAAAAATTAAATGTATGATGATGAACAACATGAATTTAGAGGATGCCACATAGCAATTCCTACATGATTACAGGTCGACCCCGCAAACGTCAACAAATCAGTCTCCGACAAAATTATTTCTTAACCGTGAATTACGGAATTGTTTCTCGCTTTTATGCCCGCATGATGTACAGGAAACGGTTGATGAAACGCATTCGAGGAAAAAAAAAAAAAAAATTTATATCGGAAGAAACCGCTCACATTTCAAAGTAGGAGATACAGTCATGGTTACAGATTATCGGGGGACGCATTCATCATGGGTAAAAGCCAAAGTTTTAAAAGAATCAGTATCAGGGGTAACTTACCTTGTAGAAATTTCACCTAATATAGTATGGAAACGGCATAGCAACCAAATGAAACTGTATCGCATTATCGAATCGCCGGTAGAATGTGTCAAACAAAGTGCAGATGTTGATGCAATACCATTAATGACACGGCGGTCAGAGCGAATCCGAAATCACACAGAAAAGTAAGACAACGATTAAAACATTTTTTTTTTCTAGTAAGAGAGAGTGTAGTAGTATGGAATACAGGCAATGTATCTAGGGAATAGGGGTAAGCGTAGACACGTGTGTATGTGTTCGAGCAAGCGTGTCGATATAGACACGCCAGTATGTACTTGGTATCCGAGGTGTTAAGTAAGCGCTGTACGAACCAGTTGGTGAAATAAAAGGAGTAAAGCAAAACACAACAGATATCGTTGTCCACCTCATTTATCCAAGATATTACAAGATAATTGAAGAATTCAAACTGACGGGGGGGGGGGGGGGGGGGGTTCCTCAAGCTGAAATTATCTTCACGCGACAAACCACCCAGATTTTTACAAAATGAAGAAAAAAGCTGAGGAAACACGTACCTGAGATGTATAAGACGATGCGCGACTCGGTTATGTTTGATTTCGCAGTGCTGTTATCAGTTGTTGTTTCTCAACCGAGTAAGTTACGTAAGAATTAATCGCACCGAGCATGAATCTGACGTTCGTGATTAAATGCTATTCCGTAAGAAGCGCGGCCATTACTTGTACGGTAAGGCGGGCAAGCGGAGAACTCTCGTCACTTTGTTTCGGTATCGACGTATAATCAGCTCAACGCTTAACGCGGTATGAATATCGCTCTGATTGCCAGTAACTGCAGAACTGTGCGGTCAACTCGTTGCAACATCGCAATGACGTTCTTCGTTCGTCATCTAGCTACTAGTAGATTGGTTCTACCGGTAAATGGTGCACGTATTATTGCTTATCAGTGATCAATCGTACCGTTACTTTCCTTATCTCGAACCGCTTTAATCGGTATATCGGATTCGTAAATTTTTTGCTCTTTTTCAGCCTAAGAACATCAAACTCGAGGCTGTTCTCAGATCCGTATCGACCTCGGTTTCGCTTCAGGGTCGCGTAGTGCCGTTCAAATTGTCCGACATTGGGGAAGGAATTCGTGAGGTCACGGTCAAAGAATGGTGAGCGACTTCAATCATCTCCCATGTTTGTGTTACACGAAACAAATTGAGACAGCCTGTAACATTCCCGCATTGAAAGTGTCGAACGACAGTATCAGACAGGGTGACAAATGGTTGACAATTTCTTTACCTCAGGTTCGTCAAACCTGGAGACAAAGTGAGCCAATTCGACGAAGTCTGCGAAGTACAAAGCGACAAGGCTTCGGTCACTATAACCAGCCGATACGACGGGATGATAAAAGCCCTCCGATTTAAGGTAGACGAAATCGCTTTAGTCGGACAACCGCTGGTCGACATAGAGCTGGATGACGAGGGGGAAAATGGGAGCGAAGAAGTTTCGGGGACAACTGAAATATCCCCCCAGGAGAAAACAAGCCTCAACACTGAACATCAGCGGGGGAGTGAGGCCTCCCGGGAATCCCTGATCGGAAAAGTTCTCACCACTCCTGCTGTCAGGAGAATAGCCATGGAGAAGGGTATTCGATTGAAAGACGTCGTCGGAACGGGTAAAAATGGCAGAATACTAAAGGAGGACCTTCTTTCATACGATGACAACGAGACGTCTGACAGTGACATCGAGGAATCAACCAAGCCGCAAAGGCAGCCTGATAAAACGAATCGAGTCCAAGGAGAGGTTAAAACCGTTGCCCTCAAAGGATACGCGAAACACATGTGGACAACGATGACACGCTCTCTGGTAAGTCCTACCGCGTGCCAAAATCTACCCAGAGTCGAAAACTTAAGGACTCTTAGGACACATTTATTGAACAATTCATTGCACAGATTGTAAAGAATTTCATTTCAGAGCATCCCGCACTTCGTTTACAGCGACGAATGCGACGTGACGAAACTCGTCAAGTTAAGGGATGAGGTCAAAGCCGCCATGAAGGAACGGGGGATTGCTCTGACCTACATGCCATTCTTCATAAAGGCGATATCAAAGGCTCTTGAAAAGTTTCCCGAACTCAATGCCAGGCTGAACGAAGATACTCAAACCGTCGAAGTACTACCGTGGCACAACATATGCGTGGCCATGGATACTCCGGAGGGTCTGGTCGTGCCCAACGTTAAGAACGTTCAGAATCTCGACGTCGCGACCATCGCTAAGGAGCTCAACAGGCTCCAGGAACTCGGAAAAAGGACAGCCATACCACCGAGCGACTTGGCGGGTGGCACATTCACCTTGTCCAACATCGGAGTGGTAAGTAGTGTTCAAAAAATGTAGAACACAGAGATGAAGAGTAGTGAAAATCGTCAATTTTATTAATCGTTGCACACAGGTCGGCGGGACGTACACAAAGCCTGTGATATTACCACCGCAAATAGTGATCGGTGCGGTGGGAAGAACACAAAAACTGCCTCGTTTCGACGCCGATGATAAGGTAGTCGCAGCCCAGATACTGTCGGTTAGTTGGGCCGCAGACCATCGGGTGGTCGACGGTGCGACGATAGCTAAATTCTCAAACCTCTGGAAATACTACTTGGAGAATCCCGCGCTGTTGGTAATGAACTGATAATGATGACGAACATAGCGCGAGGTAGACTTTTAAATTTCGAACAACTGTACGGCAGGATCACTGCTGGGAGATTTCTCAGGTCTGATTGTTTTTGTACTTTATAATACTATAACTCTTATGGTAGAAAAAACAAAATCGACATTCAAATATCAGTTTTTTAAATTTATTCGAAAGTGTTGACTTACAAATTTCATATAGGCACAATATTTCGATCGTTGTAAAGAACATTCACATAAACATGTATGTACATGTAGATGTACTATTTTTTTGGAAGAGCAGATCTAGAAGTTCAAGATCTGGATAACAGTGTACAAGATTTAACAACGCTTATATGCTTATAAGACTATACAATATTACAATTACACGGTATTAAAATACATCATGATTACATATATCATGTGAGGCACTGGCAATTGGCGACTGGTTGAATAATAACACTTTTTCATTGTATGTTACAGTAATATCACAAAAAATATTATATACAAATTTATTGTATAAAAACATTGTTTACCTTAGGCACGTTAATAACGAGAACAACTTGATCATGTGGCAATAAGTATTAGATACTAAAAGCGAGTTGCTGTAAAGACGATCGATATAGCTAAATAAAATTGGTACGTGAATCGACAATATTATCAATTACAATATACGAGTAAAAATTGAGTAAATAAAAAAATTAATGAGAAAACAAAATGAACCACTTGAGACGTCTTTACAGGTTGCGAGCAAAAATAAACAAGGCACATTTATAAAATAGCTAATAAATCGTGTTACTGTGATCAGAGATAAGAAGTTGGGATCTATCAAGGCGACCTGGCTTTTTCATGTATCACAAACTGAACAAATTTGGCTCTAAACTCTCTGATCTACGTCATGGCAGTAATCATAGATGGGGATTTCGGGAGGATCATCAGGCCTCAGTTTCGGCGCGCAACTTCTTGTGACCGCGACTACGCAGAGTGTGACAATAAATGAAGCTGCAAAGTGCCAGGAGAAGGAAAGAGCTAAAGTCTCGATTTTCAGAGATTCAAGATTACATTCCACAAGTGTGGCAAAATTGCATTCCACCCTGGTTCTGACCATGTGAGCGAGCCAGCTACCGTGAAGCAGAGTGGAAGCTGCCCTGAGGAGCTTCATCTCGGGCCAGACCAACTCGAGAACGACGGCAAAGGAGCTGGTCCAGACGATCCTAGCCAAGACTATCGCAGAGTTATTGGACTGGCTGGTCCACAAAAATAAAAATCCCTCGATAAAGAAGGCCTGGGCAAGCGCCATTTTGGCCAGACCGTCGCTCACGACGTGGGGAAAGTAGAAAGTGAGAACATCGACGAGGCCTGAGAGCGCAAAAAAGAGGTAAATTGTCGCGTGCACCACCTTCGGGGATGGCGCCGTCTCAACGCTGTTAGGCAAGTTTCCCGTGAGGGTGCTTGCCAAGCCCATCGCAGTCGCTAATAACTTGAGGGTTCCCTCCAGCGGATGTCGTCGTAACAGTTTCTGGCAGTTCCGAGAAGCCCTGACGAGCTTCGTCGGTTCTCGTTCGTGATCCAAATCACGGTGACTGTGCCAGTATTTAGCGTATTCGTAGCACCACTTCAATCCAAATACATAGAATATGCAACCAGATAATATATAGCCCAAGGCACTGTCATTCCGGTCCATTTTTAATATTTTTTTTTTTTTTTTTTCTTTGTTAAATTTATTTTTCTTTTTTTATCTGCTGACGTAAGAGATTTTCTGGAAACAAAATAGTCTCTCAATTATTACAGGGTCAGTGACGTATTCGCGTAAATTAATCAATGTCTTGTTTACCAACCTTCAGGCAATTGTCAAGATTATGTATATTTTTTCCCTAATTCAACCGCACTAAACTTATCAGACTAAATGTAAACAATGAATATTTGCCCGCGCACACATTCATACATCACAAACTGATTCGATCACAGCTACTAGCTAAACCACGGCATGGCCTTTTTTAAAGATGGCGACACACAAAGAAACCTTGCGCATGTGCAGAGGACGCGATTCATTCACCAGTCGGAAAGTGGGAAATCTCTATCACCGAAGCTACGCTAATCGTAAAGTGGTTCCCCCTCTGCTGTGTAGAACGAACCTCGTTAGCAACGGTGAGCTGAACACATCGATGTCAGTGGGTATGTTGTGTAACGAAACCCAACACGTAAAAGTATTTCTTTGAAGGGTGAATCGAGTGAAGAAGTGTCAAAAGCGTGAGTGTGAAAATTGAAATAAGGGAAATAAAATGGACACCAAGGACGACGAGAGAACGGCGAGACTTCCGATAGATGGTTCGACTCGCGGTGATAAACCGGGAGGATTCGACTATGACGAGGACAAAGTAAGGTTAGAAGAAATAACTGGACAAGACGAGCAGTCTGACATGTTGAAAAAATTTAATTTTTGTCATTTTTTTTCTGTATTTTCTTTCCGTCGTTTGGTTTCTGCACCGCCATCTTAGCTCCACGAGATGACAGCTTCCTACTCGGAAATATCATTCGATTCCCAATCGTCGCCGCCGATGTCGGATCTCCGTTCATTGATGGAATCCCCCGACTTGGACGGGGAGAAATTGGACTCCAACAATCCGAGGCCCAACAGTCTTGAGCTGAAAAACGACGATCTCAGTGCCGAGGAGGACGACGATGGACCTATCGAGATTATCCAACCACCGAGCTATAGCAAGGCGATCAAATACCTCCATCTCCAAGGCACTGTCACTCAGGAGGGAGACATGGTCCTCTTCGTCACTGAGGATTTGGAGAGCAAAATAAAGCTCTCGAGTCCGATAACCAAGAGAGGAGAGACGCCCTCCTTTCCTGGCTCGAGGAGTTCGACGCCTTGCCTCTACAGGCAGGCACTCACACCTCAGCTTCCCATTCTCGATCACAACGTCCTTAATGAGCTAGAAATGGAGGCTCGGAAGGTGGCGACCTCTGTCGACTCCTTGACCGAAAACCTTGCCGCGATATTGCATAGCGTAAGGGACAATTTTTGCCTCGAATTTCGAAAATTCATTCACCCCGAAACCTTCAAACTACTTCTTCACTTGCATTCTCGTAGGGGCTTAAGGTAAGGGCAGTTGTTGAACTTGTCCGAATTACTGACCTTTTTTGATTGTATCTGTTCGATCCTTGGTTCTAAAATTACCGAAAAATAAATTTGCAATGTTCAACAGTCTAGAAATTGGTTTTCGTCATCGAAAAATTCACAATTTGTGCCGTCAATTTATAAATTTGGAATATAATGGGATCGATAATTGGGTCTAAACGTGTCAATAACTGGTATACTTACCTTACCAAAGAAGTATCCGAAGTGTACCTCACCGATGTTCATTATCTCGTGCATTGTTGTAGTACATCAAAGAACATTGAACCTGTAGAAACTAAGAAGAAAACGTGCCCAATATTTTCTCATGTATACCACCATATCATAGAGTAAAGTAAACGGCTGAGGTACACCTCGAGTATTTTCACGTGGAACTGGTTTATCATAGCAATGAACCCCTGGAAGCATTCGAATGTTTTTATTTTTTTATTTTTATTTGTCCATTTTTCTCTTCCATTCTACCATTTCGACCATCTCCTTTCCGTGCTCTTTACTGAAAGGTTCCTTTGCTTTTCAGGTATCTGCGTTGACAGTCGATTGCTTAGAGACTTACAGAGACGCGGTCTGCAAGACCTGCGACGCCGTAGACCACAACATCAAGTCGATGTATCAGCTGATGGCGAAGTGCGAGGAGCTATCCAAGTCTATGGGTCCAATATACAAGCTGGCAGAGCGAATGTGAGTCCCATTTTTCTTTCTTTCGTTTGCACGTTTTCTATGGAGCGCGCGGCGACTGCTGGTGTATATAATACCTAATATACTCGGGTTCATATCCGTTTCTATTCATTTTCCTTTCATATCATCTCACCGTTCGAATTTTCATACGCTCGATTAAATCTCGCGGCTGTTTTAAATACGTATCAAGTACATACCTATACATTTTTCTCTCTCTTTACTTCGCTTTGGAACACATTCGACTTAACCGCCTACTTAATCCGACGGTTAACGGGAGGCTATTGATATTTAAAGCCGAGGCGATTTTCGCCAGGGTTTTATGCCGGTTCTCTTCATTGCCGTTTGGAAAAATGGAAAGGGCTTGCAGTCTCGGCGCGTGCAGGGTCAATTGATGAGTTATTCAAAAGGTAGTTCGGTTCGACCGCGGATGCACAGCCGGTATCCTGCAGACTCTCGAATCAATGTTAGATATTCCCGTGCCGATTCTTGAATACATATTCATCGTAAAATTATACCGCGAGGTGGAAAAATCTCGAGTTAAACCGTAGCAATTACCTTAAAACTGCACCTCCTCTCTCTCTCTCTTGATAATTAACGCCGTTGAAAACTAATTGCCGACAGTGAAAATAAACAAATAAGAAAATAAAATCACGGTCCGGTATTTCGTTATGAAAATATTCCTGCTATCCTCACATCGGATGGGTACCTCATAATTTATCTTACAACATTTGTCAATCTTTCGGTAAAAATTATTTCCTCGACGAACGCGTTCGCACAAAATATCTGTCCGGTAATAATTGAAAAATCCGGTATGCGTTTAATTAAAATAAAAATTCGAAATGCCTTTTCTTCTTAACGGATTAATGAACAATTTTAAATCTCATCCAATAATAATTGCACGATTCTGTTTTAAAATCATTAATTTCCGAAGGTGAATAAAATAAAGTGAGTTTCATAAGAACTGAAGCTTCGTTCACGTCGGGAATTTTTTTTTAATTTCCTTATTCCTCCTCCTTGGTTCTTGTGCTGGAAAAATTAACCACTTTAGAAAATAATTCTAAAAACGTATTCCTCGAAGTTAATTCACTTGCAGGTTACCTTAAGTCGACAGCTTTGAAATTTTGCATACAATTAATGCAGTCTTGATATGCAGACTTTGCCGACCGTCGTCGCTAATTGCAACGTGTATAATGTATACGCAGGTATTACAGAATCTCAAAGCTGAAAGAAAATGTATAAAGACGACGTGCCAAGCGGCATTAAAAATATTTCAGTACCTATGCATAACAGTTCCAAGTGGCATGTGGAAAACGGCCGAACGTTTTACTCATGCATCCGCTTAATTATTTCTCGGATTATTTTCCTTACCCCCCACCCGTTTCAATTCAAATAAATAGCTCAATACAAAGCGCGAAAAAGAGACGGACGCTGCCAGCAAATATCGAAGCGGCGACGCCGTTTCGCGAACGCGTTAATTGCGAAGAATCAACAGTTCAGTTAATCACCCAGCTTGAATCTCGCTGATTTTCACCCCCCGCCCCTGACGTTTTGCGAACGAATTCATTTTTGAACAGCTGTTCAACTCTTTAATTTATACCGGGATACTTAGGATCCCACCTTTTTCTTTGCAGCTTCTTATTTATTGAACTACTTTTTTCTGTATAGATAACTGTCGAGTTTTCTGATTCAACACGGTCCCTGAAATATTTCCAAGTCTAAGAACAATTTGAAATTTATTTATTTATTGCAAAAATAGCACGTGTAAACACATGATCGGAATTCGTACTTTTCCACGAAAATAAGCATTTTCTGCTAATCTAGCATGGAAATCCGAATGCAAATTTTCACACAAACTGAATACGCACTAAAAAATTTTTCTACTCCGCCATTTTGAATTTTCGAATTTCGAATTTAGATTTGTCATCAGTGACCCCAAAAACTTTGAAACGACAAGTTTTATCAAAATCAAATAACTCTCTGAATTTACGTCCGCAATTTTGAATTTTCGAATTTCGAGTTCAGATTCGTAACCAGTGACCCCAACAGCACATGAATGCAAAATTTCAAGTGAATCGCATGTGAGAAAAAATGTCTGCACGAAAGGGTTAAACACGTGCGTATGGATATATTCATCACCGCAAATTGCGATCGATTTTTATCTTCCAATTATCGTCTGCACCGAATTATTACATCAACTTCGTTCCAGAAAGGAGATGAAGAGGATGCTGGAGCTTTTCGAGAACACGATGAACATGTGAGGGGGTAAACGGGAAGTGAAAATGCAAGAATGAGGTAAAACTGATCGCCATATCAGACCACGCGACTCGTTGCAAATATTAACTCGCTTTCTTCTCAATCCGATAGGTGTACACGTATAATGTAATTTGCAATACGGCAGACCGTCGATCGATTCAAGGGTTCTCACCATACGTAACTATTATACACAGATATTTATTCAACCAGTTGCGTCGCGTCATAATTCACACGGTGTTTCGTTTCTCACCGATAAATTCCGCGCGCTCGCTAACAAGTCAAAAGGTTTAATTACACTAACGACGCGTCAACGTTTTATACCCTGCAGATATTATTACTATAACCACAAGCTCGTTAATAGGGACAGGGCTGCTCGGGTTAAACCACAATATGCATACATTCAGTAGCGAATCAAACCCGACTCTCAATCTGCATAGTAATTATTACACAAGGTGCTTACGCGTGATTCACTGTGTGTAAATTGGCACCTTTTTTCGAAACCGTACAGCTTACGGCTTTTCAGTTTTGTTAGTTTACGTCTGACTCAATTATGGGGAACCCGCATGGAAGCCGTATTTGCTGTTTGTATTATAACGCGAGCGCGTTATGCCAGCTAGTATGACTCGAGGAATTGAATTCAAAGGGTCGAGCTGCTCTTTTGCGAATTTCTTTTCACCCACTGTCGTCGGCTTATCATTATTTATCGTTAGATGCGCGGTTCTCTCTGCACCGCTTTTCATCGTCGCCAATATTTCTGTCTTTTGAAAATATGTTTTATGCTTGTATTTTCCACCCTTCGTTCTCTTTTCGTCTATTTATTATGTACTGTTACACGCGATGAACGATTTTTTACACTTTTTTACACGCCGTTTAAATTACATGCACGCCGTTTATTCCAGCGATTAATCGATTAGGCGATAAATTGGTGAAATCATTTTTATCAATGTAAGTACGAAATTTCAGTAAAATCAACTGGTACGAAAACTTTTCCTTCAAATAGTCAATTTTTGTTCTTTGAAATGTGTGTATCCGTTTGTTTTTGCCAAACTCCATGTCTTATTTATATTTTTAAACCGTGATATATTTAATCTTTTTATACTATCGCAACATTCCGCTTAAATATGTTCAATTTGAAAAAAAAAATTACAATTTTTAACCCAGATTTGCTGTAATAATATTGTTAGTCAATTGAATATTAATTCTTCCCAAATGATGTGTAACCCCGGTTAAAGGGTATCTAGGTACCGATAAATCAATGTTGAAAAGTTTTAATCGGTTTTCGTATTAGGCCCGTAAAACATTAGATATAGGTATAATTTTAAAAAATATTTCAAACGTATAAATTGTTGTAAATATGAGGATATGAATAAAACACGCAAATATCGATGTGACATTTTAACCCTGCTGTTCACGCTTTATACTTTCTCGAAATCCTAATTCAAACTTAATCCATAATACAAAACTAGCAATGTCAATAAAATAAATAGCTGACTATGCAGATGGCAGGTTTGTAACCCTGAAGAAAAGTCTCGCAATTTTCGACCTGGGCCAGTAAATTTCTTGATAGTTGAACGGTGATTGCAGACCAGATGGAATCGCACCTGGCGCGCAAAGTGTACATATATTTTGGAAACCTGGCGCCTACCCGGCCGTTTGCTATAATTTATATCGAGCTGAATCGAGGAAATTTTGATGGGATTCAGCGATTAGAGAAAAGCGACTCGCGCCTAACGCCGAAAGCGCGAAAGATATGGGGATTAAATTCAAAGGTAGGTAGGTAGGTAGGTATTACAATTATATACTGCACGTAACACCGCGTCGCATAAATAATAGCATTAACGAGTTACGCGTGTGTTGATTCGAATGAATGCCGTCGATTGCGATGAGCCCCCGGTAGTATTTCATCTCACTTTATTTTTCGCCTTATCCCTTCTCCCCTCCCACCTTTTGTTCTTTTCCTTTTTAATCAACGCTCAACTGTCCCTCGACGCAATACGCCATATAAGCCCCTCAATCGGCTCTTCCGAAGACTTAGATAAGTTTTCTCCGAGTCCCCAAAGTGTCGGGGATCAAATCGTTCGTCGTAAAATACCCGCTATTTATACCGACGGTCCTATCAAAAAAAGGAAGGAAGAAAAAAAAAAAATAAAAATATCAATTTCGAGTATTCAATTTCTTCATTCACATGTTTTTATTATTTTCACATTACGCCTTTCAACAAATTTCAACTCAACGAAAAGTAACAAAGTGATATCCAATCAAGGTTAAAAAAGTGATCTCATCAGTCAGACTGGATTAATATCTTATAATTTGTCGCGCATTATTCCAATTTTGAATTGAAAACCGATACGGTGATATGTATTTCTTATAACGAATAGTTTGAATTAAAGTGAACTGGATTACTTTTAGTCAGCTCTACAGTAGAAACCCCGTTATCACTATCGGCTTGTATTTTCCTGTTCCTGATTTTTTTTTTTTCTTTTTTATAGTCGTCAATCAATTTGCAAATCTTCAGTTATGATGATTCAAATTCGACGAATGAGCTGAAGTTAATACATGACTGCTTGACACGTCGCAGAAATATTACCCATCTTTTTGTTACCCTATATTTTTTTTCTCTCACTTCTTACAAGGTTGATAAAAGGTACGTACATATCATATATTATACCCAATATTCCACGTAATATCAACGAAATATGAATGAATAAGAAAAACGAGGAAAAAAAAGAAAGAAATTGTATTTCTATCGACGCCTGCAGCGATGAGAGAGGAGAGAAGAGAGCCGTAAGGTACAATGGGACGGGATGATTGTCAAAGATCGAGTGTATGATGAAAGCGACCCATGCGTGACCCGGGCGAAGCGTGTTCCACGTTCACAATGGTGATTCGAGGCTCTCTGTACGACTGCAGTATATATCCATATACACATGCGGTGTACATAGTTTGGCTATACCCGATCAAGCCTAGACAGCCTGGAGCGAAATAGGCAGCGCGATACGTTTCGTACACGTGACTGCGTTGACTCCATTGCCGACTGTATAGACGAGTTTTGAATTAGGTTGGCAACAGTGGCGCGCGCGAGCCGAGAAAGCCAATCAGTGAAGCTCGCGGCTCGCCAGTCGATCTACGCCGCGTCTCCAGTTCGTTGAGCGCCGTGAACGCGTCAGTCTCGCCAACTCAGTTACAGGCACGCCAAATCAAATAGCGACAGAACGAACCGCACTGAGTATACGTAACTAGACGAGTACTGTGCGAGTACCGGGGCAATGCAGTGAATGAACTTTCGGAGTACACGAGTAGGTACGTTCGCAGCGCCAAACATGAACCAGCAAAAGCAACGCGCGATGTCCGTTTTCCTTTGTCTCATGCCGTCTGGCTCTCTTCGTTCCTGCAGCAGGTGTGTCACAAGTTGAAGTGTTCGTTTCCCTATAGCGACGATTCGATCCTGCTGTTTGCCGATACAAACTTCAAAGCGAACAAAACCGCGTCCACGCTTCTGTTGAATTTGTCATTAGTCAAGGGCACTTACATTTCAGCAATTGACTGCATGCAGTGACGGTACTTGACGCAATCAAAATTAAAGGAATGAATCGTGTTCAATGTTGGGATAGGATATTAAAGGATTCTGACACTATTTCGGTTAATATATTGCTCGAAAGTACTTTTTTTCAAGACGAATTGACCGCTAACAGCCCTGGAATTGTTAAAAAAAAAAAACAAGCGTAGTTTTGACATTATGTTAGTTCTTCCAATTAATATGTTTTTTTTTTTTTTGCAAGTCCGCGACCGTAGGAGTATAAAACTTGATTCCAGCGTTGTTTCAGAGGCTGTTGGAGGAGCGGGAAATTGTTTTACGAGTGAATATAATATGCGGAATATGTATGTACATGTATACGTGTATACCGGCAATGTATGCCAGTGATTTCAATTTCCGTCGGGTGCGAAGGAAGCGAGCGGTGAGTTTAATAACGTTAAAGTCTTGGAACAAGATTACCATAGAAATGTGAAGATCGCGAGACAGCAATCCGCGGGGGTGATACATTGTAACGTCATTTAATCCGCTCCACAGTGCCGAATCTAGAACGCCACCACCGTTATCAGCACTTTTACGAGCACCACCTACCGACTCCACTAACTTCGGTACCTACTCGACAACGCGATCTCTATTAGCGGTGAACACACGGAATTCTATCCCTCCGTATACCTAATTCACCCCAATGGCGTAGCGGTCGTAGAATACTCTCTAAAATTCAACCCTCCCCTGCCCGGAATTTCAAGGAGAAAATTTCACCCCCCTAACGTAGCGCAAAGAGAGAAAAATTAACTTTTTACAACAGATGTTTAATTGACCGTCGAACATATCCGGCTTTGAATTTTCTTTTTTTTTTTTTTTTCTCTCATGTCACAACATTTCAGCCCGGTGACAGACCGGGAAAACCGGGAATATTGAGGGAATTATGACGGACTGTTTCTAACATTCTAAAATTGTATTATTCAATTTCTGATTATTTATGTGAGACGAATCAGTACTATGTGTTTTTTAGATTCGAATTTACATATACAAGGTCCGCAACTTCTCGAGTTTTTGGTCATAAAATCTGCCCAACATTAGCCAAGTTTCGTGAAAAAAACGTCAGGGAAAAATCAGGGAATTTTATTTGAGCCAAGTTGTCGCCAACCTGCATTTGTGTCTCATAACGATGTCATTGCGCGACATGTGAAATAATAAACTGGGCAGCGTGAATTAAATTCTCTTCCACGCCACTGCACGTGGTATTTTCCGGATTTTCACGTGTTAATAGCGTGCGAGCCACCTCGGTTGAATACGTATGTGGGCTAAGGGTAGGGCATGCGTCGATTGCATGGTAGTAGTGTATGAAGCGTTGTAAAAGTCATGGTATAATCAGTCGAAATAAAATGCCGGATTTACGAGTGAAGGGGCTGAAGCGGCAGATTCGGAGGCAGCGCCGTTGGTCGGCGACGCGGTAATTGAGTTCAATATATCGTCTAAACCGGAATTGCGAGGAAATTTAGAACGTAGTACCAACTCGAATTTTTCACCTTTTTGTTCCTCTCAATTCCCAATTACATTCTCTCTTCTGGTCACAGAGATCTTTTAATCGTATCACAATGTCATTCTGCAGTAGGACAGAGGTATGTACGACACTAAAAGTGTACCTGAAGCCCAGAATCACGGATCAGGTATATTATGGCTGATTCAGTTATATTTTTATTACGATTTCAAGTTCCATAATCCTTCGAATAAGAATATTTTATGAATAATACAAACGGGACACAGATTGTCTTCTTCTATTAAGAATACCGGGAATCTGCTTTATAAAAGTCTATAAAATTCGTACGTGTGTTGGGCAAGATATCATTTGATACGATAATTTATGTACCCTTAATCAAGCATAACACTACTTCAGCTATAATTGTCTTTGTATTAATCAGATAATTTTATTACGAAGATTATATAAATTGTTACCGAAACTCTGGTTTCAGCGACACTAGAGAACTTTTATAAGCAAATTGTGATTGTTGATTGTCGGCGAAATGAGAATATCTTGTTCCCGATCTATCTACAATTTTTCAAGTACGAAAAGCAGCATATTCAATATTCATTCTAAGCCCTGAAGTCGCCGTGAATCAGTCATTCTTGTTTCTGGTTGCAGTAGGTACAGCGCAAAGCGGGAACTCGTAACACGGCTGCACCGGAAGCTTCCAATTTAACAATTATGAACAGTTGAGTAAACTCGGTGATTTAATATTTGTGTAATTGTTATAAAATATATTGCGCCGTTCCCACAGATCGCTCTCACGTCGCGTACGTGCACACTACGTGAGGCAAAGTGGATTCAAATGAAATTCCATCCCCTGGATACCGACATCCTAGCTTTTTGCCCTCCAACGGATATATAAACGAATGCACGGAGCCATGATGATTCGATATCTGCTTGTTCAAAGTTCCAAGCTGTCTGTCTTCTTCGATAAAGTTTTACGATACCGACGTACAGTTGATAAATTAAATGACGAATGCACGTTATAAATAAGTTTCAATGCAAAATACTTCGTGGGTATAAACGGGGGTTTGAACTGTTAACGTCTTAAGTGCTGAAAGAAGTCACTTTTTGCTCTGAGGAAGGCTGACCTTGCTTCGACCGAAACGTCAGCATTTGGCTAGTAAATAAATTTGACTGTTTACATCCACGAAGTGTTTTTTATTAAGTCAATTCTACGGTCAAGAAAACGTTACATATGTTATAAATAAGCATGTACCAACTTTCCGCCGTCTAGGAACTTTGAAGGTTTGGAACAAGACTGAAATTGAATCAAGGTAAATGTCAATGTAGTTCAATTCCACTCTCATTCTTTTCAAGCCTCCTATTTCAGTTCCGATGGATACTCGGTAGATGTTAAAGAGCTCGATCGAAACGAATACGTATATATGTACAGAACCATCGACAACTTGCCTTTAGTATTCTTAGGAATCCAGAAGGTTCTTAAAAAATAGTGTAAGAATTCTTAATTCTTAGAAACCAGCACAGAATTTTTGATATTCAGGAAATTTCTTAGATAGTCGCACCACAAACCTTGTGTGTTTACTGCAGTCTCGAAGCGAGTTTGAGTCCATAATCCATTGGATGATCGATGCTCGGATCCGGGGGTTGGCGGAGGTTAAATAGGCGCAGGAAAGAGGGTGAAAATAAAGCGGGATACGGTGAGTAGGAAACGGGGGTCTACTTTGTAACCAAAGACCAGAAGAAGGCGTCTGACACTAGGGGGAAATACAGATCATATTCCAGGATGTGCATTAGAAGCTCGAGCCCTGTGGCCGCCGCGGGCCACCCACTCGCTCAACGCAGAAATGGAGCGCCAAGGGGCAACTAGCCGCACACGTGACGCCGCTGTCTACCTTACCGACCGAGCGGTAACCTCAAAATAACCGCCCCGCGATCGATCTCAGGAGTTCGCAGTTCTGTGCGTCACTTGTTTTGTCCGCGAAAGACTGCAGTCTTCCTTTTTCTCTCTACCCCCACCCCGTCTCTTCTTCTTCTCTTTCTACGTCTTCGTGTTCACCGTGCCCTTTTTACACCGCATGGCATTCTCCTCCGCCCGCGGATACATTTAATTTCTCATCATTCCGTGCTGTGTCGACTGAGGCGAGAAACACCTTGTTCATTTATTCCCGTATGCTCGTACCTACACGGGTACTCTAGTATAGACTGCACCCGACCACCTTCCTCTCTGTACTGTGTATATTGTGCAACGACTGTTGAAAAGGCTGATGCACGAACGCAGGGATGCAGGTATACCCACACCGTCACAACGGCATCGTGTTATCCCTGCAGCCGCCGTTATGTTACGTTCTGGTCTGTTCCGTTCCGTTCCGTTCCGTTCCGTTCAGCATCGTCCCTCACCGCCCGCGCCTTTTGTGCGTATCATCCAACTATTATGTGTCCAGGGCATTGAAAGTAATTTCAGAGAGCCTTCACCCAGACAGCGGCCTGCATTGACTATTGTTCGGTACAGAGAGTGAGCCTCAAACAAATATTAACGTAATTTACTTTATGAGGATGGTACGATATAAAGTAAAAATTCAATATATCTCTATGTAGGGAGAGACTTTTGTCACCGCAGTCACTGTACACTGTGCGCGATAGCTCGTTTAATTTATTGCGGAAAAGGATAAGATGTACGTACATAGTAGGTAATATGCCGGCATGTTACGACTGCTTTCATGACCCGTTAAACGATGAAATTATTTTTTGTACCCCAGAGTTCGAGGTCATAGACAATCCCGAAAGGATTTAATGATTTTTTACAGATGTTTGATACTGCGACACACGATGTGGGGAAATAAGGAGTGTCGGAACTGAAAACCGATTTTCGCTAAGTCTGCATACATCCAAGATGACGTCATAGAAATGTAACTTGTTTGTTGAAAATGCAAGTTTCTGCAGTCAAAATTTGCAACAATAATAATATAAAAACTAAAGGACAAAATATCAAGTTTTTTTCGTTCCCTAAAGAGGATAATAAAAAACGTGCGTGGGATGAAGCGTGCGATAAAAGTGAGGTGGAAGTGAATTTGAAAAATGGTATGTGCATTTCAAGTGTCTGAAATTAATGCAATGTCCGGCTCTTACTTGGCTCAGTTCTCTTTTAGTTCGAGCTTGTGTGCAAACCTGATCTTCGAGGAATGGAACCAGAGATTTATGAAAAAGAAATATTTTTAAGGATCGAATTTTTATTTACGTTTGAATTCAGCGCTTATGTGACGTCACTTTGGACATGTCTTCTGATCGGTCCAACTAAAGCGTATGTGCATTGTTTCACCTCATTTTCTTACATCGTGCTTCGACTATCATATAATCGATAAATTGCACTCTGAACTTGACCATTAACGCAACATCGGAAAGCTCGTCAAGTCGGACGGTGGGTAGACTGTGAAAAAGGAATCGGTTCAGTGATTGGTAAAAGTGTCGAGGCTGAGGTTTCAGATAAGCTTGGGTAAGGTGGCCGCAACACTTGTCTTTTTGTTGGTCTGTTGGTCCGTGGAAGGAGCAGAGCATACACCAGTTGCAAAAGCGGCAAAGGAAGGAAGAAAGTGACTTTGGGATCGTAATGACTAAATAAAAGATGGGGGTAGATAGGAAGCCCTTCTTGTTTACTCTTTACTTCTGGACGTCGAGATGCTGATGCAGCCTGGCCTGCATTTTCTGTTTACTCCGGTCAGCGCCTTCAAGAGGATGCCGCGACGACATTAACTCTTACATAAGCGTCTTTCACCGCTAACCCATGAATCTTGATGGAAAGTGTCTCTCTTACCTGCAGCTAACCCAGCGTTTCTACCCCTGATAAGAATCGCGATATGTAAGGAAGAAAATTTATACATGGCACAATTCCAATTAGCCACCCTTCTTCGTAGGTACTGTCGTTTACCTTTCGTCAACATGCGTGAAAAATACACTTTCACGGATCAGCGAATGTGAACTTGATCCACGAAATGAAGAGAAGAAAGAAAAAAAAAAAAAACACCTGGTTCACTTCTTGTTGCTCTTCACATTTACCTCCGTCATTCCGTGTCCAGAGCGTTAGCCAAGTACGCCTAACAGCAAGAGCTCCATGCACTTGAGCGAAGAAGCTCTAGACACATTTCTTTAGGCAAAGAGCGAGACGAAGACTCGAGTAGGATGTAGGTTGCTGTCGTTGCGTCGAAGGAACGCGTGGAACGCTTCACAGGCGTAATCCCACCCTGTTCCTTCAACCGGGAGTCGCGATGGTTGGGCGGACAAAAAAGAAAAGGGGAAGTACTCCGCAGATCACAGGCCGCTAATTAAAAAAACTCACCACAAGGACGCGTCTCCCCTTCGACGGTGGCGTTCCGCAGGCTCTCTGATTGTCTCCTGGGGTCGGTTTTAGGCAAGGGTTTACTTTTCGGTGGCTTTCTGCACTCGGCTCGAAATTGGCGCTCGATAAGCACGTCAGCTGTCGTCGTCAAGTAATCGTCAATTTTCTTTTCCGTCCATTTCGATCAACAGTAACAACGATGCATGGAGTACAATGTACAAAATAAACACACACGCTGCAGGTGTCGAACGAAACGAACGCTTTTCTTACGTCGGGAAAACGCTGCAAGAGCACCTGAACCTCGATCATTTCCATATTCAATGCTCGTTACTGTTTACAGCCATTGATATTCCCGAACCGCAACTCGCGGGTTTCTCGGGAATACCAAGAGACACGTCGCTCCGAGTACTTCAGTCGCTCGCTCCTCCTGACAATGAGTTATTCACGTGTGTCTCGTGTTGTGTTTGGAGAACGCATTTATCCATGTAAGACTTCCAATCCAATGATACCTGCTCGAAAAATGACCTCAAGGTTATGTTTGGAGGACGCATTTATCCGTGCAAGACTTCCAATCCAATGATACCTGCTCGAAAAATGGCCTCAAGGTTGTGTTTAGAGGACGTATTTATCCGTATAAGACTTCCAGTCCAATGATGCCTACTCGAAAAATGACCTCAAGGCGTTTCTCGCCTTTCAAGTAACCGCTCCTGATCCCGGGATTCAAGGGTCAACCTTCGGCGGAACGGCAAAAGGAGTTTCCTGAAATCCAGTCGCGATAGGGAGATTGTCGATCGAGGACTCATTGACGTGGTGGATGTCCTTTGACACGAGCACACGATTTGTTTGGCCGCAACGCGTCGAAGGATCAGGACAAAGTTCAGCGAATGGTGGTTACGAGGCGAAGGTGTGTATGCGCGTGTGTGCGTGTGTGCGTATGGGTACACTGGTTTGTCTTCGCGAGGCAACCCGGAGAATTTGATCGGTTTTAGTTAATTAACGTGGCGCGTTGGGGGCGAGTCTCCTTCTCCCGCCAAAAGCCGCGGCCTCCCTGTGTTTCACAGTTAAGGGGTGTGGGACTGAAAACGGGAAGGATGCAATGGATAGCGCTAACTCGCGAACTCAGCCGGGGGTAGCAGCCCTGGAGTAATCTAATGAGTCGCAGGTTTACCAACCGAAACCTCTACAGCGATGAGGACGCAGACGCGCGAACTCCAACGCGTCTCTTGCCGAGGTTGAGGTTGATGCTGAGGTGGTCGGGTCCTGGTCCTGGTTCTGCTAATCCGTGCCCCCTGCACTTTGCTCTCGCTCTCTTCGTACGGAAGGATCGCGTTGGGATCGCGTTGCATGCACGACGGAGTTTAAGGAACCTTCAAGACCGTACCAATTAAATCGAGCTCCGTAAATTAACTTTGGTAATTATAAGTGCGACGTTGCGGGGGTAACGTGGGGGGCTTCAGGACTTTTCAGAGTGGGAGGAGGGAGAGAAAAACCGAGAGAAAGACGAACAGGGGAGTCTCCATACAGCGGTACGAGGCTTTTCGCTAACCTGCAGACGGTTCCGAAACTTTTTCAACTTTACAACTCTTGAACTTTATGTACGTATATAGCTATACACATACATATAATATTATACATTTTTTTTCTCGCCCGAACCACTCCTACGAGGTTTTTATTCAACTTTTCTTGTTAAGATTTCGATTAGGAATCCCCGATTCGTTGTCGTAAGGATATGTACAACACTGCCGCCTCCTGCGAATCCCAAGTATTGTGTGCTTGATGCTACAATATGTATATTGAACCATATTCTGAAAAGAAATTGACCCCCAAATTGACTTCCATGAATACAAATGTACCTCAATTTGTGAGTGCGCAGACATAGGCAAACGTACGCACTTGAATGCCGAAACTTTTACATCACGCTCGTTCTCTTCCCCCCTGCAGCGCTCGAATCAATTCAAGACTTGCCAAGTCTTATATCGTCATTCCAAACGTGCTCAAACCGCGGGCAATTAAACAGCAGTGGAACTTCTCGAGCTAAAATATATACCGCCTACTCACCACCAGGTACCTACTGAATTCTGTTTAATTATCTGTGCTTTTCTACAATGTATACAGGTATAACGTCTCACGTACCACAAGATTATACTCGTTTCACTGGGTCCGAATTGCACAGATGAACGCGTTTCCAACCCAGTCACATATTTCCAATTATCATCCGTATATGAAAAATTGAGAATCCAGTTAGTGGAACTTTGGAAAATTGTCCATGCTGTGAAATTATAAGGAAAATGGTAGCGAGCGTCCGCTGATGAAACGACATCGCAATATGAAATCGATCGATAGAAGTTTGGATGTTGAAACTCGGTGGTAACAAGGTGCAGGAGAGTTTTTTCCTAGTTTTACTATGATCGGGAGTGCAGAGGCACTGAAACGGCTCGTAAAATCGTAACAAAGCGTAGCTGGGACCGCTCCCTCGTTTCGTACCTTATCGAGCTAGTCTTATCGACAGATAAAGAGGGTGAAGGGCCTCGCTACCGCTGCAGCAGCGCCAGCGTCAAGTGAATTTCTTTGAAAGTTTCTCCGCGCCGAAGTTACGTGTGATGAAAGGGGGAGCAGAGACACGGTGGTTAAACTTGTGGATGAGCTAAGGAGTTGAGGTTATATTGATTAAGAGAGATTCTTATCTGTTCATAGGAGCTTTCTAATGTTTCCTTGTGCAGCCCTTAACCCTTTGCGGCACAGCGTCTCATATATGAGAGTCCTTTCTTGAATCGGTTATTCAAGATTTACATTCAATTTTTGAGATATCGCTGTCATTCTTTTTTGTATTATTGGACTTCTAACAGGTCAATATTGATGTTTTAAGAGGTATTACGATGATGCCGCGAATACAGTGAGCGGTATAAATAAAGAAAGTGGTAGAAATGCCTGTTTTTACAGAATAAACGTAATTCTGGCAAGGTTATGGGGACTGAAAAATTGGAACTCGGTGACCTTAGGTTTTTGGAGTCGCTAAAAATAGATCCCGCGTCAAAGTTTCAAAATTCAAAATGGCGGATCCAACATGGTGGACTGAAAATATAAAAATTCGTCCTATTCGCTTGAAATTTGTAACTCGGAGGATTTTCGAGGTCGCATTTGGTGACGAAAAAACCCCTCAGTGTACATTATAGAGGCATTTCAATCACTTTCACATTTTCAGTACGCCATATTAGATCCGCCATGATCAATTTTGAAAGTTTCTCAGATCTGATCACATTTTGAAAACGTCGATCTTATATACCCATTATCAAGGAATATGCTTCAAAGGGTTATCTCCTAAACGTTCTCACCATCCGCACAGTTGACACCGTTTTGGTAATCGAGTTGCCAACCAGCGCCAGCTTCAGGCCATCAGGAGTCCCACTAACGTCAAGAGACACCAGGTTGTTAATACCACGGCACCGAGCACAAAACCGCGGGGGTTTTAAATATTGTTCCCAGGTATTTCTCCCCGTCGCAGAAGCAACCTTCAAGTCATTTGACGCAAGCCTGCGATCGCACACAAAGGCGAACGAGCTTGGCATCAATTTAAACGCAGCTCCAAATCTCCTTAATACGTCTTAACGAGCTCCCGAAGCTCACGTCTCTATCTCTCTCTCTCTTTCTCTTTCTCTCTCTCTCTCTCTGTTTCTCACCCTCGCTGATTCAACCGTTGATTATGTAGTTCCGCAAACCGGATTGACGGGAGTCAAATATTAATGCCAATTAAAAACGCGGCTGATGCTGGTTAACGCGTTATCAATGTTTCAAACCGTGTCATGTATGGATATCACGCGATTAGCCGGAGGACAAAAGACCGGGCTTGCCATTAAATGTAACTTCCCTACCGTCATGCGAGCTGCTCTGTGTATCCATCGTGTGTTCGCTGCTGTTTACACACCTCGCGTTTTCATTGTTTCCGCGGTTGTTCCCAATCGGATATGTTTTTATAGTGAAATTGAGCTTACATTTTCGTATTCGAAATTGTAAAATGAATTTCAACGCAATTTCTCGCTCATTTTTCACCTTCTAATCGAATCCTGTGACAATAATTTTGGTGTAAAATTTCACCCTCTTACTGATTCGTGAGTGTAAATGAATAATTGATTGTCTGACGGTATGATCGATAAAATTATGCTATTTTTTTGAGAGACTGAGTGTTCAAAAGAGGTTGATGGAGCGGACGGATTCTACACAGCCTGCGCCTACCGCAGGATTCAGATTTCGCGATCAATTAATACACCGTACTCGGTGAAACGTAACCCTCGATAATTAATCACGGTAATATACCCGAGACCATACGGTCACGCCATCATTAATCCCCGTCTCCCGTTCCTGAAACTCTGCAAAGTATGTTAGACTGCAGTGCCAGATATTTTAGAGGCTCGCATCCGATAGCTAGAAGTCCAATATCCATCTTACGGGGAAATTAAACAAGAGATTTCAATGCCCAACAATCATTTTTAACAATTTGTACAATCCCAGTTCAATTATAAAATGATAGATGACTTTGCACTGAATAAGAGAATCGAAGAAGCATACCAACTGCTGAATAGAACAACAATATTGTATCGCAGAATATGGTGGAAAAAGATATCGTATTTAAAGTTAAAATTTAGTTTGACAAATTTTCCGAGACCGCGTAACTGCGAGCTTGTAACGACGTTTGAAATGATGTTGCAGCATGACTGGTTACCTCATTGAAGGCGAGAAAAGTTGAAAATTTCTTTCCCATATCGTATTCAATTCGTTTCTGCAATTATTGCGATAATTGTTACCCCAAGTATTGTAATTATTTTCATGAATTATCAATCAACGGTGAATAATAAATCATTACGTTTACAGTGGACGTTAAAAATATAGAAGCCGAAAGCTTATCGAATCTCTTTCGAATACGTAATAGGTACATTTTTTGGTGTATCACAGAAACTTAACAAGATTTTCTAAGCTGACCAGCATTGATATTTTTTTGAAAAAGCATTTTTAAATTCTCCTCTACAATCACCGAAAAACGATAAAATTTCTCGAATTGTCACTTTTGTCGTCAGTTAGAACTGAAATTCTGAGACACCTCGAGTTAAAAAACATAATCGAACACGACTCGATTGAATCGGTAGAAATTAATCGTTTCGTATTTTTTTGAAACGTTGCATTTGAAATGAAAATTTCGTAAATTTCAGTACGCAGTCTTAATGGCGAAAAAGTTTTTTCATAATTTATAGTTTCATCAAAAATAGGTGAAAATATTCATCTATCTTTCACTTATTACATGAAATAGGTACTCAGAAGCAAGACAATGATAATAATCGATACTTCAATCACACAAATTGACATTGCATCGCGTCGTTAATGGGAGTAGAAAACAAAAAACGATGGTTAGAAAAAATGATCGAGTCGACCGATTAATCAAGTTTGAAAAACAACCAATTATACTCAATTAATCGTGAAAAAAATAATCGATTATTTCTTCTCGTTCCTACGGCACTCGAGCCGTCAATGAACCGCATAAAAATTTTCGTCCAACCCCCGCGATTCTACAAAGTTCTGCGGTACGGTAAGTTTTGTCACGAAAGCATCCATCAGAATTGCGTCGTGCGTAGCGAAGCGTGTCCCACACTTTCCCCCCCTCTCACTCTCTCACTCTTTCTCTCTCTCTCTCTCTCTCTCTCTCTCTCTCTCTCTCTCTCTCTCTCTCTCTCTCTCTTTCTCTTTCTCGACTGCGTGGTCCGCGACTCTCCGAAGTGCAGCGGCATGCTGATGCAGCGTGCAGTCTGAGATGCATAGGTGTAAGTAAGGTTGGGTCCGTGCACAAACACGAGCGTGTCACCAACACCAAGGCAGGTGGGCTGGATTATACAGGAGCCTCCGGAACGCAGCGGGACTCGAGGAGAGTAAGTATATACGTAGGGTCGCAAAGGTCTTCGACTGTTCTCCGCGCTTGGTCGTTGCCTCGGTTCTGGTTGCTGCTGGTGGTGCTGCTTGCCGGTTCTGGTGCCGGTGCTGCTGCTGGTGCTGCTGGTGGCTGCCGGCCGTGGTTCCTGCCTATCGGAGCAGTTACTCAGAGCTCTCTGTGCAGTCCGGACGCCGCCGACTCGAGTTAGTCGACGCCGAGCTGCCGCCGAGTGAGGAGCTCCAGGGGCACGAGCTCCGGCATCCGATTGGCCCTCATCGTTATCGTTTACACGATTTCTCGCCGGCAGCTGCATGCCTGCAGCCCGCGTCTCCCGATATCGGTTAGGGCATCGCCGAAGCCCCGTGCCGAAAAATAATTCAAATATAATATCGTCGTAACGAGTCTGCGTTCGCCTAACGAGTCACCGAGATGAGGGTCATGGAACCGGTGTACCGGATCCGAATATGCTTTACAAAGGTCGTGAGCTCGCGCTGAAAGTGGAGACAGTGTGCGAGTCTTGAACGGTTATTCGACGGGTCGATTTTGATTGTTGTTCTTTTCATTTGGGTATTCATTTTTCTATCCTTATTTTGTTTGTATTGGTTTTTTTTTTGGATATTTTTTTATTTTGGTTTTCATTCCTCATTCGTTGGTTTCGCTTCATCGAGCCAGTTTCTTTCTAGTCCGATTTTTCGAGAACACTGAGGGAACTATAAAACTCATTTTCGATGTCGGTTAGCCGTTTCGCGTCACGCGTCATATGATCTAAATGCAAGAAGCCTGTAGTTACATGTAAACACATTGTGCGTTTCTTTTGGGATACTTATATATCTTCAGTCGAGTTTACCAAAACCTGACCAAGTGTAGCTGAAGAGGAGTGCGGTCCCACCGCTGCTGAGGAGAAAAAGAGAGAAGAAGAAGTAGAAGAAGAAGAAGAAGCAGGGCAGCTCGAAAGTCATGGACTTTGTCATTTTAAAGGTGAGTTTATTCTCTCTCTCTCTTTTTTCTATATCTTGTATAAACTTTCCATCATTATGTATATTATATGCACATCCAACATCGCTATGGACATAACAAACATCTATCTAACTACCTAAATATCTATCTATATGTCTATCTATTTCTCTCTCTCTGTCTCTGTTGGTAATTCTTCATCTTTTTTTTTTTTTGTAAGCCTTCTCTCGCTCTCATCCGCACCTACTCATTCACGTTACCTTCTTTTTCTTCTCCTCCTTCTCCTTCTCCATTCCCCTTTCCCTTTTGCCCTTTCCTCTTTCCCCGATATCTATCTCACGCTCCCGCTTCTGGCGGGGTGCTGATTATGGTGTCTCGCTAGTGCTGCACGACTTCTCACTCCCACGTCTTGTTCTATACACCTCTTAAGATTCTCGCTCATTGCTATTATTATTTTAATACTGGATTAAGCAGGAATAACGAGATGCAGATGCATGTACACCCACAGCCCAACCTCCTTTTTTTCTTCACTAGAAATCGAACGCCGATATATCCGTATAGGTGCACGGACGGTCGTTAATATCCGTTAAAACGGGGGTGCGATAATTTTTTCAGATATTTCAACACCGATAACACTGCGTGCACAACGCAAACGCGTTATAAGTATGAATTAATCGTTTCAACCCGACGTCGGAACGAGAGAATTATTAGTGGATGATCGAAACTTTCTGCTCTTGAATATACATACATATATAATCGTATTAAAGTTGGTAACGCAATCGCAACGATTTTTTCTGAGTAAGAACCGTTATTTCGCCATTTTGGAACTGTTTGAAATTCAGTAAACCGTAATAAAACAAAACACACTCGTATTTAGAAATATTAGTTCTTTGGACAGTTATTCTAAAATTAAGAAAAGAGTGTCCCCCCCCCCCGCTGTTTCGTTACGATAACGTTACTAACTTCAATCTCGTGATATGCATGGACTCGTAAACTCGTTGAATACTTAAAACAATCGCAAATTTTTCAACCTACGGGCACATATCATAAATAGTTTTTCAACCCGGAAGATAGGCGTTGGTATATGCATGTAGTACATCATGCATACTTAAGTATAGCCATGCAAGTTGAGTGGTGCTATTAATAAGAACACGCCCTCTGTCCCTTGCGCGTTGCCCGCAATTTAAGGGCTGCTTTTAATTGTAACTAATTAATGCGGGCCTACATAAGTATGATGTTCAAGAACGTGGCCTCAGTCATTTTAAATACCCGGGATTGAGCGACCCGTGTGGTCCTCGTCGACACAATTCGCTCTAATTTATAACCTCCAAATCGTTTCTTTCACTTTTATTTCTCGCTCTACGAGGCTAAAGTTAGTTACTTTAGGATAACGAAACTTTAGGGAAAAAATCGCTATTTTCTTAATTTTATAATGATCGTCTAAAGAATTAATATTTCTAAATATGATTGTCTTTTGTTTTATCGCGGTTTACTCAATTTCAGACAATTCCAAAATGGCGAAATAACGGTTTTTTCTCAGCATGAATCGTTGCGATAACGTTACTAACTTCAATATGATCTCTACATAGGCTGAAGTTAGTAACGTTATTGTAATAATTCACGTATGCTAAAAAATGGTCATATCGCAATTTTAATAATGTCTAACGATGCGGTAAATTATAACAAGTCGAAAATTATTCCTATTTTCGAAAACTCAACTATACACTTCAGTCACTGTAAAATTACGAAAGAGTAATTTTTCCCCTAATGTTTCGTTACGTTAACGTTACTAACTTCAGTCTCATATATTATCACTAAAATAAATGAACAGTTTAGTAAAGTTGACGTAACGAAACATGGCGGGACAAAAATCACTGTTTCATAATTTTATAGTGACCGAGGTAGTTGAATTTTCGAAATCGTCAGACATTCTAAGAAAATTACTGCGAAGTAACAATTTTTTCCGAAACGTAAATCATTACAATAACGTTACCGACGTCATCTTCGTCAGATTAAAAGATAAATTGCGCCCACCGTGTGAATATAATTACCCTATCGCTGGTTACTGAAAAACTGTCCCAAACTCCGATACAGTTCTAAACCAATTTGTCTCTCATCTTGTTTTCGGTATTAAATATAAATCGTGAAAGAGATATGAACTAAAAAAAAAAAAACAAAAAAAAAAAAAAAGGAACGAAAATTTTAACGGAAACGAGAGAAATTTTGAAGACCCTTGAACTTGTCGGCATAGTTTAGAAGGTTGGTAGGTATACTGGAGGAGGCGTGTAAATCGAGTTGAATTATGTATGTCCCTCCCACCCTCCGTCTCTCTTTCTCTCCTTTTATTTTTTCCCTCCTTTCGTTATCTTCCTTTATCGCCGTCACTCGGCGTCTGTTGAGCCCTCCTCTTACATCTTACACTCTCGTCTTCGTCGGTCCTTTTTCTTTCGTTCGTTTCTTCCTTCGCTTAGCTGCAGTCACCATCCTCGGCTCGATTAGATTGTCATTTGAGGAAATCTACCGACGCTGAAGAGAGGAACGGGGATGGTTTTTCACCCGGGAGATCATCGCGTCGCGTTCCGATCGACCAAGATCGTAAATTGCTTTTCGGGGCCCTTTTTTCGTTTACCTGTTATAGGTTATACATTCTATCGACTCGCTGCGACAAATACGTTTAGCCGTATGTATGTACGTACATACCTAGGTACAAAGTGTGTACGTATCTTGAATCGGAAAACTCGAATCTTCCTCAACTTTCTTCTCCCGACCACTTAACTGAGTTGATTGCTTGCTAGCTCGAACAGTAAATTTCCTCCCTCGTTCTCTCTCTCTCTCTCTCCCTCTCTCTCTCTCTCTCTCTCTCTCTCTCTCTCTCTCTCTCTCTCTCTCTCTCTCTCTCTCTCTCTCTCTCTCTCGTCTCCATCTCCTTGTCTTCCGCTTACGGAAATCCTTCATCGGGTGAGCAAAAGATATCCTTTCTACAAGGTCGAAGTTAGAGTAACGTTGACGTGATGATATGTTAGGGAACAAATCGTCGCTTTGCAATTTTTTAATGATTTCGAAAGAGTTGAGTTTTTCAAAATATGACAACGTCACGTTTACTCAGTTTCAAACAATCATAGAGTTGCGAAGATACTATTTTTCCTAAAAATTATTCGTTGTTACGCTAACGTTAACTAACTTGACATATTTCTTCTCTTTCGTCGAAACAAGGTTTAAAAATTAGTTTTTGCGATACGAAAAATCGATACGAAGTATCAAAATTATAGTCACAGTTTTTGATTGACGGAACTATTTTATAAAAGTACTCTGATAATTTGAAACTGGCAAGGGATGATGTGTTCGTTTTTACCTACAAGCTCTACAATCTTCAATAATTTTTGAAAAAGGTTCCTCAGGGTGTTTAACCTTCGTTCGCTTATCTCCGTATTGATTCGAAACTTCTCGAGGACGAAGAGCTCTTTCTACTCGATGTGACGATGAGCCCATCGATTATAGATTCTGGAGTTAAGTCAAGGGGTGGTCCGAGATGGAAGTATAAATATAGTATTGGTGGAGGGGTTGAAGAGAATTTCGTGTGCTTGCATTATGCACCTGAGCAAATAGCGCCTGTACTCATGTCCTTTTATATCCACGCACTGCAGCATTACAGGTAATATAATACATGGTGTTCGGTGGTCCTGGAAGTCCTTACGGTTCTGGAAATGTCCTTGAATTTTTCTTTTTCCGTTAAAAAGCTCTGGAAATGTCCTTGAATTTTTCTTTTCTACTTTAAAAGTCCTGAGAATGTCCTTGAATTTTTTCACCCTCAAAAAGTCCTGAGAATGTCCTTGCATTTTTCTTTTATTCTTAAAAAGTCCTGGAAATGTCCTTGAATTTTTCTTTTCTCCTAGAAATATTCTATTTTCAAGATTCGCGACGCATTGGTCCTGGCAAAAAAAAGAAGAAAATATTATTCTATTAAAATAAGACAACACTGTGATACTCGGATTGAGTAGAATATATATTTTTGCCTTTACGTTTTAGAAGAAAGAAATGTGTCTAATAATCATCATTTTCGTGTATTTTTATTTCTCCTGAGTGTCCTTGAATAACCCGAAGATGTCTCCTCGAAATGTCCTTGAATTTGTTACGGATTTTTTCACTGAACACCATGTATAAGTACATACCTTATACAGCCAGGTTGATAAGAAGCACAAACCTCACCCTTTTTTTCCTCTCGTCTCTCAGGATCCGTTTTTCTCCGATCTCTCTTTCTTTCTCTCTCTCTCCCTGCTATATGTACTTCGACAATTGTTGTTGTTTTCTATACGAGTGTTTTGTTGCCACTTATTTTTTTTTATCCCCCGTAATCCGACCACCCTTGCGCATCTACACGGCGGTGTCAAGGTTTTCATTTCTTCCCGCGTATCTGAGGCGAAGATTTTTTAAATTCTATTTCTTTGTCTTGATAAGGTCATTATTTGTCAAGAAATTGCAATAGAATTGTATCTCGATACTTTGCTTGTAAATATTGTATTTTATAATTAATTTCTTGTCTGTATGAGTTTACTACAGTGATTTCAATTTCTAATCTGCTTGCTGGTACAGTGAATTACATTACTTTGTTTTTTTTTTATTTATTATATTTATATTATAATTATCCAATTCTGTAATTTTGTACAGCGAAAATCACTTCGGCACACTAACGTAAATAGTTTAATAAAATTCTCATTGTTATCGAATTCGTAATATTTAGAGATGAGCGGTAAACGTAGAATTTGAATACGAGAAGACAGACATCTTACATTTCAGTCGAATAATTGTTTGCCCCAACGTTTTCACTCTGTCGTTGAAAATAAAAATTGGTAAAAGAAAGTTTGAAACGAGGGGGGGATGAGAAAAATTTGCTTTAGTGTTGAGAAAAGGATGCTTAAATAAAAATTGAACGGGTCACCCGGTGCATATAATATATACGCGGATACGGAGACACAGTAAACTTGCTATATATATACCTGTGTATATGAATGTTACATAAAAAATTCATATTATCCCCTAAAGACCCTGGTATTTCCGGCATCGGGGGGAAAGAATAGAATTTTCTTTAGCTGCTACAGATTAATGTACATATATATGTATTTATTTCACATATTACACGCATCGAAACGCCGCCGCCTGCCAAAGCATGTCATTGTTGCTCGCCGCACCAATAATGTGTTGGCCGTAAAGCGTTAATCGGGAAAAGCAGTCTTCTACGCCAAGATAATAAATTAATCCGTGCAATATGTTATAACATATGTGTGTGTGTGTATATAACCAACACATGCAGAACGATACGAGGAAAAATGAAAGAAAGAAAAAAGGTAGAAGACAAAGGAATTGTATTTGAACAGCATGGATAGAAAAATAAATAAATAAATGAATAACGAGAATCAGATAATGTATCTCTTCTTCTTCATTTCTCTTCTGCTCTCTATATGCGTATGGGGCATTCCACGTCAAATTAGCAGCCCATGCACCTCACTCCCTTTGATTTTGATCATTTTTTAGTATTATATTATAATTATTATATTCTTAAAAATCCAAGAGGGTCTCGAGAATTTTTTCAAAGTTTTAAAAATGGTGTTTTCGAAGTAGGTTTTATCGATATTTCTCAGATTTTATTTCGGCTAAAACAATCTGTTGGTCTCCTTTGGGTCGGTAAGAACATCGTACTAAAAAATTATCAAAATCGAAGGAGGTGAGGTACATGGGCTGTTAATTTGGCATGGAATGCCCTATATGTATATGAAACTCAACGCCTCTCTGTCTATCCGTCCGTATGTTCGCTTATAACTATAGAACTACTGAACCGATTTTGATTCTTCTTTTTTCTGTAGATAGCTACAATGTCAGGCTAGAATTTAGGCGATATTTCGTTACAGCCAGATCAATAGTTTGGAAGTTATGACGATATTTGTAAGCCAAGTCGTCGGAAGAGGATCACACACTTATGCGAAACGAGGCTGAAGTTAGTAACGTTACTGTATCGATACGTTGAAACAAGGATCACTATTTTGCACCATTCGAATAACTCGAAAAGTTGATTGTACGAAATCTGAGTTTGTTCGTGCTTTATTAGCAATTTCCTAAATTTCAAATTCCCAAATTCTCTAAAGTTGAAAAATAATGAGGTTTTCTAAATATGCATCATTACAAACTTCAGCCTGATTATGCAAACGCTGACTAAACTCTTACAGATAGAAAAAAAGTTACGCATAAGAGTTTTCAAGATCTCGACGAGCTCTACAAAAAAGTCCGTTGGAGCACATTGCTAAGTATAATAGTTTTGCCACAAAAGGCATTCAAAAACATCAGCAGTCAGAACCGCAAATGGCTGCTAGTGGAATATTGAAAAATGTCCCTATGACGTCAGTGCCTGATTGTCGGCGCCATTTTATCACCAGATAACCTAACTTTTTAATTTTAATGAAGGCAAATCGTAATTCTTCTGGTTTCAAATTACTCATATCACATAAATTGATGAAATGTAATGAATAATACACCCGTTCTACCCTCCGCACGCGAAAAAACACGCTCAACGACCAACCGTCGTCAGCCTGGCGGCATTAGTTCAATTTTTTTTCCACCAGATGACGCATTGCAAAGTGACGATTCCAATAACTAGTACATGAGTTGTAACATTGAAAGGGATTATCTCCCAAAAATTGAAAAATATTTCTCTCTCGTTTATACTTGCATTTATATCTATGTATACATATATCGTTCCGTTTTAACTGGAAGTTGGGCATCCGGTACATCCGGCTGGGAACGCGAGGTATGTACGTAGTAAATCGTTCCATACGGTGTCTGGGGGTTGCGGCTCAGCGCATATGTGTTAACGTGTATGTATACACACACATACACATGTACCCAGATACACGTGTAATCCGGGTCGAGCTTTAAATGGCGCGTTATTATTTATCGGTCTCGCACCACGTGGGCGTGTGACACTGCGCCCCATGCCCTCTGCACTCTATGTGCACTCAGCGACTGCATGCCATGGAGTTGGGGTCACATTTTCCCATTCTACGTTCGATGTGCTTTTCCCAACCCTTTGCAAAATTTCATTTCGCAGGTACAGCTGTTACCGTTTCGCGGAAGGAAAAACGTTTTTGTCAGTTTTCCTCTTGGTTGCGGTTCTTTTTTTTTTTTCTCTCTCGTTTCTCCTACTTTTTATTATTTTCTGCGTGAAAAATTGTCCCTTCGTTTAGGGGGATATTATAAGGACGTGCGAAAAAATTTCCCACAACCGGAAACATGGGTATAAAGCGAATGTAAAATATTAACGAGAGAATTCTAACTTCGTAGATATTATAAACGTTTTTCTTTTTGTTTATTTTTTTTTTATTTTACTCTGTTAACGTGTGACGAAGACTTTTTTCTGTCGATTTTTATTCCTGATCTTTTGTCTTCCGAGTCTACAAATTTTTTGCACAAATTTTTCGAGCTTGAAGTTGGATTAGATAGTTGGAATGGTACACTAATTTTTTTTACCACCTAACTATACACTGAGTTTTTATCATCATAGTTATAAATGGGGATTCTTTTTTAATATATTTGTCTTATATGAGAAAAACGATGGTACCATTTGAAAATATTTGAATATTCGAAAAGTGTGACAAAATTTGAAGGGGGGGATTGAAAATTGCTAAAATTGAGTGTTTTCATTAATCACCGTAGGGTACAAACGTACTCCGGTATACTTTTGTGCAGTTTCATGAAATTTCGCGTGATCGTTACAGTCTGAACATAATTCTGTGCGAAATATAATCATAGTGTATAAACCATGAAAGTTATACCCTTCGATTCGACAGAATTATTACTCTATACTATAATATTGAATCGATATTGAAATATCCGTGCAATTCGTTTCGGAGAAATGGCGAGAATGAAATGAACTAATTAACTAAAGGGGGAAGTATTATACAGAGAAAGACAGAAAAAAGAATGTTCGAATGTTTATTTTTATACACCTACATAGTATCCAACTGTAAATGTATATCCTAGACTGTATAAAAAAAAAATCTCTTCTTTCTTTTTTCTTTTTTATTTCGATCTTAAATAACTTTTGATAGAGTAGATTTATCGTGAAATGATAAGAGACCTTTTTTGTAGAGCTTTCAATTGGCTACAAAAATACATTCTGGTCTTATTAGTACACTAACGCGTTGACCAGTTATAAAATTACAAAGTATAAAATGAAAAAAAAAAAAATCTCCATCCCATTCAAATGGCAAATACAAAATCGCGATAATGCACCTCTTGATATTAATATTAAGAGTTCAAAATTTGACGGCATTTTTTTTACGGTATTTGGAAAAATATTTTTGACTCGAATTTTGAAAAAATAAAAAAATTATCGTTTTTTTTTTTTTTTTTTTGTACATTCTAGTATATCGGTAGTGTTTTAATCATCGTTTTTATTCCTTGGAATTAACTTAATTACCAATAATATATACGTGCTTTGAAACTTTTTGCATGTGTAGCTTTTTTTGCCCCCGATAATAAATATATTCGCAGTATTTTACTGAGAACATACAAATGATGCGGTAACGATTACGCGGTTCAATTTCTTTCCTTCTCTTTTAAGGCGGATTTTCTCTTTTCTCTCGTTTTCCCTTCTTCTCTTCCTCTCTGTACGTATGTTTTCATAGCGTTTTTATGATCGCGGTCCGTTGTGTCGGGGACGAACCATTATAAATATTATTTCACGAATTGCTTTTACCTGCACGAGTGAAAGCATCGTATTTGACCGGGTGAAAGCCGGTACCTACCTATACACCAAACGCCGAAAAATTAATTGAGTACTCCTAAACGATGAATGGCAGGTTCGGCGGAGAAGGAAAAATCCGAGAGCACACCAATGAAAATAATAATATACCTATAATATCACCCTCCCGAATTGATTCGTCCGAAACGCGCGAGCTTCAATTAATTACCACGCGGCCTTTTCGGAATTCGTTGAAAATTTTTTTATTCGAACAGAGATTTGAAATTTCCATTCGCTGAAGATAATTTTAGCTAGATTTTTCTCAAATTGTTTAGAACACTCAATGCTATTTTACATGTATCAGATTTTAACCGTTTTCAAATGATTTTATGTAATAAAAATAGCACAATTTTCGATTCACAAATATTGTTTACTCCATACTATAAGATTCTGTAAGACAAGCCATTATACACGTAAAAACTTATTTATCTGCGATGTAGTAAATAGTAGAGATCTAGTTATAAGCTTTTCGTCATCTTATTTTAGAGTCTGCAAAAATTCTTCAATGGCCAGTGCAATCCTTTTTTAAACACTAGCCGTACGTACCCTTAAGGAAAAAAACCCTCAACTTGGATGTCGATTCGCACCCCCAAATTATAGATAATGCCAAAATCCCATAAGAAAACAAATTAAAGGTGTGAATTTACATCCAAAAGTTAAGGTATTTTTTCCGCGAGGTTGTTTCGGACTCTGTGATTTTCATTCGCAATTTTCGGACTCATTCATATCAATTACCAGCCTCTCGTCAAAACTCTTCGGCGTATCAGTCATTTGGTAATATGGCTCCATGATGACAAACAAAACATACTCATACACATATTTTGACAAGTGACAATGGTTTTTTCCCCAAGAGGTTTCGTTACGGTAAAGTTACTAACTTCAGGCTCGTGCCGATGATGTATTTTCCAAGGTTCTCAAGGCTCCCAAAGATTGCTCTTCTCTCGAACGTATAAAATCGAACCCTTCAATTTTCCGATTCCAAATAAGCTTCGTCGTGATGGTGGACAGCATCGAACGAATTAGCGGAACGTGCTCATTCGACTCTTATAGCCGTTTCTGGATAGTTCGTTGCACAGACATATTGAGGTGGTAAGGTGACAGCCGGAGTCTACACCGGAAGTGGATATACAGGGTGGTCTTTTTCAAACCTCTAGCTGGTATAACCTTGGGGATGTTGCAACGAGGCAATTTAATATTTTGGTTTGAACTTTTTTTGGGAGTATTCACTCGAGTGTCTTTTACAAGATAAAAAACGTTCAAACAATAATTTTTAATTTTAAAGTATCAAAAAATTTGGAAAACTGCAGAAACTTTCCAGTTACGCCCCACGCGAATACATCGGAAAATAGTCGAGATGCGAGAAAATGTTTAATACTAAACTTGGAGGGTTTTGAGAGGGAAAGATAATGCCTATATGCGTTGATTTGTGGATTGGGCCGATTTTGTGATTTTTTGAGTAATTCGTGATCTTAGATACGGAACACATATTTTTACTATGACTGATTTATCGTGGGATTCAAGATGAATTCAAAAATGTGAAAGAAAGATTTTTTTGTCTTTGAAAAGCGGCAAAACAGTTTCAGAATTTTGCACAATTTGTCTCAACTTTCAAAAACAGTAATACTCAACCGCTTTCCGTCTAAAGAAGGCACCAATTCCCAAAAAATTAGTTCGAAAGAACTGCAAATCGTGTTTTCGAGATGATCAAGCGTCTCTCATAAACGCCAAAAAGCAATGAAACTTTGGGGCTAATGCCTTGTCTCGGCAAAAAACGGCCAAGTATCTCACTTTCAGGGAATTTCAAAAACTTTTGCAAAATTTTATCGACTTACGTAGAATTGAAGCTTTGATTAAAGTTAACAATTACTAACAATAAGCAAAACTCGAATCGGTAAGACATTTTCCCAGAATTTATAATCAACTGCGATTGATACATAAACGATGAAAAATTATCTTTTATCAAACGAAGCAACTAATTTCGTAGCATAAATGAGATTAGGAACAGTGGCAAATCAGACATTAAGAAAGAGGCTGGAAATTCGATTAAATACGTTTATTTTCAAGATGAAAACATGTTTTATTGGTCTTTTTATCATCGTGAAGATTTGCAGTATGTTTTGACATTGGTTGGAGATTATTTCATACATCACACACTCTAAATCTTCGATCGTGCTTCTAAGCTGCGCGCTAATCATGCAGTCGTAATATCTTTCGCAAAAATGGCTTGTTTACTACTCCGAGTAGAATTTCTTCACTCCTCTTGATTCCCTGACTATCTGTTATCCACTATTCCCCTCTCGCCCTTCCTCCATTGGGTTGACGTGATCACTACAAGAACGATTTCGCCAATTGTTTTCAGCAGAAGTCAAAGTAAAGCTTTACGCGTGGAAAAAATTAAGTACTTTTATGTAAGAAATCTTGCAATGAAGAATATTTGGTTTGCTGGATGAAGTAGAATGTAAGTAGTTTTTGAAATCCCTCATCAGACAGGTTCTGTGACACTTCCAATTGTCGGATGTGAAGTGATGTATTGAAAACTAAGCATTTAACGATCAAAATCTCAGCCAACGGGTCTCACGCACGACTCGAAAAAGATATCGATGGCTCTCGCTGCCTCTTCTTGAGCTAATTTAGCTTGTTGTTGAGATTTTGTCACTTGCCTCTGTATTGAGAGACATTTTCTATCGTCTAGGTCTGCTGGTATCGCATTAGTGCTCAAATGACGAGACTGGTTCGAATTTTCCTCATCCTCATCTGCAACGTACACGTCTGACATTGGTCTAGGTGCGTTGGAACCATGCTTAATCGCAGTCTCAGTCCGGACTAATATCTGGGAGGACCGTTTGCCACACATAACTGTGCATGCAGACACTCTGACGTTGTATACCGTGTCGGGTTCGAGATCTCGAATCACCGTTCTTTCCTCAGTTTCGATCTGTTGATTGTGGTCTTTTGGTTCCTGATCATAATGCACCGTGTAGTATCGTAGAACACCATTTACATCAGATGGTGGTTTCCATTCAACGGTGATGGCCGTGCCTGTGACAGTCGCAATGACATTCTCAGGTGAACTTGGGGCTGTCTCAATGGTCGTAGCGAAGATCGGGTCACTATCGGGACCCTCTCCGTTATTGGTCAACACGGCTACGGACAACATGTAGGTTGTGTAGGGTTTCAAGCCGTCCACGATACCGTGAATTGTGTTACGGTCACCAGGCACTATTTTGCTCAACTTCGAGCCTTTGCAGTTGTGGTACTTGGGGCTTTCCATTGGGCAATAGTAAACGACGAAACCATTCACACTGTCCGTTCTGTCGGAACACTTCAGCTTCCAACCGACCTCGATCAGCCTAGACTCGACATTATTAACCCATACCGAATCCATCTTCCCAACAACTGAGTTGTGGATCACCGTGCATGTGGTCCATGCCATACCGCTGCTACCTTGATCCGTGTTTGCCGCTACTGCGAATTGGTAGAGCTTCGTTTCATCCGGGACTGTGATGTTATAGACCCTCATGTTCGGAGTGACGGTAATCCAGTCGAGATATCCCTGACCGCAGTAAGACAATAAATAACTTGTACCTAATATGGGCTTCAAATTATATACTCACGGAGCATTGGTAAGGTCGGTCCCACATATTCTCGCACCAAAATATCGTTTGATTGACAATGTCCGTGGAAGACGGTGCATCCCAGGATAGTTCGAAGAGACGCCCGTCAAACGTGGTTTTTGTAATTGAAGTCGGTTCCTTTGGCCCTGGAATATCTCGAGCGGTTACGTTGGCGCTTCGTTAGAAGGCTTTGATATCGTACATTGAAAGACGCGACTTACTTCGATTCTCACTAGGAACGTGTATCGTAGCTTTCCGTTCATTTATTCCGACGCAGTTGATCGCTACGATTTCAAATTTGAAATTTGAGTTCAAACTCAGTTCTTTGAACAGTGCGTAGCTTTTGGTTATCTCGTCTGGCTTTAGGTATAAAAGTTTTCCGTCTTCTTTCATGCCAAAAACTTCGTACGTAAAGTTGTCTCCGTTTTCAAAGTATGCTGGAATAGCTTGCCAATATATGTACACGTCTCTACTGCTGCGTTTTACTACCGTCTCGAAACTTCCCATAGCCGTCTTTGGTGATTGACCTGGTACTGGATATTAAAATATTATATTGGGTTGGCCAATCACTACGTCAGTGCGCTTGAAGTACAGCTATATGAATTATGTCGTCGATGCGAACACTCAGGCACCACATATTAACTGAGGAATGTAATGATTTCAACTTGAGAGGCTTTTTACACTATAACTATAATAAGAATAGTACTATAGTTTTGTTTTCAGCAAATGATATTGAGACCGAAATTCTTGTGAAATGGAGAATGGATAGAGGTAGTTATTATACTTACGTGTGGCTGTGGTTCTGAAATTCAAATTGCTCGATTCACTCCATTTACCTTCACCGACTGCCAGCGAACTTTTGCCGAAAACTCTGACCTTGTAAACTGCGTTCGCGTACGGCAAATCGCTCAGATTGAAATATTTTAGAGTTTCGCGTACTCCAGTTGTTATGTATTTCGTCTATAATCATTGAAATAGGAATGAATTAACCTCACGGAGTGTCTCGTTTCCTACTCAATTGTGCCATGAGGATAATCCTGTATTTTCAACTAGCATATTTGGTTGTTACCTCCCACTTCTTCGGATCATCCCATTCGCTCTGATAAGAAACCTTGTAGTGTTGACCTGGGGAGAAGGTTCCCATTGGATAAGGCACCTTCCAATGAAGCAAAACGCTAGAAGAAGTTTTATTGACGACCGATAAGCCGACAGGCTTCGCTGGAATCACTGCGCAATAAGGAGTTCGCGTGTCAGATGAAAGATCATAAAAACAAACGAGAACATAAAGATATTGATCACGTGGTTAGCTATCAAATATGAAAGGAACTGCTGTCTTTGTGTCTTCAAATTCATTGGAAAGAATATTTTTCCCTTTTTAAGAAAAACTAAATTATATTTTGGCATGTCACATCAAAACAACGGGTGAACAAATCTAATTTTACCATTCGCCTACACAATTGAAAACATGATCCACAAGTTATACATGCACAGACCCATGGATCCATGTATGATAAAACAGTACGTGCTAATTGGAAATTTGTTTATTGCAACTTATATTTTTACCCATGGAAATAAATAAATAATTAAAAGAATAAGCTCAATGTTCTGAGTCAGACATGACGAATTTGTTTTGTTTTACAAAAAACTATGGAGTAGAGCCTCCATTACCCGCACTCTCTGTTATGTGATCCATGTCTTACTTTATCCAAGCAAAAACCGAATTTTGAAACATATAAACACGCGCTTAGAAAAAAAAATGTATAACAGCAAATCCATTCACAGTCCTATGTTAATATTATCGATATTTTTATTAACTTCACGCGTGGACGTAGTTAAAATGTAGTGACGCGCGTTAATGCAGGACGAGACATTTGTAAAATTGACATAAAAATGTGCGCCTCATGTTTCTAATATTCTTCATCACACAGTATCGTTTCATCCAACGTTACTGTTCCATTATCTAGGCCCAGTTAATTTGGATAATCAAGGTAATCGTGTAATGAGTAGTGGATACTTTGATATCCAAGAATGAGTAAAGAAAGTATAACAGCGCTTCCAGTTAATTTAACGTACAATATTCTAGAAGTTTGCAATTTCGGAATAAACAGGTTATTTGAAACCATATGATTATTTCTTAAGTAATTTGCTTCCATATGCTTTTAATGCTTACCATGCGCAAAATGATGAATTGGATAAGTGAAAACTTTGGTTCCTAAAAAGTTTTCAGCAGTCAGCACAAATTTGAAGCTTTCATGGACCATTCTGTATGGGGGGTCCGTACAAGCGTCCCACATACAAGTGTTTGGAGGTAGCTTTTGGTCACTCTTTGGTTCCGGGCATTTAAAAGTTTTCCTTCCACCGACTCTATCAGGTATCTTGTAACCCAGAGAGAATTTAGTTGCAATATGATTGGGTGCTGGCACCCACGTACAGGTAAGATTTTCCCAGTTTTGCGATACGCAAGAGAAATTCAATGGTTCTTTAGGTTTGACTGTAACACAAAATAAATTTCAACAATATAGTCCCAGAATACAGGTGATATTTACAGGGAATCGCTACATCGGTAAAAAAAGAACAAAAACTATCGTTTGACTCTTTTTCATAACTCTAGGATAATGTCTGTATGAAGTTAACGTATTTTCTCCCTCGGTTCCTCTCATCATAGTACAAATTCCTGCCTTGAGTAAACCAGCGAATTATGTCAGAATTTTTTCAATTCCAGTTGATATCTGACCAATGATATCTCTGAGTCTATCTATGAAAAGTACAACTAATTATGCATGAATGGAACGGTTTTCAAATGTAACTTATTCTGGTATTCTTGATTTTGACTAATACTTGAACTATGATCTTGACTACATCGGCTATCATACGACTAATACTATTAAGGAATCAATCAAACTAGGCTTTACTACCGAGTATAGCGAATCCGGCAGAAAAACTAGACTCAATCTTTATGAACTGTGACACAACAATACCAGAGGATGTATCTAAACAATATGCATCGAAACTCTTTTCATCTATTGGCTCGCTTCGAATTGCGTCGATCTCTTCAGTTTCTATTCAGTTTCTAGCAACGACACTTTGCATAACATTTTATATTACGAGTACAATTTTCAGTACCGATAGATAGACTAAGAACAGATCAGAGTAACAACACAAATTAGTATGGATCTACAAGTAAATCACGAGAGTTTCTACTGTTGTGGAAGTCTTAAGACGACAAAGTTAACTGCAATTATAAGAACTAAGAAAAAAAAATGTGTCAGTTTCACACAGACTTCTCCACATGTATTACATCCACTTAAAAAAAACATTCAATCATCTATACTTACACCCAATAATAACTTTGTTCATACAAATGGCCTCATACTGTTGCTCGTAGCCGTTATTCAATCTGAGTTTACAAATGTAGACGTCGCTTGATGGTTCTGGTTTTTCGATATACATCGCAATAGTTGTTTCGTTGATGAGAGTAACATGCTCGGGTTCGATTTGTCTACCATTTCGAAAAAATACCAAGTCCAAGGAGCTTTTACCAGGATACCTTGATTCCATGAGAGTCTCATCCAGGATACAGTATATCTTCAAGGGCTCTCCGTACTCTAATTGTATGTCACCTTGTGGCCACGTTCCTGGAGTAAGAATAAACAGAAGGCATATTGAAAATTTTGTCAGCATCTTGACCCTGCTCACACGGTCAGTTTCCGATTCTACTTGACAAAGAGCAAAGATGTAATACATTTTCAGAATTACTTTATAATCCACGTGAACTTACTTCCTATAAAGTCTAGGCCAGGGGCGCATGATTGACTTCCACGAACCCCTCGTATGGTTAGGAAAAACACAAGACACAGGACGTTTAAACCCCAAGTACTGGAGGAGTTAATCAAATGGCACATCTTTCCCATAGTTTTATCGAATATTTTTCTTTCTCTTCACTATAGCGCACCTATCAATACAACGAAAACATCACTCAACCTTGACATTATACTACCACACTTGGCAATGTGCTATACTATTTCAACATGTCATATCATTATCATCGTCATCACCACGCATCAGTAGAAATTTTCGAAGTCCTATATCGTGATGATGGGGATACTCGGAGGTTTATACAATTGTAAATTAACGAAGTATTCACCTTACAATTAGAGAACTTACGACAATCCGTGCTTGCACTTTTGTTCGACACTTTCTCTAACACTGGAGCCATGAATAAAGTTACGACTATGTTGAATAGACGATTTAAACGTCTTCACACTCGTCGCGTGCGATGTAAGAACTGATGAACCTACGCTGTGGTAGCCGTTTTATACCACATAATTGTACAAGTAACTCTTATCTCGTGTCCCGAGAGGTCAAATTGCCAGTTAGGCGTCAATGTCATCGATTATATTTTTCCTGAAAATTGGTAACACAGTGAGGCCTTTTCTAAGTAAATTATCAGTGTCTAGTACATGGAATTATCTTGTCAGTCTTTTTTTCATCTTACAAGTCCCCCTTACATTTCATTGCTACTCAAGTATGTTGTAGAACATGTATTTTTTCGTATCGGCGGAGAATCAGAATAAAGGGGTAAAAATGACTCCTAGAAATGAGCAACCACTGGGGTGGTTTCTCAGTTTCGGATGGAAGACCTTGATGTATTTGAATGAAACCAGGGCATCAAGAAATCATCCCGTCAAGTGCTCATCGTTGGAGGGTATTTTCAACCCTTTTAGCCGTTGTCTGCCGATACGAAAAAATTTGTGTTTTTTAGTCTTCAATGTTTTACAACGTACATGACTTTGCAGTGGATTCGAAGAGGGACACCATACTGTTGTTCTTTGTCAGAATTGCTGGTATTGTTGTATGTATAACGACTGTAACTACACATGTACTCACAGATATTTGATGTCCATGTTATTGGTTCTTTACTAATTTATTCGTCCGTTACTTGAAACAATCGATCTTGAATCTCCAAGATTGGATTGCAGACCATGCAGCATCATTGACTTCATAGATAAATTTTATCGCCGAGAAAATAATAATGATTCCTTACGCAATTTATCCATATTTCACTTACAAAATCGACTGTACGGATAACTCGCTTTTATCTTCAACTGCTCGGATTATTTTTCCGCCCACGTTACTTGGAAAGTGATTATTTCATCACGTACGCATCTCTACGATTCTTTTGGGTCTCGCAGTAATGCTGCTTCCGACACCGAGATGAGTTTGGAAAAAAAATTTTGGTTTTACCCATAAGTCTATATTTATGTACGCAGTACACGTTGAACAACACTTATGCAGATATAGATAGACAGGAGCCGTGTGTCTAACTTTTATCCGTTTATACGTAACAGAATAGCTATTGGAGCAATAAAATATCGCGTGTCTAATCGTATAAGGACGCATCCGCCATTATACGACCTTTCATCACGCGTGAAGGTATAAAAAGGCGTATTTTTTCCTCTTTGTATTTACGTGAAAAACAAGAAGATACATTCAAAAACATTGAAATTTAAAAATGGATAACGTTATGTTTGATATTATTTTTTGAGAAAATGAAAAATTTTGAACATTCTTTCCGAAATCGAAAAATCTTTGCGTTTCAAAGGTTTTTGCGTCGTTCACGAAAGAAACACAAAAATGGCGAATGCGACCTTGCATCATTTATAAATGTGATAAATAAAAATATGTTTTGGTCCTGAAAGGGCGTTTCTACCAAACATAAGGCCTTTTGCCTTTACTAGGTTCTTCAATTAAGTTTAACGTAGATGTGCGTTTTGAGTGCCTTTCTAGTGAATGCCGCGAAGATAGAAAAATTATACGCCTCTTCACCACCTGATTCGACTCTTTGGTGCACACGTCTTTAAACCATTAAACACGCGATATGTTATCCAACAACGTTTCTTCTATAAGTTTTTCATTGTTCGAGATCATGCATTTAATGTCACTGCGTCTTAAGATGTTGCAGAGATTGCAAATCGTAAATGACCACGAAGGCTTCGAATTCCTGCAATTCTGGATTTAGGAACACAATGGATATTCACACCTTTTCACCACTTAAGATCGTAAATGACCTTAAAATCAATACCCACCTTAATTTTTAGAAAAATGGGGAGGAAATTTTCAATACCCTCGGAATTTATTACAAGGTTTACTCATACCAACATTTTATCAGATATCGGCGAAGATTCTTTATTAACTCAACGAATGGATTTTTCCATCATTTACATACATGTGATGAGTCTATAATAATTTTGCGTTATCGATTGAAAATTGATATGGCCCAGTAAATTTCACGGTTACAACACTCCACGAGTTGTTGTTGTATAGACCTGATCACCGTTCGCTCCAAACAATCTAATTGTAAACCTAGCTGGAATTCGTGAATCGTATGGTGGTTACTTCCGGTTCTTCTGAATTCGAATGTCAATCCAACGATCTATCGGTGTGGAGAGATTGCCGCATGTAACGGTACATGCCGAGACGCTGATGTTGTAGGGCGTGTGCGGTTTGAGGCCTTGAATCACTACTTGGGTAGTGTTACCGTGGGCTCCCTCGACTCTTGTCGTATTTTGGTTGTAATGGACATGATAATATCGTAAAACTCCGTTCATAGTAGATGGGGCTTCCCATTCAACCACCATAGCTGTGTTCGTTACGTTTTTAACCGCAACATTGACAGGCACGGTGGGCGCTCCCTCACGTGTCGTGGTATATTGCGGGTCACTTTGAGGTCCCTCGACGTTCTTTGTTAATACTGCTATGGATACCATGTATGTAGTATAGGGCTTCAAGTCGCTCACGACGCCGTGCGTTGTCTGAGGGTCAGCCTTCACTGTTCTGTTTAATTTCGCACCCGTACAGTTTAAGTTCTCCGGTGATACAATGGGGCAATAATATATGTTAAAACCTTCAACAATGCCTATGCGATCTGTGCACTCCAGCTTCCAACCAATTTCAATCAGGTGCGACTCGGGATGATTTATCCATACAGACTTCATCTTCCCGATTACACCGTTGTGGATGGCGGTACACGAAGTCCATACCATACCGCTGCTAGCCCGATCTGTATTCGCAATCGATATTCAAATTTTAATCGTCACCTTGTTATTTCTTGAACTCTGACATCAATAAAATTTTAGTAAACTTGTACAGAATAGAATGTACAATTGAAATGTAAATTTCCTGTTTTCTTTTGTTCGGTTTTTGTGCAATTCAAAATTTAAAACGAATAATTCATTCATTCACACATACCGATTGAAATCAGTATCTCCAAGGAATTGAAACCTTTGTGTTCTAAGGTTGTGACGATCATATTGTTTTTGAAATTTGGTCTGGTACTTATCGTAAATAAAGGGTTACAAAATTGAAATTGTAAAACAATATGACTTTTATCTAACATATTCGTAGATTCGAGTTTTCGTAGATGTTAAAATGCTATTTTTAAAAGTAGATTCACTTCAATCGAATCTCCGCCATGTTGTTTGAAATTTGTTGGATTTGGTAAGTGATTTATTGACAATGATTCTCTTAGTTTAATTATACTTTTTAGGGAGCATTTATTTGTAACAATTCCTTCGATTCCATTTAATACCTGAATCATGGCTGCACTCACTTAATAAGTCAAATTTGTTGTTCGTACTATGAAAGTAAAAATATATTATGATGCGGATTACTTAAACTTTCTATTTTCCTCACATTACCAGCCAATATCGTTGATTTTGCGGTTAGAATTTTATTTCCAAGAGAGATTGATTTCTTTCTCAATTTCTTCATCGTCTACATATAGATTGAATCGCACAGATAACTTGACTTCATCCTTTACTTACAAATTGATAATTTTGTTATTGAGAAATATTTGCTGATTATTTATTTGTTTACTATTATTTTGCTCAGATTTTTTCGGCTTCGCTTCTTTAAAAGTGATTATTTAATCACGTACGTGACCCCACGAATCTTTCGAGCTTCACAGTAAATCTGCTTGCCAGAACGAAATAACACTCAATTACACATGTATAGATAACAAGAGTTTTGTGCATATTTTTATCCGTTTATACGCAGCGTAATAGCTATGAGAACGATCAAATATATTGAGCAATAATGTTTCTTCTGTAAGTTTTTCGTTGTTCAAGATCAAGCATCTAACATCATTAAACCGTTGGAGTTAAGTTAAGATGCTGTAGAGATTGCAAATCGTGACTGGTCACAAAGGTTTCAAATTCTCGCAGTTCTATTATTAAGAGCCTCAAAATTTAGTACAAAGTTTATTGATACCAATATGTTGACAGATAACAGCGAACCTTTTTCATTGAGTCTACGGATGGATATTTCCGTCGTGTGCATAAACGTGATGAGTACATCATGCTTTTGCGTTATTGTTTGAAAATTGATATGGCTCAGTACATTTTTCGGCTACAAGATTCTACGAGTTTTTCAACGGACTTGACCGCCACTTCTTGAGCCCTCGTGGCATGCCGTTGAGCACTCACAGCGCGTTTTTGAGCTTCTCTGACTTCGGATTGCTTGACGATGCATTTATTCTGCGATTCCATGGTTATCGGTAGTACCTCAAGAGTAGAAAAGAGGCCCCAGTCACTTCGCAATCCCTCACCGTTCATGGAAAGTGGAGCAATGGATATGTTGTAGGTAGTATCGGGAGTTAGACCCGTCAGAACGACACTCGTCGTATCTACATCGCCAAGTACCGTGCTGATCATCTCTGGACCCTTGCATCTGTGGTCAATTTCACTTACTGGACAGTAATATACACGGAAACCTTGGATACTAGTCACTCCAATTCGATACCGCATCCTGAATTCAATCTCAATCAGGTTTGGCTCACGGTAGCTTCCCCAAAGTCCGTCAACTTTTGCCATCAATTTGTCGTACGATACCGAATAAGAGTCCCAGCTCATACCGCTGCTGGCTCCTCGTACGTTAGCCGCTATCGCAAATCGGTAGATCTTCTTTGGGTTGGGCACCGTGACGTTGTACTCGTATATATTCGGACCAACATGAACCCAGTCAAGATATCCCTGAATAACATAACGATGAAAAGTAATAAAAGAATAAATTGCTCGTGTTTGGTGTCACGTTCGTATAGAAATTACAATATACTCACAGTGCATTGATTGGGTCGGTCCGAATCATTCTCGCACCAAAATATCGTCTGATCAACGATGTCGATAGAATTTACCGGCTTCCACCACAATCCGTAAAGACTACCGTCGAATTTGATTTTTGTAACTGCCTTCGGTGGCCATGGTCCTGGAATAATTCGAGTGATTATGTTGGCATATAATTGAAAAAGTTGTATATTGTACATTCGAAGACGAAACTTACTTTTCGAGAAACTGGAAACTTTTATTGTAGCTTTCTGTTCACTTTGTCCCTTACAATTGATCGCCGCGATTTCAAATTTATAATCTGCGTGCAAACTGATTCCTGAGAATTTTCCGTAGGTTTTTGTTATCTCGTCTGGCTTCAGGTCCGACATTTTACCGTTCTCTTCCACGCTGACAACTTCGTACCTAAACTGGTCTCCATTTTCCATGTATAATGGAATAGTTTGCCAGTATACGTAGAATACTATTTTGTTGTCGTTATCTCGAACGACTTCGAAACTTCCAATGTCGGTCTCTGGCGTTTTTCTGGGCACTATAACCACGTTAATTGATCATCATTTCTGTGATTGTGCTGTTTTAAAATGTGCACACAGTTACACAATGCTCAGAAAAAAATCGTTACCAGAAATTGATATTACAGCAAACACCCTTATCGTACGTTAGTGATACAACTTACAATCACTCTCCACTAAGTGATACTTGGGAAAACATTCTGTTTATCACATATGGATGAATACTTAATGACTCACGTGTCGCCAAAGTTTTAAAACTGATCTCACTAAACTGACTCCATCTATTTTCACCGAGTGCCAATGAACTTTTGCTGAAAACTCTGACCTTGTAAGCCGCGTTCGCGTACGGCAAATCGCTTTGATTGAAATATTTTAGATTATCGCGTACTCCAGTTGTTATGTATTTCGTCTGGAATCATTGAAACAGGAATGAATTAACCTCACGGAGTGTCTCGTTTCCTACTCAATTGTGCCATGAGGATAATCCTGTATTTTCAACTAGCATATTTGGTTGTTACCTCCCACTTCTTCGGATCATCCCATTCGCTCTGATAAGAAACCTTGTGGTGTAGACCTGGGGGGAAGGTTCCCATTGGATAAGGCACCTCCCAATGAAGCAAAACGCTAGAAGAAGTTTTATTGACGACCGACAAGTCGACAGGCTTCGCTGGAATCACTGTGCAATAAAGAGTTCGCGTGTCAGATGAGAGATCATAAAAACAAACGAAAACATAAAGATCACGCGGTTAGCTATCAAATATGAAAGGAACTGCTGTCTTTGCGTCTTCAAATTCATTGGAAAGAATATTTTTCCCTTTGTAAGAAAAACCAAATTATATTTTGGCATGTCACATCAAAACTACGGGTGAACAAATCTAACTTCAACGCACATGCAACCATGGAATCCGATACCCGTTCAATCCAATACCAAGCATCCAATACTTACCATTTGCCCAGTGATGGAAATGATAGATGAAGAGTTTGCTTCCGAGATCGTTTTCTTCATACAGTATAAATTTGTAGAACTCGTGAACAATTTGGTAGGGAGGGTCTGTCGAAGGGTCCCATGTGCAAGTGTTCGATGGTGGGTCATGGTTCGCGGGGCAATCGAATAACGTCCTTCCCCCAGTTCTACCGGGCAGCTCATACGCCAGAAACAGACGAGTCGTCACGTAATTGGCCACTGGACTCCATGTACAAGTAAGGTTCTCCCAGTTTTGCGAGACACATTCGAAATTAGTTGGTTCCAAGGGTTTGTCTGCAGAAAAAGTCAACGTAAGATGAGTGAAACGAAAATCACATCGAAATACACAACATAGATTACAATTCCCAACTTACATCCGATGGTAACTTTGGTCTGAGAAACTGGAGCATATGACTTGTAATACCCGTCACTCAATCTGAGTTTACAATAGTACGTGTCAACTGATGGTTCCGGTTTTTCCACATACATTGTGATCGTCGACTCGTTTACTAGTTTTACAAACTCCGGTCTTACTTCCCGTTCATTTTTAAAAAATACCAAGTCCGATCCGCTTTTATCACGATATCTTGTATCCGTCAGGGTTTCGTCAAGCATGCAGTATATCTTCAACGGCTGACCGAACTCCAAGATTATGTCATCCGATGGCCACGATCCTGATTCGCGTTTAAAACCAACTAATGAATACATTTTCGGGTTACTGATCCCACCCACTCTATTTGCTCTATAGACACTTACTTCCAAGTGTGATTACGCCAGGATTAAATCCACCAGAATCAGCATCGACGACAGTACCGAAGACCAGAAGACACAGGATAAAAAGTATCCAGGAACCAGAGGAGTTCGTTGAGCTGTCTACCGAATTTCGTTGTTCTCGCATCTTTTTCGCGGGTACCTTTTCCGCGTTTCACTAAAATTCAACCACTTCACTTTAGTCACACTTCGCAACCCTCAACGATTCGTAAAACAATAGTCGACCATCAAGATCCTCACCCGTAAAAAACCTGGACTAGTTCCTATTCACAAAAGGCCGAGTTCAGACTATTGATATTCTTTTTTAAGTTCCTACCCAAAGACCCGAACAAATGATCACAATGGAAAATTTTGCTTCTGTTTTATGCGGTTACAGTTTCTGGGAAGTGATTTACTGCTCTTCTTAACTGTTCATTATAGTGGATACTATCTTTGTACCGATAGCTCGAAAGAGAATACAAAGACGTTCCAGCTACTGAATATCCAGCATTCAATTACTGCATGACGTCATCATTTTTGGAAATATCTATCTTGTCGTATTGCATTTCTTTCCCATCAAAAGCGGAGAATTCGGTAAGCTTGCTCATTCCAAGCAACTGATGAGATCCTAATCGTTTTGTTTGACTCTGAGATTTTCTCACATCCGCGGTTCGGTATGATTAACTCCATAATAAGGCGGAAATGTTGTAAAAACATTTCTTCTTAGACTTTTGACATACGTATCCAAAACATTTATTCGCAATCAAGTCTTTAACCCCAAGTCGTAATTGCTTGTACCAATTATCATCATCTATGCGGGAACGACGATAACTTCGTTATGATTGAATGACCTTGCAAACTTTTTTCTCATAATTCACAAGAAATAGATTCATCAGAATTTATTAGTTGGAAGAAAATTGATGCTAAAATAAGTTATCACAGAGATTTTATGGACGATTAATGTGGTAACAAGATACATTCATGCCTATACATATACATATGTAATTCTTTCACTCTTACTTGTGATACTCTTTTCGTTATTTATATTCTTCTCTATTTCTGTCCACGTGCTTGTTTTTCATCGGCCTTCTATAGCCACGTCCCGTTGTGTCGGAGACGAATCATTTCGAAAATTATCTCACAAATTGCTTTACCCAAAGGTAAAGAACTTTCGGAATCTTGCTCCATAGAAACTAGTTTGAATGAAAGTAGTTACATTTGAGGACAAGCGTGAATATGGCCAAAGTGAAATAGTCGATAAAGAGGGAAAACTGATGTAGTAGAAAAAGGCTGTGGACAAGGTAGAAATAAAGAATTTAACTGATGGTTACATTTATGGAGTGAAGGGAGAAGGGGGAAGAGCGGTCGGGGAACCTTTTAAAGATCTGAAGATCCGCGTGGGGCGGAGTTTATTAGGTTACTTCTGCCTTTGTAATGACGACAAAGAGAAACAAAGACAGAAACATGAGAAAAAAAAACGAACGGGAAATAAGTAAAGACGAAGAAAAGGAAGAGAAAGATTACCGCTAACATTTAATACGAGGCGGCAAAATTATTGACGTTTAAACAAAGGAAAAGAAAAAGAGTAAAAAAAGTAAATCGCTAAATGTGAACATGAATAAAAAAAACAACAATTTCTGAATAATTTCATCGCCTATATAATAACAATTGATTATGCCAGCCGAGGAAAATCCATCGTTTTTCACAAATGTCACGCGAATCAACAAGCGCTCGCCATGCGGGGATTATAAATCACGTTTCATGTATACGGAGCAAAATTTACATCCCGTATATTTACAATAGCGTAAAATCCGCGTTTATAAAGCGGATGGGCAGAACGAATTTGTATTTTAACCACGACGTGGCACGTATATATATAAACATATATGTGTATATGTGTATGGTAAAATTGCGTTAATTGCCACCATTTCATGCGGACGAATGGACCGAAGCTTCGGTTTTTGTTGCGAGTGAAAGGGGGGAAAAAACGTTACGAAATTAACCACGTTGAGATCGGGAAAAATTCTGTCGTTATAAAATCTTTTCACAGTGAATTTATCCATTTATCTCAAAATCGATGACCAAAAAATGATGATGTATAAAACATTACAAACAATTATGGCAGAGATCATGTCATCACTTGTAGGTATAAATATGGTAGGTTTTCAGTTTGGCAAAAACTCGCATTCGGACCACGTTACAGGCAAAAAAAATCATTTTTCTGCCCTCATGGGAAACAGTCGAATGTTTGTGGTATGTATGTACATCAAAATGGTCCTTAATAGGGTTGTTTTTGATTTTTCACACTCCCAGGGGCTTGAACGCTTTCAAATGAATTTAAAGAAATTTTAAAAAACTTTGAGCTCTCACCGTCAACTCTAAGATAGTCCGCTTTTTTCAGTATATTTTTTATTGTAAGAGTAATAAATTTCCAAGAAATCTGTAACCTCGGAAGTTTTAGTGGGAATAAGTGCTTTTATCTGAAAAAAAAATACACATCATCGTTACATGCAATCTCAATAAATTGCACACCCTCGAAATCTGAATTTTTATTTATCAATTTGAAAGCGTTTCAGCCTCTGGGAACATAAACGTTCAAAAACAACCCTATTAAGGACTACTCTAATATACATTGTTACCTCGGAAGTCAGAATCGATAGGCCAAATAAACTATAAGGGGTTGCTGGTTGACCCTTTCAGTCGCAGTGGGATGCTCTGCGTCCCTTCTCAAAAATTCCATGTCCTCGCCTTATCGAGGTTTATTTACAATTTCAAATGATCTTTGTTACTTCGTATAACTCCAAAAACTCCCGAGTAACAAGTTTCGGTCAGAATCATAGAATTTTGATCGTTTGTTTTTTCTTCCATTTTCATTCATCATATTCGATCCGCGATCTTGGATTTGGAGATTATCAAATTCTAACTTCAGATTCGTGATCAACGACCCAAAAAATATTTGGAGTATGAAAATTTGGGCGAAAATATTGAATGGAAAAATTAGTAACTGAAGAGTTAACGAGACGCGTGCTGTTCCCATTCTGATTAATCCTGCTCACTTACATCTATGGAAACTTCCACGCTACTTACACGGGGTTACTCAAACCCCAGCAAACTTTGGAACGTTATTACTGTACAAAACATTACGTTACGCACAATTACGACCTTTTGTCAAAATCCTGAGACAACATTTAACAATTCTGAAATGTGTTCCGATCTTAATTTTAGCAAAAAACGATGGGAGAATGAAAGCAACCCTGATTCAAGTACGCTGACTTTAAAATTGCACGTTAAAGTCGATTCTGGGGTCAACAGTACCCCAATGTCAGTGACAGCGCCATAATCCCGGAACAAGTTCTTGTATATAACATTATGTATGTATACATAAATAGACCTTTCAGAGTAAAGATAATTTCCGTATAAGACAAGGTGAGTGAAATTAATAGAATTAGGTTACATCATCATGCGGGGTTCGGCGCTTAAGGGCTGTTAAGCATCAACCCTCGGTTTATCATTCTCTCTTTCCCCACTCTCTCCGTCTTTGATTCTTGGTTACGGAGAATCAAGAGAACGGGTTTGAAACGTGGGAGAGGATGAACCAGTTTACATTGAAAAAAAAAATAAAAAAAAAAAAAGAACGCTGGAAGAATGTGAAAAAATAAATTGCAGTACTAAAAAGGCAATCGTCAGTGTGAAATCAATGAAAATATACCCGGCGGTATATCCGTTCGATAACGAAATTACCTGCGGATTTAGGAAACAAATGAAATGGAAAAAAGGAAACAGAGAGAACAAATAAAATCAATCCGACGTTTAATATTCGCAAAAACAGACGATTTTCCACCCGGGACTCGCCGAAGCTCTTCCGATAATCAATTATTGTTTGGCAAATGGTACTCGTATTTAATTGCTTATATTCATTAGCTCCGACAGTGTCTCGTTCTCTTTGTCTCTGCGGGATTATTTAAATTACAGTTTAGTCTCAATATTTGAACTGGCTTTGTCTGCCGGCTCTCTCTCTCTCCCTCTCTCGCTATCTCGCGATGCAAATAAATGCATTATACTAACAGACACAAACTAGACCTCGGAGTGGCTGTACTGCAGTATAAACTTTGCGTATGCACATTGCATATGCAGCTTTACGAATAATTATATCGCGTTGCGCGAAGTCGGAGAATATACTAATAGGTATAAATAAGGGATGAAGGGACTGAAATATGAGAGAAGTAGATAAAACGTGTAAAACATGGAGCGTTATTAACATCAATCTACAATTACTAGTTTGATTACAGAAATCCGTTTTCACAAAATAATTTCCGATACAAATCGATGTTGGTAGTATTTAAAAGCTCTTTTCGCAAAAGCTTCTGCATGGTTGTATTTTACAACCAAACATGTAACACGTGACCAGATACATCGACTGGCTTTTGAAATTACAGAATTGTTCGAAAAACACTCTAAATTCCACATCGCGTTTCCAACTCGACTGACGGAGTGAAAAAATCAAGAAAAATAATGTACTTTCAAAACTTGATAACAGCCTGAAAAATCAAAACTTTTTTAATCGGTTAGTGTTAAAAATTGTGCTAAAATAAAATAAATTGCAATATTCCGGACCAAAATTCGGTCTCGAATTTTCAGTAGTATATATATTATGATGATTTTGCTCGGAGTGCTTTTCGCGTAACAATACCATAATAATAATGATAATTAGTGACACGAAGGGAGGAAAGGACCGCAGAAGTGGAGTCGAAAAAATTGTGTAGATACCCAACGTCGGATTTTCATCCCCTTCTTTTCACCTCGTCACAGAAACCCGGTTATATTTTTTAGGGGGTTTACGTTGGGGGTGAATTCGCGGAAGGGTTATACATATGTGGAGGCACCAGTGTCGTTATTACTACACGTCGAGCACAGCCGCTGGCGCCACGGTGTTTGTTATTATCGCTAATTATCGTGTTATGAAGTGGACGTTGATTGGTGTTTTCACAAGGGTATCTGGTCTTTTTCTAATCACGTTCAATCGCGCGTTGATACAACTCGATGTGTAATAACGAGGCATACGTCTGTATACTCTCCGATCGTAACCCATTGTGTGTGTGTGTGTGTGTATAAATTCTACGCGATATATTGAACGGAGGTGGCTCCGGCTGAAAGTTACACAGATTGAGATTTATACGTTTGATTTAGCCCGTCGTCGGCGTGATTATTGCACATATACATAATACTGTATACGTTTCGTTCTCGTAGCCAATAAACATACAGTTTCACCTCGTTAAAGCGAAAAATCGTCGTTAAATAAACAGCAGAGGATTTTAAGAGAAAAAGTAAAAGACCGTGAGTTGAAAAGATGAAAAGTTTTTGAATTTATACCGCTTTTAGAGAACCGTCAAAGCCTGCAAGTAACCAATCGTTGGTCATTCTATCTTTTTAGTTTATTTGCCGATCAGCGTCACAACGGCTGAGAAGAAAAATGTGGTGAAAAAAAGAAAAATATATACGTAAATCGAAAATACACGTATAACTTATTTGCAAATTTTTTTTTACTATATCATAGGCAGTATCGAAAACGAGAGATTTTCCAATTAATTTTCACGAAGGAGATTCTTCGACGAGTTACATACGACTCGTTATAAACGAAAGGTGAAAACAATTAAAACACGACTCCGGTGTAAAACCCGAGTCTGATGACGAGTGATAACGCCGGTAAGTGTGGAGAAGTGTTGAAAAAAATCCTCGCTACGTGCCGACGTAGAAGCTTCAAAAATGAGAACGAAGCACTTGATCGACGCCGATAAAACACATCGATCAATGCGTCAAGGACCACTCGACGAAATCATTGAGACGTGTGTATTATCAATATTTGCTGTATAGAATGCGAATCGCTCTTGATGTGTAATTTATTATATCTACCATTGCTCTGCAGCAGGGAGCTCGAAGCCTTCGGATTCCCAGAACTCTTGACGTTTCATTCTGCGAGCCAACTTTAACGGCCGTCTAGTTGGCGAAATAATAAATCGATACACGAACGATTCAGCCACTTCAGTAACTTCGGCAAACAAGCTCGTCATTCGGATGAAATTTCGGGGTAAGACCGAACTGTCAGAAAACATTGGGAATATAGAACTTGTACGATTGTGGAGGTTAGGAGACCTCGCTTGACGTTTCCGAACCTACATAATCACACAAGAAAACAAAAATAATATAGTTCCTAGATGAAATTTTAACCCGGTTGTCGGAACTTGTATGATTATGGAGGTTAGGAAACTCCAATTGACGTTGCAAAGTAGGAATATACATGTTCTATAACCTATATCAAGTATAACATTAATGATAGACGAGAAAAGCAAAAATCATAAAGTTCCTGGGTGGAATTTTAACCCGGTTGTCAGAACCTGTATGATTATGGAGGTTAGAAAACGTTGCTTGACGCTTCCTAACCTGCATAATCATACAAATAAACAAAAATAACAAAGTTCCTGGGCGGAATTTTAACCCACTTGTCGGACCTTGTATGATTATGGAGGTTAGGAAACCCCGCTTTACATTTCCTAACCTCCAAGCTCACGCAAGTAAAGCATTCATATTTTTCCGTCATGTCCAAAAATTCTTGTCTTTCCTATTAATCAACAACGGCTATAAAAACTTCAAATTGGGAATATAGGTGGGAAAACCTGGATCTTACGAGCCTAATGGAGAAAACATCCAGTATTCATCAAATGGTATTCTCGAGCACTTCTACTTTTACGTAAAAGAAAGGGGTCCGTTTGTTTGTTATCGACGATCTCAAAGTCTGCCGGACCAATTCTGCTGAAATTTTAAGAGAGGCTTTTTTACTACTTCTGAAGTGTCATGAGACAGTAAGAACTAAAGTTATCTCAACGAAAGCTTCGCCCTTCTCAGAGACCGTTGTCTATCATCTTACTCGAGTTCACCCTTCTTCGTCTATTAGAGCCTGCTCGACGACCGTCGCGAATTGCCTTAATTAGTAATTATAACCGTACCGTACTGTACACCCGACTAACTATTAGGTTTGCTAGACACTGGTTCCTCCTCTCCTACCATCCGGTGGCACTGTTTCGGGACTGACTTGTAGTCCAGCTTGTTACAACATTCCTTAACCCGGCTCTCGTAACGTTGAGCAACAAATTGCTGGTCTCGGTTTGGGCTGAATTGTCCAAAATTCAAAGACCCCTTCACCAGAATTCAGAATTTCTAGATCCAAGATAAAATGACAGATCTGTGTTCGGGGTGAATCATTTAAAAAATTCCTATCCCTGTAATTCGTTCTTCATCTCGTTAACTGCGGTGAAATGAAACGAAACTGAGCTTGAACTTCAGAGGGAAGAAAAAATGATGAAAATGAGACAGAGAAAAATCTAGAGGCGTCTCCTATCTTCTCTATTTTTGGCACTCGGGCATCTGCTACTTGACGATGTAAACTTTCCCCGCAGATATACTTTTTCTCTCATATCCTTTTTCGTTCTTACTTGACAGTTAATTAATTGGATAAGTAATTAATTAATCGAGCTCCGTCAGGTCGAACGTGCCAAAAGCAGCTCCCTTGTCGAACGTGCGCGAAGCCCTGTTTCAAACAGTTTACAAGAGCGAAATTAATTCGGTAAATCGTCGCCGAGAGATTTCTCGGAATATTTTTTAAGTGATTTTGTAATTTCGCACCCGGTATAGTAAAAGCGAGCCTGGAATTGCCGCTCCAAGTCGAAACCAGCTGAACGACGTCGATCTGAACGGCAGTTAAAGATTTTCCACCGTTTGCTTTCCGCCCCTTTCCACCCTCCATCCTTCACTTCATCCCTCTTTGGTTAAGTGCGACTCCATTGGAGCGAAAAATTTACAGGACGAATAAACGAACGAACCAACGAACGAACGAATGAAGGAAGGAAGGAAGGAAGGAACGAACGAATGTACGAAGGAAGAGGCGAAGGATCGGCACTGCAGCTGAGTGAACTTAATGTTCCATCCAACGGTACGATAAGTGTTTCGTTTCTTCCGCCGAGTGCATCGTCCGCTTCCCTCTCAATAAGGACGTCTGCAAAAGCGACACCCCCGGCGGTAGTGAACGTCAACGAGAAATGCATCCTCGGGTCGATAATTACTCAATTCAATTATGGACTCCATTAACGGCTGGTAGGACGTGATGTGAGCCCCCTCTGAGAGCAGTGGCATCATAATAGACCGCGTCTTCTGGTGTTGAATCAATGCCATGATCGCTCAGGGATGGTGTCGAAGACTCGATGTAGCATCGACGATATTTTGAACAGTGTGGTACAAGAGAATTCTCTCTCTTTATCTTTCTCTAGACCTTCTTGATGAGTTGAACATCGCGGGGCGTAATTCAACCTCAAACCCAAAACGTTTCACCGTTGTAGGGAACACTTGGCTAAGTCGTCGTTCCCCATTAACTGACCATTGTCTGGAGGGCTGGGATAGTGCCAAACTTGACTCATTTTGGCGGCTGTATTCCTGAATACGAGCCAGGCAGCCGAGATAAGTGAGACGTTAGCTCTCTCTCACGACAATACGAAAGCCCAACCCAACCCAGCGTCTCCCAGGGTTTCCCTTTCGCTGGCTAGCCTTGGTTCGGGTTGACGTTGGTAACTTGTTGTTCCAGCTGTCAGGCCGACGATAAACACTATCGGTTCTAGCTCAGGGCCAGCCGGAACCTAAACACAGAACGAAAGACACATAGTGAGTGTCTTCGTTTGATTGTTCTCTGAATTCAGTGTCAAGTTCTTATTCACCATGGAGGAGAGCGATGACGGTTCTAGGCTAACGTATATCCTGGATCATGCGCACCAGAATTCGGGTTGCCAAGGAAGAGCGGAGGTTGAAGTTTAAAAAATGACGTTTACCTTGTTCAAAGGAGAATTGAGACGAGGAGCCGACTCGAGGCGTTCAAGCCTAAGAATATACCCGGGCCTGCTTTTATCCCGGGGCTTTGTACGAGGAAGAAACCTTCTCCTATTTGGCGATTAAATGACTGGCACGCTAAGTGCCGACCCGAGGAGGAACGAACTAGGAGGCTGAGAAATCTTTTTCTGATTCACGGACTCCTCGCAGGCAGTCGGTGGTGGGTACCTACGCTACGACGACGCGACGTGTCGGGAAAGCTTTAGATATTATGAACCCACGTTTCAAGCGTCAGACCCTCTTTTCTCAGCCCCATTTCTCTTCTCTTTTTCACTGATTGCAAAGCCCGTACAGCCTCGACCCGTGTCACAATGTTCTTCGACTGTGGTGCCACTTTGCAACTCTCGGGATTTAAATCGAACACTCTGTAGAGAAGTCCTCGAGTGATTTCATCAATTCATGATACACGCGTGCGATGCCTCGTCACTTGACGCGATGTCTATGGGGCATTCCACGTCAAATTAGCAACCCATTTATCTCATCCTCTTGGAGTTTATTCATTATTTAACTATGACGTTCATAGCGGCCCAAAAAGGTCTCGACGTTTTATTCAGATATTTTTAGCCACCGTGGAAATTAGAAAAAATCGAGAAACTAATTCCGAAAACACCATTTTTTTTAAATCTGAATAAATTCACACGTATTCTATGATTTGAAATGTGATTTCAAGCAACGCACGATGATGTGATCTCAATGTTTACTATTTTTCTCGTAAGGCTTTAGTTTTTTTAATGTAAAAATTTAAGTTTGTTTTTTTTTTTTTTTTATTTATTCCCTTCCTCGATCTAAGTAGATCATGGAATAATGAAAATAATGTAATTCCGAAAAATATTTAAGTCGACGCATGTAAAAAATAAAAACACAAAAACAATTCTGACATGGAAAAACTAGAAGCTGCAATAAAAATAATTTTCTTTTTTTAATAATCATAGAATCAGTAACGTGAATTTTTTAAGATTTTTAAAAATGGAGTCATTAGTTTTGCGATTTTGTATAAATTTCACTAGCGGCTGAAGAGTATCTGAAAAAATTTGCAAGAGATTCTTTTGAATTGGTAATAACATCATACTAAAGAATGATCAGAATCGAAGGGGGTGAGGAACATGGACTGGTAATTTTACGTGGAATGCCCACTATATATCCGTCTATTAGCCAACGGAGGTAAATAAATCATGTATTACATATAATACACACGGGGTTGAAAATCTGCTTGTATTTGTCAAACGTACACGAATTATGTAACCAGGTTTGATTACTCGTTGAAAATTGCTAATCCGAATAATAAATTTTAATCACACTGTCTGCATGATTCCGGTTCCGTAGTTTCGTTACCCACGTATAATCATACGTCGTTGATGAATTATTCATGCGCTATTACGAGACTGTTATTAATTCCTCTTGCAGGTCCTTGATTGACAATTATTATATCTACATCTATCAAGGAAAGCTCGTTCATCCCTGTCTCTCCGTGTCACCATGGGCGTGCGTCAGGCTTTAGAACCTCAAACCCCATTTTCACCGCACTATAAACCACGCGAGAAACCAGCCGGCGGTCAGTGCTCGGCTTAAAGACGATGTGGAGAAACCCAACCGACAGAGAAAACTACCCGGTGTACTATTACGAGGCTGTAACGTTAAACTAGCCACTCGGGTAGAGAGCCGCATGCACTTATCTCATCTTCTTTTCGCATAAAAACCTCTGCGGTCAATTTTCTCCAGTTTTTTAACACAGCTTTTCTCTCATCCGGACCATTGTATCGCGCTTTTGTCAGGATGTTAAAATCCTCACGATGTCCCGCTGCTTTTGGCCAGATGTCTTCAGTCAGTCGGGATCATTGAATAAGAACATTCGTCTGAAACGTTCAAAATTAAAACCATTTCCCACTCTTAGAATCACGTGACGCTTCAACGGTTGGTAATAATAACGACGAAAAATATTCTCAGGTCTTTGAGCGTTGATTCATTTCATTTAACGCCGGCACGTGATGCGGGAAACGGATATGTATAAGTATACATATATTCGAAAGCTCAAGATAAATGTGCCCAGTTAAAGTATCGTGGAGTTGTGCTTCTTACGCTTGTATTTCTTCGGTTTTTCTTTTTTTATGTTCAACTTTCGTTTGTACATATTTCTGGGTAGTAGCGAGTAGCGAAGAGATTTAAAGGGTGCATAAAACGATCATAATTCTTGGCCGAAGCTTTGCGTTGTGTAGCCTTGCCTCGGGGAGCCCGAACCGCAGACTATATCTTGAGACCAGAGAGTTGCTAGAAAGCTGAGTGGCGGACTTGAGTAACGTTTGATCGTTTCTACTCGCGGTTAGTTGGCCATGTAATTAGTTGCCTGTATCAGTAATTAACGGTCGTTTAAGCAGGGTGCAGGTTTCGAAAAAGTTTCATATCTAACTAAACGCGAAGTGACTCGTGGTAATACCGTTTCATAATTCTTCCGTATGACAAAATACAGCCGGACGACTTTGTAATCGGGATGACTTTCAATTTATACTCGAGGAATATCGCTGGTCGATTCAGAGGATGAGCTTTCTCGATATCGTTACAATTTTCACGAGGTGGCAGTAGAAATGTCCTCTTCGACAATTTTTCCGCACATTGTTGATCTTCGATGTGGATTCAGGTGCAGGTGCGAAAGAATGGAGACAAGAGAAAAAAAATTAATATTCATTGGTACAATTCATTGTGATTTTACAATGTGCTCTATTGAAATCGTTTCAAAAGAGCATTGAAACTTTTTATTACAGTAGTCGATGCTCATCAAACCTCGCCTCGTTCCTGTAATCGCCACTTTTCTTCAGATACTTGCTGCGGTAAGGATTTACTTCCTGAAACTCCTTTAAAACTCGAATGCTATGCCAAGCTCGATCTTCCCCCAGCTATTGAAGAGCGAATGAAAACGTTAAAATCATAACATTTGTTGACGTTCGCGGAATTGCTTATATAATAGACATGCGGTTATGAGCGTTTCGCTATCTTGTTGCACTTGTATCTCACCTGGTCTTTTTTCTTTGATTTTTAATGTTCTTCCACCCCACTCCTCGATTCTCATACTACAAGTTTCATAAGAATCCAAATCCTCAACTTCAGTGTCGATGTCGAAGACTGACGATCAACCGAACCGCGAACCGTTTCAGACTGGTCATGCTAGTGCGACAGGGAAAGTCGCGAGAGATAAAGAGAGGAAGAAAAAACATGGGAGCGATCAACTGCGATGTATTCCTTGTTGATTTGTCACTGCAAGCCAGCGGGAGGTCGGTGATCCGTTAGAGTTAATGGGGTTCCCATGGTTCCTTGCATCAGGGCAAGTCCAGACTTTGATCTTTATCGTGCACGCAGGCCGCGTCGTTTCTTCGCAGCCATAGTATAGTTAACTTGTTGCCGTTTAATTAGAAGCTCGCCTCTAATTGTACGAGCCCCCATCACGTGATTAATAATAATTGCCAAGTAATGTGGTCAAGTTTTCGACAACGCCAAGCAATCCTGCGTCAGGTGCCCCGCGCGAAATTTGGAAGTAATATCAATTCGTGTTGTCGGGATACGAATATGCAAATTCCAGGGTGTCCAAAGCCTCCAGTAATGGCTCGAAAGCCTAACATTCTGCTACGCGTATAATGGATTCCATCATCCGTCCTGACGCAGGCCGTGACGTCAGCTGCGGTAATATTTCAATTTCAATGTACAGTGAAGTGATAAGCTTGCCGTATAATATGAATACATTGTTCTATCGTGCAGCGGATTCTGAAGGTAACCGAACTAGATTCAATCATAATTAATGCACAGGGTAGCAGAAAATAGACCCTAAAGTCTCGAGGTGGAGATTGCGGACGACTCTCGGTCCGCCATTACGTCATGTTTGTTTGTGGCTCCTATTTTTTGTGCATCATTTATCAGAAGCCTGCCTCAACCCCAAAACCTGTTCGTGATTCAGCCGAGGGAAAGTCGCCGTTTCCCCGTCGCTCGGTCCGCGGGTATTAACCTCGTTGATGACCACACGTCGTCACGGTTAACGAGATTTCCGAGATTGATCCGATTACATAGATTAGCACAGGCTCTAATTCTGGCTAGTCGATGATTACCCGTGGATCCTTGATTGTTTACAGCCCCGTGTGGCCTACGGGACGAACTCCCATCTCATTACCCCCCGAGACGATATAGGTGAACATACGTAGGTACATACATACCTACCTACTCACCTCCACGGGCAATCCGACGTGACGCGAGCGCTCGATCTGCGAGTGACGCGTCTCACGATTACGTAACGAAAATCAGGAATTCAGAAGGCAACCGTCGTCGGTACCCTGTCGGGATTGAGTTTGCTAACCCATGAATATTCATTATTGACGATCCGAGCTTCGCTCTCGCTCATCAACATCTCTGCAGTAAATCCGTGTCTGTATTAAAGCATAACAATTTTTTATCGCTGACCCCTAAACTCACCATTTTGCACTAGATAAATAAGAAGAATGAAAAAAAAGCAATTAGTATGGATTTGAAGTGTTGCGGTTAAGGGGAAAATAGGTTTAGGAATCCATTTTTTGGGGGGGGGGGGGGGGGGGGGGGGGGGGAATTTTCATGAATCTTTGCTTGTGATAGGTGGCAGCTGATATCTTCCACATTTGCCAAGGAAAAACTTTAAAGAAATTACGATATCTATTTGAATATATGTATAAAATGTTCTTAAAGTTCCAAATAATTACTTACATTCCTTTCTTGTCAAAAAAAAATTCATAAAAATCATTAAAAACAAAAAAAAAACATAGTCCCAAACCTATTTCCCCCCTTAATGGTACACGTCGGGCATAACTCGACGAGGTGATCATTGAGGCACTAAAAGTGGCCCTCCTCTTCACGGCGAGATTCCGGCAGCTCCTCCTCCAGCATCCGCGGCAAACTTAACGGCATAGTTTGTGAATTACGTTGTAATCGCGTTAACGTTCCTGCGGAGAGATGTGTGTGCCGGCCACAAACCACCTCGCAACGCCGAAATAACTTCTCTCCCTGTGCGCCGCATTGGTGGCCATCCACCTATCTCTCAAATCTCCGGTTCCCATGCTCCCAGTTCACCGCACCATCGCATCGCTCTCATACTCTCGGTCTGAAGTCTGTCGTGCATCCGATGCAACGGCTAGTGACAGATTGGAGCCAGTTTGGAATAGTTCGAATCGGGATCAGGAACAGATCGTTTTTCGATAACGAGATGCAAAATCTATCAGCGAAGCTTAACGATACGTCCGAGGAAGCGTCTCGTTTTCGGCGTCGACGGAACAACAAGGCGAACCGAAAATCAGCATAACAAAGGAATTTGTAGCAATCGCAAGAAGTAAAGATCCGGATGTCCAATTTCATCCTTCGGGATGGGAACATAAAGAATGGGGAACGAGGAATTATTAATGGCAACGGGACGCAGGCGGCGGAAAAGAGAATCAGTATCGATTGGCACACTGAAGAAGACAGACGTACACATCAAGGCCGGAAATGATATCGGTGTACCATACAGTCAAACTTAATTCCTTCAAACGGGTCTTCTTTATTCCTCGTTATTCTGCTCGTGGAGCACCTTGAAGAAAGACAAAACATGGAAAAGAGAAAATTGAAGCCTCTCTTTGTTTCCTGTCATGACTCTTCGCGACGATCAGAGATCAGGGCCACGAATCAAAGGACCAATATTTCCTCACTCTTACACCGGCTCGAGAAAAACTCGCTGCCCTCGCTGATTCTACCATCGACAATCGTCCCGGACATTATTTACATGATTCGTGCATCAACCTCACTCGCTCAACCGCGTCACCGACACAGCGACAACAAGGCGTTCGTACGGCGTGACAGTATCCACGTTGCGTTTCGGACCGTCACAGATTCGCCCGGAAAACGCGGTTCAATCTGGTACATGGAAGTTGGTGTATGGACGACATTATCGACCGTCATCGTTGACATCTCACCTTTCGTAGAATCACCCATGTCGGTTGAAATGCTAAAACGACTCCAAACGACTGACGTATATCAACCGTAACGCGTTATATAAAAAAAAAAAAAAATCCGGGGAAAACCGATAACGCACGGTAGGAAAATAAGGCGCAGATAACAGTCGTGGTCTGAACTTGGTTCGCTTTCGAAAGACATTTACTTGTTTGCAAAGGTTGGCACGAGAGGATGATGATACTGTAGGTGATGGAGATGAGTGTGTGTGTGTGTGTGTGTGTGTGTGTGTGTGTGTGTGTGTGTGTGTGTGCGTGTGTGTGTGTGTGTGTGTGTGTGGGTCGGTGAGTAGATACGCCGCATCAATTTGCATGCGCATAAGCACGCGCACTTCGGTTATGAGACCACGTAGCAGAACGATACTTGCGCTTGTGTGGTGTGGATGTGTATGTAAATAAGATAGGCAGAAGGGCACCTGGTTCTTCTTAGAACTCCTGCGGTATCATCGGAGACACAGTGGTTATGGACTCGTGGCCCCCACCTCGTATTCCAAGAGACAGAAACGATAAAACAAAACGAAAGAAAGGAAGGAAAGAAAGAAAGTAAGGATGGTAAATAAAAGAAAACTTGAGGAGAAACAATGAGGCACGTACGCAGCGAGGGGTCGTTCTCTCCGTAATATGAATCAGATTCAAATTCCGTAGCAGCAAGTTTCGTCGGTTCGTTACCCGCATATTCTCCAGGCTAAACCATTCAATAACATCGCCAAACGAAACTTTCTCCCCGAACCTGGATGTTTTTACTCTTCTTTTCTTCTTTCCTCCTCGTCATCAAATTCACTTCATCTTCAAGTTTTAGAACAATATTCACCGTTGAACTTCTGAACAGCCAGCTGACGTTATACACCTCGGGGAAAAATTTACTACGCGGTGCTTTCGACACCGTCAGCTTGAAAGCTTCCGCGACGATAACTCACATCCAGCGATATTCAAATCACCGGCCACTTAAGAGACGGACATCGTGTACATATTTCGGTCTAAGTGCCCAGTCCAACTTTTAACGTGCCTGGTCATCCTTTCTTACAGGGAGCGAATTATGTTGTACACAACGATTTGGATACACGCCTACCACTTTTTAAAAAATTGAACCAAACATAACGTCCCATCAGATCCATTTTATGTTCGAATTATTTGTTAAACTTCTCTTAGTAAATACGACACAAATTATTGTAATTTTAACGTTTCAATTGTACTTGGTACTTTTTTTCACTTAGTAACACGTTCAAACATGATTAAATCAAACCAAAAATTTTAGTCGACCTACTGGAATATTTTTTTTCTAACCGTGCGTGTGTAATAATCCGGTTCCATTTAACACAGCATGGCTGTCGTGAGACCCCAAAACAAAATCCGCTTTTCAATGAATCCAAAATTATATCCGGTCCTTTCTGAATAGCAAGGGGATTGATTGACGCCGGTCGCAGGCCAGAAATCGAAAGGAAGTTTTCAATGGACACGAATTTTCTTTGGCTCGATCCGAGAAACCCAGTCATTGAAACGACCCGTTGGGACCGTTTGTTACCGCGAGTCCTGTACCATTGCAATTTCATTCCCATTTGGCCACATGATCCTAACATTGTCGAACCAGCTGCCAAGCCCCGATTCTTAGTCCCAATTCCTTCCTCCTCGCATCTGTTTCACCACAGGGGACGCGCGTGAACGCGCATGCAGGTCCTTAAATTTCAGGCCCGCTGACCTGACCCTTCGTAAGCTACTTATTTCGTGCGAATTTTGGGTTCCGGGACCAGTTCTCTCTTCTCGATCCCGAAGCACCGTCGTGCAGCAACAGTTCCAAACGAAGCCATTCACTTGGAAACACAATGAGTGTTTCATATTCGTTAACATCGGCTTCGAGTGATTGCAGTTGATTTCCAAATTGTAAAGCATCACGGAATACGGTAACGAATATGATCACTGTGTCCTGGTACGTAGTCCTGGAACTCAAAGGAATCATTAGAAATGAATGTACATACGTCACGTGATAAACTGGCAATCAACGATGGCACAAAAAGATGAAAGCCAACAGAACGTTAGTGAATTGGAAACGATTGATGTTTGCCGAAAGGCTTGAAATACTTTTCATGAATTTAAAACACTTTTCGCACGACTTCATCAACACCATCGTATCGTGTGACTTGAAGTGATTCGCAATGATTCGCAAAGTAATCACAATTGATTCGTCATCGTTTCAAAAACGATTTCAGTCATTCGAGCTCCTCCGGTCTTACAATTTCATTTGAAACCTTAGAATTTCTTACTTCCTTAATTGCATGAATTACTACTCGGTTGGAGATCGTAGACACTTTCATCGAACGAATGAACCGATAGTCGCACACGGTGAGCAAAACAGCAATTATAACCCAAGCTGACGGTCACAGTCCATGTTTTGCAGAGGCGGACACTCCTCGCTTCGTTATCCACATGTGCCATTTGTCATTGTTCTTGGGGGGACAGATAGCACGGTACACCCAAGACCCAGAACCCAACAACTCATACCCATTCTCCATAAACCAGGACCAAATTTCCACTCGAGTTCATTTCTCCGAACAAGCGTGTTCCGCGATTCTACGCTTGTGATAAAAGAATGAAACAGATCGTGCCTTCAAAGTCAAAACGACCTTCCGCACTCTCATTGATCAGCGGCCGACGACTGTCCGACCTATTGAAGAACATGCTTGGAAGCGGTCGGATCGGCGCTCATTTGAATCCTAATTCCGAGGATCGGTGCCGTCCAGTCGGCGCGGCGTAAAGAGGATAAGCAGGCCTTTATCTCCGGCGAACTTCTGTCCTCTATGTACACGGTATATCGATGTAATAGGATTCCATAGAGATCTACGATCCCGAAGGGACAATGGAAGGCATCAACGTGTACGTAGTTGGAATTCAAATGGACGACAGCCGGACCGCCGAAAGTTTATACCCGTCTTCCTGCGGCGGACCGACACTACATAAGCAGGTTTTCGGCCCTCTGTATCCCGGCTACCGACGCGATCAGGTTTAGAATAACAAATACGGTTTTCAATCCGAGTTCTCCGCGGCCAACCGACCGATCCCTCGTTCTACCAACCATCCAGTCCCACCGCCTCCTCATCCATTTATGCACACTCGGAGAAAAACCCTTTCGTAATATCGACTATTCTCCATGCTGCTCACTTTATATGTATACAATACCCTCGCAATATAGACTGTGTCGCGGATTTCCGGACAATCGTTTCCGGATTCCTTCGATGAATCGCTTCTCGTATTTTGAACGCGTGCGAACGCAAATGTCAACTCATTTGTTACCGCGACTTCAGGGGTGGTGGTACTGCTTGGACGATCTAAAAGCATACCTGCTCAAGTAGAACACACGTATAGATAACGTCCGAATGGCCGTCTAAAATGCATTAATTACGGATAATATATGTATTATAAACGGTCTTTCAGACTTTATCTGTCTGACTTTACCTGTCTTCTATCTGAGTATTTTTAGTAGATTATTGTTTTTAAGAAAATGAAAATACTTAGAGCAATTTGAGTTTTAGAGCTTTATTGTTTATAGTTTCAAAAATATGTCCGAATTTTTTCGTTAAAATTATTAACAAAATAGTGACCCGGCGCATATAAGTATAAGATTTAATATTGTAGCGACTTTAACTGCAGTGATGAGTATTTCGATCCATCGCCTTCACAGTTTATTGTGCAATTTAATTTGAGTGTATATTTTTCACGTGAAAGTGCATCATGTACTACTCTAAACGAAGAACTGTGAGACTCAATCTACGTTGAAGAATATATACATATGCATATATATATATATATATATATATAAACACACACGTTTCTTCTGATGGAAGTGCATCATTCCAGGCAAAGTGGATACACGCTAATCAAATGGACCGGAATCTCAAAGGTAAAGAGAACGTAGACAGGAAAGAAGGATATTTGATTTACGTGGAGAGAAAGAAGATACAAGAGTAGGAAGAATTTCTTCAATTAGAACAATGTTTAGTTCTGACAGAAAACATTGATCCATCAAAAAATTACTCGAATTTATTTTTACGCACGAAGAAAAACTATTCTCGACCTTCGTAAGATAAATTTTCGTTACATAAACCGTAAGATTTCATTGCCATTGCCAGATAAGATCTGCACAGATGTAGGTTTGTTTAAAATCGTTTGAAATCGCTGCGATGAATGGTTCAAAAATTAAATCCGATAGTGAAAGAAATCTTGTTGACTTTTTTCAGATGTTGATCTTGCGATCTGTTGCTTGCATTTATTGAGTTTCTGAGAAAAAGGCAACTGAAATTATAATTAACAGCGAAAACTGTGCGATCTGTGAAAATCGCGAAACGAAGCTATCGCTAATTTTTTACTCGTATTCATATTTAATAGGTTCGCAATCATTTTATTTATTGAACTACGCCAGAAGCCAGTTAACCTTTCAACGGGATTGAATCTGCGTTTTTTCAATACTTCATTAGCATAAATCGTCCGTATATTTTTACGACAAGTTTTTTCAAACTGTTTAAAATTTCGATTACAGGATTTAAAAACTATTGAAGTATAGTTACTCATGTATTATTTCAATCTTATGTTTCAGGTAAGAAAGTTATTCACGGTCTATTCCATCTATCCAAAGAGCAAAAAACCCATCTGCTACTAACAAGTAAGTTTTTTCATGGCTATACAAGCTTCGCTCTTAATTGAAGTCATTCGTCATTTCGTTTTCGGCCGCCCTGCAAGTAAAGCTATCAGCTGCAGTTTGGGACGGCGGCGTTTCTGCTTTAATTTAAACTTTTCGAAACCTGCAAGTTTTCCCTTTCATCACCGGCGTGGTTTCTATATAGGTACATTATGTATATGGGGCATTCCACATCCAATTTGAAACCCACGTACCACACCCTCTTCGATTTTTATAATTTTTCAAGAAACGTTGCAACCGAACCGAAAGGGTTCCGTAATTTAAAATTTTTTTTTCCTTAGCCACTATTGAAATGTTAAAAAAATTAAAAACCAATTCCGAAAATGCCATTTTTAAAAATCTGAACAAATTTATACAGATTTTATGATTTAAAGTGTGATTTTTAAGCACGACACGATAATGGGATCTCAATATTTACTATTTTTATCGCAAGCTTTTAGATTTTCCATGTCGGGATTGTTCTTGCTACTTTATTTTTCTTATGCCTCGATTTAAACAGATCGCAGAATCGCATTATTTTCATGATTCCGTGATCTATTTCGATCGAGAAATAAAAAAACAAGGAAATTAGTAAAAAAAACTCCAATTCCGACATGAAAAAACTAAAAACTTGCGAAACAATAGTAAATATTGAGATCCCATTATCGTGTAGTGGTTAAAAATCACATTTCAAATCATAAAATCAGTGTGAATTACTTTGGATTTTCAAAAATGGTGTGTCAATATTTTTTAAATTCCGCGGCACTTTTGGATCGGTACCAGCGTCATAATAGAAGATGGACAAAATCGAAGCGGGTGAGGTACATGGGTTGTAAATTTGACGTGGAATGTCCCATATCTACACGTCCACACAAATGTTCGGGCTCTAAGATCTTGCGGCGTTGGATGCGCGCGTCAGATTCCGTCACCGTCCTTTTTCACCTCTCACAATCTTTTTACCCCGAGAATCTGCACCGGGGGCACCGGAGACCGATCACCATGGTTAAGTGTAGGTGTAGGCGTCGTGTCGGTTCGCCCAGGGGGCCGAACTCCGCGGTATTCGTGTTTAACCTCCCCGAGTATAGTGCAGGGCAAGATAAATTGACGCAGTTCGGATTTAGCTTAGAGCGAAACGTGACGAAATCGAAACCGATATTTTATCGCGCGGATCCTGGCGAATTTTTTTCTTTCCAACGTTTTTTTCCCTACCGTAACTTTACGCCGAATCTGTTTACACACATGCGTTCATACGTCACGCATGCACGCACACATCGGTTATTTAAATAAGCCGTGAAATTTAGAATGAAAACAAAAAACAAAAAAAAAGAGGTGGAATAAATTTTTCAAAAAAAAAAAAACAACCAAGACTTAACGATGTTATACAAGACGTACAGTCAGCTTGAAAATTTATTGGTACAACCACGTGATCGTACGGATTGATTAAAAAAATGTAATCAAGTCCCATCAAGCGAATTAATTGAATTTGTCAAAAACTCCGTGTTAGCTGGAGAAATATTTTTACACGGTCAATTTCAGAAAAAAAATCGCATTATTCTGTTTTCTTTTTTTTTTTCTTTTTTTTTTACCCATATATTCATTCGGTCCGTCTGATTTTGATTAACAATAAAGTATTTTATTCATAAATGAACTTCTTACAAATTTTTTCGGACAGTTCTTTTTTTCTTAAGCTCGTCAATTGGTAAATCAAATGCGATATTATACAATCGTTATAATCGAAAGACAATGAACTTTTGAATTAGTATTGCATTATGCATTATTGTTAAGGAAAATATACTCTGAAAAATCTACAAAGATTTCATTTACGAACAAAACGACCCATCGGCCAATCAATGTGGATTTTTTGGTGAAAAATTCTGAGGAATAACTCGCATCGTTTGTTCGAAATTGTTTACGTTATACATACAATGATGTGCTTACATTTAAAACTCGGTTTTAAAAAAAAAAATTAACCTCGGGCATCGTTCATACTTTATTTTTATTCTCAGCTTCAGTGACATTTTCGTAAATGTGTATTTTAGGACATTTTTGCCACCTCGAATTTTCAAGCTGAGTCTACCTCACATGCGTAGTTAAGATTACGTAGTACTCCTACCCTTACCGACCGAGCAAACTCGCTATTTGTCTTCCAATATTAAATGAACTATTCCTGTATTAGAGGAAGAAAAAGAGTGATTTTACTCGGTCGGTAAAGATGGGAGTACTACATAACCTTAACCTCCCATATACAGCCATACGGTGTTTCAACACGAATGGAAATACACAAACTGTAAAAAGTTGGCGCGCGTCGATCCCAAATCCCTTGCAGAGACCCAAACAGGGTTGTTTGTGTTGGTTAACAAAGAGATTCGACGCGTTTGCGGACGAAGGTCCTCCCCATGAATTGACTCAGATCACCCCTGCGTTTGCTTCTGACCGTACAGTGTGCGTAGCATTCGTCCCCGAGCACCCGAAATGACGCAACAGACTCCGTTCAGAAATTTTCTCCGCTCTCAAGTTTTACCCCTGCAATTTCGAATCGAATCGAGCATTTCAAGCCCGATTCTGACAAATCCTTCGTCCCAGCTTTTTCACCCTCGATCCCGTATTTATTCCATGTCACAGAACGTGCAGTAAATATTTCGGGTTTTTTTTGCTTTCGTCAAGGCCATTTGACACTCTTTCCGAGGGCTGAAATGAATAGTAAATATTATCAAACCGCGATATTAAATTCGCAGAATTCATGCCATTTTTCTATTTCTGCGTCAAATGAAAATGCATGGAAGTGTCTTTGTTCAGAATTGTGTATAGAATGGGTCCGTCAGGCCTTTCTTCACGTTCGAGACACGCGGACCCCGATATCTGGACAAATATACGTCAATGTCGAAATCGACCGATTTTTGAGGTTAGAAACAGTCGGTCACCCTGACAAACAATTTCCTATCGGATCGTAACGCGTGCGCGTAACATTTTAGCAGACGACGTATCGTACGTTTGTTAGGAATTAATTCTGCGTACGTAGAAAAGAACAAGAGAAAAAAAGAAAAAGAAAAAAAAAATAATTCAGGGAGAACGCATCAGCAACATGTTTGGCTGAAACTACACTTACACTCGTAATATTCGACGATTCACTGATTCATTGTTAATTATCGACAAGCAAATGTATTCGTGATATTATTTGTACTTATTCGCGAATTATTATTGCCCGAAGTTCAATTTAAGCGGTGAATTGATGCAGCTGAACGATGCTTCACAATCTCATCAGCGACGTTGAAACGCTGAGCTGCGTGTCATCGCAGGTACTCGCCAATTACGGCGATATTATTTCCCCGTGCGTATTATTGTTATTGTTATCATTACTTTTATTATCATTATTATATCGTTATTAATATTATTATATCGTTATTATAATACAATTTATGTTTTCAACCGTTATTCGTTCCACAGCGTAATTAAATTCATTTGTATGATTTAATCTTTTGTCGTTTTGTCATATCGCGCGGTATTAAGTACATCGTGCCAACTAAAGCCGAAGGACCGTACGGAAAATGGGCTCGCGGTTTAGAGAACTAACGATTTCTCTACACCGTTGTGTTATAAGCGCAATTCGATATATTTGCGTTTGAAGAAAATAAATTGTTCGTCGTGCAGGGCCGACGCGAAGAAATAAAAAAAAAATAATTGGATCGTTTTTATTTTCTTCGTTCTCGTCGAAAAAGACAATTTCGGATTTTACGAACAGTTGAATTTCAATCATTTTGTAATATATAGATATACACAGGTGAGCTAATATTTTTTTAGTTTTAAAAGCGCCGTATTTTGTCAAGTTTCGTTCAATCGAGAAAGGAAAAAAAACCGTGACGATAATCGTTGTTATCATTCGATATTGCGGCAACGTGAGTAAACGAGGCGATAATGTAATATGTACAAGTGTATAGAAATTAAAGTAATTTTATTTCCCTGCATAATCCGCGGCCGATTGTGAAATTGCGAGGTGAAGCGTGAAAGAGCGCAAGCTTAGTTGAAAAAAGTTTGGCGTGATTTATTCTTTATCTCTTCCTTTGTGATTTTCTTCACTTTCTCTTAATCCTGTTTTCATTTTATTCTCTTCTCACTTTTTCGCTTCGATCAACTCGCCTTCTTTGTACAGTAATTAATCCGGGGCGAATATCAAGTTTCCAAACCCGCGGCATATAATCACCCTCCGATTTCCGACCCCGAGCGACTTTTCGCTGTAGGTGTATACTTTCAATACTTAACCAATCTTCAACTTCGACTTGAGTTGTGAAAAAAAAAAAAAAAACAAAGTCGGTTAGGGCAAAAGCAATTTTGAATTTTCTGTAAATTTAGCGGCGGAAGAGGAATTAAAGAAAGAACGATGTAGATTCGTCGAAATTTCGGTGCAAAATATGTTTAATTAGTCCGAGTTACCGAAGCAGGTGATGAAGATGAGAGTTTCGTTCCTCTCGTTCGGGACACCCGGAAAATCTTCATCATCTCTTCCTGCGGGGTGAAAGAGTTTAGAGAGAAACTCGCGGCCACCAAATTATGTTTTTACATGTTTACGTATATTGAGGTTGTATTCTGTACCCGAAAAATTCCTGCACTTATGTAACCGCACGCTTTTAAACCATAAACAGTAATTCGCAGTCATTAACGTTGTAACTTCAAGTACAGCGTCGTACGTTGCAACCGCTGTGAAAAATGAGAATAATTTCGTAACAAAATTATGCAAAAAAGTACAACGTTGTGGATTTTTTATTTTTTTATTTATTTTTGTTTTTTTCTCTTGTCGCACATGAGTAAACTTTTCTCGACTGCAAGTTGTTTCATATTCAAGCTTTTCATGACCCAATTAAAGTCTAAGTGCTTCGTTATTATATACGTATAACATAATTTGCACACAATACGGAACATTCGAATCAGTGTTGCTCATTCTGTACCAACCAATGTGTAATCAATGTATGTAAAATCTTGATTTTCGTTTTTACGATTTTCTCGAGATATCACTGCTTATTAAATAATTATTCAACAAATTAACTGAAAAATCGATTGCCGTTGTTTATTGTTGTAGAAATAATCTCACATTACGAGAGACACGCGAAATTTGAAGAAGAAAAAGAAACTCGATTTCTGAAACATGCCGAAAACATTTCAAAATCGTCCGAAAAGCGTTTCTTTACTATAATAAAAGTATTCCGAGTCGGTATTTTCATTCTAAAGTGAACGGGTTAAGAATTCAAATTTAACAATCTAATTTCTGGCAATAAATTAAACGAACGTTTGCGATTTTGTCAAAATTCTTCAATATTTCTCTCTTCGCGGTTAACTTCAAACCAATATTTGTCGTTAGTATTGGTTACAGGTATACGAATAAAATATCTATCGCCAAAAAATGTCGAAAATCTTATTCACACCTCTAATAATAATATATACCGATTTTTATATACGTAACTTTACAATTTGACAATCGATTACCAAAAATTTGAAAAAAAGAGAATGCAGTAATGCAGTTTACTTTCGGTCTTCCATTTCTGACGTTTCGTTTCAGGCCTCCAAAGTCAAATGGGCTAGTTTCTGGATAATGGATATTTCTAGCTGCGCATACGCCTCGGCATAGAATGAATAGAAAGTAAAGTTTAGAATGCAGTAGGCGAGAAGTATATATACGCTCGGTATAGCGATACATGTGTCTATACGTATACCCTTCCACCGCAAACGGTAGCTTTTGAACCGTTTATTTTTAGAACGATTTGTGTCTGGTTACTGTCTGACGGTTACTTAGAACTTGAACCTCGCCTAGCCGAGCTTGTACCTACGAGAGTGGAACGGTCCTGGTAGTACGGGTATGCCTTATACTTTATAGTTTATAGTCCCTACCCCGCTTCATTCGCTCACGGATCGAGAAATAATTCAACGGAAGCTCGGCGGTCGGCCAACATTACCGTCGAAAAATTTTCAACAAACTTTGATACAAACGTGTAGGGAATTATAGCGGTACGTAAACGTGTGATGTTTGTTTCATTTGACTCCGTGCCCGTATTCTTCGACATCGTGGCTGATTTGATCGTATTTCGTTTTTTTTTGGTTTTTTTTTGCACAATGAGAAATCAATTGGCCGAAAATTAATATTTTTTATCAATATTATTACGAGAAAATTGGATTTTTCGTAAACTAACCTCCTTCATTGATCATGTACCACTTTTTTCCGGACGAACGAATTTGTGTTTCGATGGAATCGGCCAAGTGCTCGTCAATAAAGAAATTGAAACAATAGAAAATCGGTGAATTATGATGACGATTTTCTGTCGATTCAGTTTCTTCATTTATGGGAGCCTCACGGATTCCAACAATGTACGAATTTGCGTGTCTCTCAAAAAATCGGTATCATCATTTAACGATTTTCTGTTATTTTTTGGGAACTAGACCGATTCCAATGATACATGAATTTGCGCATCCGGGAAAAAATCGGCACTATCATTAAAGGAGGTTAGTTGGCCAAAATTTTAGTCGGTAACATAATTTACCGATTTTCTATTGTTCCAATTTTTTTATTCACGGAAACTTGACCGATTCCAAGGATACACGAATTTGCGTATCCAACGAAAAATCAGGATGGTCATTGAAGAAGGTTGGCTATCAAAAATCGAAATCAATGCGATAATTTACCGATTTTCTATTATTTTTTTGGGAACTTGACCAATTTCAACAATGCACGAATTTACGCATCCAGAAAAAGATCGGTATCATCATTCAGCGATCTTCTATTATTTTTTTTGTAACTTGACCGATACTAACGATACCCGAATTTGTGCATCCAGCGAAAAATCGGTATGATCATTAAATGAGTTTAGTTGGCCAAAATTCGAATCGATGTTCTATCAAAAATTCACCGATTTTCTATCGTTTCAATTTTTCTATTCACGGGAACTTGACTGACTCTAATGACACACGGATTTACATATCCTGCAAAAAATCGATGCGATCGTTAAACCATGTCGATCTGCCAACGATCGAATATCCACACAACTGCTGCTCTCTCAAAGATACTTGATTCGTAATTTTTCTCAAAGGGCTCTCGATCGGTTCAACTTATAAAATTTGAAACCGACTAAAAACCACAGCACGCAAAGTATATAATGCTGAAAGTACGAGTCGATTATCCATCTTCGCTGACTGAGCCCCCGAGTTGTAGCCGAGCAATAAACACCATAAAACACAGAGAGCGGTATTCCGGTGGCGAGCAATTGTTTTCACAAGTCACTCAAAGACGTCGGTAGCACGTGTCTGTCGCGACTAGATTCGGAGCCACGCACTAGGCTATCCTTAAAAAAAATTTCAAAGACCCGGCTGTACAATGACTCATCGGTGTGGAGATATTGAAAAGCTCGAAAAGCTTGCGGCGGTATTTTTTTTTTTTTTTTTAACTCGCTTTTCATTTCCCTCGCAGGTCTCATTAACATTTTTCATTGATTCTTTCGGAATCCTAACGACGCTTTCAGCACCTCGCAGCTCCGATGATATTAATTATTTTTAATTTTCCACCCTGCTGCAATAATGTCGAATGACTTACCAAGCTCTCGCAAATTTTATGACCACGAGCCTCTACGCAAATGACGAAATTCCAACGCTCCAGAATTTCATCCCCCTAATTCTCTCACGTCGCCTCCGTCTATTTCTCAACTGCCTAGAAGACATATTTTCTCGAACCATAGCTTTCAGACCTGAGAACCCAACAATTATAATAGCAGTAGGTAATGATCATTTTACTGCCAATACACAAACAGGAAAAAAATTAATAATAATTCCACACATTGTTCTGTTACTGCTATTGTTATACGATAAGTTCAACACGTTATTAGATGATTCAAAAATTTCACTTTTCCTGTTTTTTTATGTATCTACAGTAATGTTCATTAATTGTATCCCAGTGGCTAACTGTTTTTTTGGAATCAAAACTGGAACAAGTTTTCTTTCTGAGCAAATTTTATCTACGAATGACTAGGTGCTCAAGTGACAAGAGAAACAAACGAAACGTTGGTAATAGGAACGTAAAATTTCCACAGAAAGGAAGATTGTTTAAGTTTTGTTTACAAAAAAAAAACAAAAAAATTGCAAGCCACTGAGAACCCATCAATGAACATAATTGCATGTACATGCGTAAACTTGTTTTCCATTTATTTTTCGTCTACGTTTGAACTTTTCACGAAATTACTTGTTCGCAGTGAATAAGAAAAATAAACGCACTAGGAAACGAATGTCGAAAAAAATGTATACAGACAGAAAGAAAAAAGGCTTTAGTAATTCGGGGGGGATGGTTAGTGGATTTTGGGGTAAGCTAAGCTAAGGGAACGCCTGGAGAGCCCGTTCGTCAAGGGGATTAACTCGTGCACAAATCATACGGGTGGTAGTTTGTAACCAACTAGCAACGAGCAATGGGCCTGCAGGGAACGGTGGAATGTCTCATGCCAGGCTGCCTGGCCTATTTGCTAGAACGTTCTACTAATGCAGCGGTAACAGCGACACCATTCACCACCTACACCGAGCCTTTTATCACTTTCGAGACTAATGCGCGCAATGAGAGAGTTTACGCTGTGGCCGCGTGCGAGACAATGAGAAGGGAACGAATGGAACGAAGAGAAATAAAGGAACAGGTTTGTTGTTCGGTAGTATCGATCGTCGATTCACTGTCATTTTTTACTCTTTCTTTTTCTTCTTTTTATCTCTCAGAGAAACGATCATCTCCCAGTCTTCTTGCTCGTGTATATGTAATATTAGGGTGGTCCTTATTTAGGGTGTTGACGAATTTTTTTTACACCCCTACCAACCCTCCCCCCCTCAAATTAACTTCTAACGATTCAAAAACAATTGCCCAAGTTTTTCAGACTTTTACCTCAGGTTTAAGATAATCCGCATTGTGATCGAATTTTTTTTATCGAAATAACACTGGAAAAACTTTTCTTTCTCGGTATATATTTTATTGTAAAATTAATAATGTTCCGAAAAATCTGTAACTAGAAGGTTTTAGTGGGAATTAGTGCTACTATCTGTAAAAAAAATTCACATCGTCATACCATGCAATCTCGAGGAATAGCGGAAAAAATTTGCCAACACCCTAAATATAGACCACCTTAAACATATCTATATATATATATATATAATGATCATTTACCGACCGAAGATAAAACATCCTCAGTCGATAAAATTGATCTTCGGGAATAATAATTATAACCTTAGACGTCAAATGACCAATGATTTAAGAGTTACAGATTTTTATGTGAGAACACAAATTGGTCTCGTCGGGTATTCATGTTTTCTATTCCATGTACGAAATTGCATTCTAGTCCTGAAATGAATTGAGAAATAATATTGACGGGTTTTATTACAAGTTTATTCGATGAAGATTCGTTTGAAATAAAACGATCTCACCTTCCTCGTAAGTATTTAATAAGATCTTGCAAGGATTTACCGATTATTCGATCACCTGAAATTGAAGCTTCTCATCAAGTTGTCAATTTTCCAGTCGATATAACTCAGCACAGGGACAGTATCCTTCGCGACATTGAAAAATTGCTTAAAATGTCATTACACAAATTCGACAGCGTTAATAAGCTTTCCGCTCCGAAGCCTACGAAACGAACGAATTCCAAGAACCTTTTCGAACGGCGAAAGAAAACACCGTTTCGCAAAACCTACCCGCCGAGTAGAACGAAAGTATGAAAAAAGTCGCGCTAAAACGTGACGTGACAGCTTGAATCGGGGTGAATGCGTCGCTGTTTAACCGTCCGACTCTCTCACCGGCTGTAATCTATTATTAGCCATATGTTTACTCGGGTTTACGGTGCATGAGAGAAAGAGAGAAAGAGAGAGAGAGAAGTGCATCATCGCGCACGATGTTAGTTCGAGAATAAGCCGCTCGTCTAGTGTATAACCTGCTTTATGGATGTTATTTCTGCACCGGGGTTTGTATCGCCGTATGCACGCCCCCTGGTGTTCGAAATGTGTGCCACCCGTGCACCCGGGGATTTCTGGTGTTTTTTGTTTTTTTTTTTTTTTAATTTGGCTATGCAGCTCACCTACCCCGATTCCTACTCATTCGCTCCCCATCAACCGGGGCAGAATTAAGTAGAACACTCTCCCGGGCGACGCGTAATTAGTACGGTTTTTTATACCCCTGTTTCGATTTTTTTTCTTCTTCTTGTTTTTTTTCTCGTTTCTGGGTGTCCCATTTTTTAGCCGATTTTTCACACGCCGAGAAGCGTCGAACTCTTTAGGGGCGAGAAATTGTTGTCCGAGTTGACAATATATCGGTGAATAAAATTTACAGGTTATACGCGACTCGAGACTGGAGATGGTCACTAGGCTAAGAATAATCGATGCGTCGATTAATCGAATCGAAAAAAATAATCGAAGACGACTCGATCGATTAATCGATTAATTTGTATTTTTTTTTTTTTGTATAATTCATAGTTTCATTAAAAATATTTTTCAGTTTCAGGTGAAAATATTCATTTGTTTTTCACTCGTTGTATGGAATAGGTACTTAGTAAGTAAGACAATAATAATAATTGATACTTTAATCGCATAAATTGATATTGTACCGCGTCGTTAATGGGAGTAAGAAACAAACAACAATTGTGAAAAAAAAAAATAATCGATTACACTCGATTAATCGGAACAAAAATTATCGATTATTTTTGGCCATTCTTACTCGAACCTCTATCGACACTCTTGACGAAGCTGAAGTTAGTAAGGTTAACGTAACGAAACATTGGGGGAAAAAGTACTCTTTTGGAAGTTTATAGTGACTTTGATGAAGTTAAGTTTTCAGAAGCCTTTATAGTATGGATTTACTGGATTTCATAAATTCCTGTAACTGTAAAATAACGATTTTCCGAAAGGTTAATCGTTGCTAACTTCAGCCTCATGACTCTTGACCGTTATTCGTTCGAGGAGAAATTTTACCGATCGATTTCAATTTTCAATTATCCTTTGGCTGCGTCTATTCGTGCATTCTTTCAGTCAATCTTCATTTCTCCTTCTCGCCTTTTGCATCCGTTAGAAACTGCTCCGTTTCCTTTATTGTTGCTCGACGCTCTCACGAGCGCAATAATAATCGAATCTACGGGCGGAAAATCGAGACGATATCCGATTTTCACTCCGACATCGGGATGTAAGCCGATCATTTCATTTCATCGTTTCGAGGCGAACCCTCCTCGTACAGGTTAAATCACCGATAAATCGTCTCAATTTACTCGACATTTTCCAATCTGGGTATATAAAACGTCCGTCTTAAATTCGTTCCCGTTCATTCTTTCAGCCTGGGACAAAAGTGTTTTTCCGTTCATCACGGTTCGCTTAGTTATGATCGTAATTATAGAAACGAAATTAAAATAAATAATCAAAGAAACTAAAGCAGGAGTAAAATAACGGTGTGAAAAGTCTTGCATTCAGATTTCTCTCAAGTTTTCCACCGTGTTCTGTTTTTTTTTTTTTTTTTTTTGGCAAAACGCCGATTAGAAACTACGCGTCTTACCGTTTTGCCGCTTTACAAAACCTCACGAACTTTTTCTCATTTAACGGTTACTTTTCTTTTCCTTTTCCATCCAGTTTCTCTCGATTTATTTATCAATTTATTTATTTTTTTTTTTACGTTTTCTCTTTTACCACTCGTAGAACTGGTTCTGTTCGATTCGCAAAGTGCAGATCGTGAAGTTTCCCAAGTGTTTGCGAAGCCCCGCTTGAAAATTGCGCGCGTCGAGTCTGCAGTTGGAATAAATTCTATTTCGAGTAAACACCTTTATTGCTATATACTCCCGTAGGTTTTTCAAATTTATTTTTCAAGATTTATCGTATACATACACACACACACTTATCGTATGCGGGGGAAAACGGAACATGCGCAGCTGCCGAACAGAATTTATGTCAATATTAGACACGCACAATATATGTACGTGAGAAGAGAGAAAATTTATCTATTTGAAAATACAAAAGTATGCGTCCCATTTTTTCGGTTGGTTATTTTCTTTACCGATTTTTTATTATTTATTTATTTATTTATTTATTTTTTTTTTCTCAATTACAACGTACGCGTCATTGCAATTTTCGGCGATGTTCAAAGATAACTTCAGTTATGAACGTGTCACCGCGGTTTAATTAATACCGCAGACGCGCTTCGGTCTCGCTGATCCATAACAATTTAAATCCCGTATTAAATCAAATCCCAACCCGCGAAATGAATATAATATGGGTATACATTTCTCACCGGAATATTCACCGAGCAATTTCATGCGAATATTAATTTTTATCCAGTCGTCCGTTCAATCGCGGTTTTCAAAGAGTGGCACAGATGTTTAAAAAATTGTTTTTCATTACTCAAAGTGCTCACTCACGCTGCTGCCAAAATCCGTGCAAAAAAGATTAGAATGAAAAAAAAAAAAACAACAACGACATAAAGTTTCCAATTATTATTCTGCCCTTATATAATCATCGCCGCGAGAAAATTTCTCTTTCTGCATATAGTTACGTGTTATATTTTTTTTTCACTAAAGTTAACACATTTTCATGAAAGCAGCATCGTCGTCATTCTTGTTTGAAATTAATCATACATTCCGTATCCACTTCTTTCCTTTCACACGTTTGATTACATACATTTGTAATAACGTAATATCTGGAAGGTTATTCCGATGAAAGAATTGTTGCTATTGTTGCTATTATTATTATTGTTGTTGTTGTTGTTGTTGTTATTATCGTTTGAAAGTTGCGGAAAAAGTTTTCACGAATAAATGCATTAAGCAAACACCTAGGGCTAAAAATTGTAAAATGTTTCGAAACACCTTTTCGCTTCTGGTTTCCCTCGATAAAGGAAAAGAAGAAAAAAAAAAGAAACCGTTGCTAAAAGTTTCCCCGGCCAAACTTCTGCCAGCTGTAATATTACACCGTACACCGTATCGCAAACGATATTTCTGTGAAACTGTACGCGATTTCGTGCTCTCTTAACGTCGGGTTGTGTGATATTTCACTACCAATGGAATGAAAAATTACCATAAGCGAGAGTGAAAAACTACGGAACACCAAATCAAGCGAATATTCCCTTAGATCGAGCAAAATTTCGAATCTATTTGGCGAACCCTCGAACCGTTCGATGGTGTGAAAAAGTTCGCTGTCGAAGAGTAAATTATTCACTGCATCGTTCGTATCGCGCAGTTTTCTCTCCAACGAAATTTCTAGACTGTGCATGTGTGTGTTTTTGTTTCTTATTTTTATTAAATTTAATTTTTTTTTCACCGTGAGGAACGCATCAGCATTGCGTATTTTTCCGCTGACAATGAGAGAGAGAGAGAGAGAGAGAGAGAGAGAGAGAGAGAGAGAGAGAGAGAGAGAGAGAGAAGGTCAGATATATGCGTATATATATATATATATATATATATATATTGAGATTAGGGTGCGCAGCGGTTTTTGCGGGGATAAGAAAGAATTTGGCGAAACTCCCAGGCGCTCAGCTCGTCTCCTGTAACATCGAATTACTTTCGTTCGGTTTGTTATTTATGCGGCTGCGGTGTGTCGGCTGAATGGTAGGTAAATTAGCGGCTCACAGCTCGAACGTGAATCGAACGATACCTGCTGAGAGGGTTGAGGGTTGAGGGTTGAGGGTTGAGGGTTGAGGGTTGAGGGTTGAGGGTTGAGGGTTGAGGGTGGAGGGTTGAGGATCCGCGGGGGTGAAAGCGCCAAGTGTAAATGTCATCGTGGACGCTGCACGCGACTGCGTGTGTCGGGTGTCGTCTGTTTGCACAACTCCGATTATATCCGTGTGTATAAAGGGGCGAAGGCCCCTCCGGGTTGCAGGGATTTCGAAAAAGGGGGAGGGGAACGGTATATGGGGGGATGTTTCCTTCCGTCCGTGGGAAAAATATATTTTTACCACGGATAATAAAACCAGACGTTGGACATGCCGCATAAATCAACGAAGATCACCCGCCGCACTCCGACTTAACTCCTATACTTGTGTTTTTTTTTCTTTTCTTTTCTTTTCTTTTTTTTTTTTGTTTGCTTCTAGGCTCGAAGAAAAATGTAATTTTAAAGTAGAATAACGTATATCACATGTTATTACTTGCAATGAATAACAAAAGAAATTTTTGCTCACGTTGAAAATTAATTGAACGACATGATTTTGTAGCGGTTCGAATGATTTGAAATCAAAACGTTGATAAATTATAAAGAAAAAAAAAAAAAAAAAAAAAATCCCACAATGTTTTGAAATAATTGTAGTAATTTTGCTCTTGATCTTGAAAACAAAAAAAAATGAATTTTTACATGATTTCAACTTTAACCTTCAATAACTTTTCAAACAGTTTAATTGTCAAATATATTATAAGAGACGTATCAGACATTTATTTATTTATTGCCTTGTTACTAATAATAGGAGAAATAACTAAAATTATTTTCACGTGTTGATTAATGTGGAAAGTGAAAAATTGCGTTCAGGAATTACTAAATGTTAATATTAAGGGATGAAATTGTAACAGGCGTCTTATTTAGTTTTCCTTCAACTATCAACCACGTGACTTTAAATAAAAAATAGTATATTTTTTTTTCGGACCAGTCTAACAGGTACGTATAAACCACCGAAAATAAATTCTTCCAAAGTTGGGCTACTTTTTCCCTATTCTGACAAAGGTACCCTACGCCTAGAGAATTTTGATACCATAAGTCGTTATTTAGTGAGCTTTTGCGAATTTTTTTTTCCAAAAAAGTGGTTCGAAATAAGAGAGAAAAAAAATTATTATGGCCAGCGTTGAAAACCGCGTCTCTGATTTATCTAATCGAAATTTAGGTATTTTAGACTGGGAGAATTTTTTCACCTCATAACCTGAAACACCATGAAGGAACTTGTGTGTTTGATCAATTTCGAACTAATCCACTCTATTCAAAACCATTTATTACAACTCCACGTTACTTTAATACGAAGATACGTCGATTTCGTTAATTGATCAGCTGAAAATACCGATTAAGCGAATTTTGGAAATCCTGTAATAGACTTATGTCAAAATGAGATAACGCAACCTGTAAATTTGATTTATTCTTACCTCGGAGAAATAAAAGTTGTTTCTACATTGTTGTTTTTTTCTCTCTTTGAGTGGGGAACACAAAAGAAGTTTTGTCTCACGACAAACTGTAATATTGAAAAATGTAGGTCATTTTCATTTCCACTTTGCGGGAAGGTAAAGAATAAAGTAGGTATGCATCTAGCTGTACGAACTACTTTTTGCCAATCTTTCCTAGGTGCGAGAACCTTTTTCATTTAGCTTTCGTACGTAGGTAAAATCTTTTGCCGAGTGCGGATTGTCGTTTCTATATTTTACACAACTTCGGAACTTCCCTGCCTTTTGCAGACGTTTGTTTGGTCATCGTTTTTTTTTTTTTTTATTTTTTTATGTTTTTTAATTTTTTTTTTTTCTCATTTCTTCAACCTCCTATTTCGAACGCTGCAGGGACAAGAAAACAGGAAGAAATATACCATACAGGCCGGGCATGCACGTCGAGTTTCTGATTCGTAAAATCCAGACAATGGGTATCCCAGGCGTATATCTTCCTCTCAGCTATGCTCTACTTCCTGTTTCGGATAATACACAGACCGACACCGAAACCCTAAGTTAGTGGATACCGTAGAGAATAAAGTCGAGTAAAAAAAAAAAAAAAAGAAAAGAAACTACAGCTTATGGACATAAAACTTTCTTCTGCCTCGGGAATTATAATACAATATTACATATCCAGCATCTGTCCGAATCTGTACTAAAACGTAATTCATTCATCCATCTTATTCCGAAACATTTTCTCCCTTTTCTTTTTTTTTTTTTTGAAATAAAAAATTGGAAGGTTCTCTCGAGCAATGGATAAAAACGAGGGGTTAATCACTGTTGTAATCTGGTCTACACGTCATTTGTAATCTCATGTATTCCCTGCAATCTTTTGTGTTACATGTAATCTTTTTTGTTCTTTATAATTTTTTTGTAGCCTCTGTTATCTTTTTTGCAATCTCTACGTATTCTCAGGTAGGTCAATCTCTGTGCAACGTCCAGTAATCTTTGTAACCTCACGTAATTTTTGTAAGCTCTGCAATATCTGTGATCTCCCCGTGATGCCTGTAACCTTTCTTTAATCCTTGAAATTTGTTGGAATTTTTTTTTAATCCCTGCAATCTCCGTACTCGGTGTTATCGCTTGTAATCTTTTGTAATCCTTCCAATTTTTGTAATTTCTTGTAATCCTTGCAATCTCCGTACTCGGTGTTATCGCTTGTAATCTTTTGTAATCCTTCCAATTTTTGTAATTTCTTGTAATCCTTGCAATCTCCGTACTCGGTGTTATCGCTTGTAATCTTTTGTAATCCTTCCAATTTTTGTAATTTCTTGTAATCCTTGCAATCTCTTTAATCGTTTGTTATCGCTTGTAATCTTTTGTAATCCTTGCAATTTCTGCAATTTTTTGTAATTTTATTTTTAATCCCTGTAACGTTTGTACTCGTTTGTCGTCGCTTGTAATCATTTGTAATCTTACCGTATACAATCTTTCTGTAACGACTGTAACCATTGTAGCGAATTTTGTGGTTTTTCTAATTGTAATTAATACCTCGGATAAAAATAAGAATTATAAAAAAAAAAAAATACAAAAAACATATATCTTGGCTCCGTCTGATGCGAGTAAAGAAAAAATGTTATAAAAATAATCATCCGCGTCTGTGAGAGAAAAGGCGCGAACCGTGGAAAACTGCAGAGGCAAACTAGATGCACCGGTAAATTCAAGGCTTGAAATAACCCCGCAGCGATGTCAAAGGGTCAACTCACGATGCAGCGGCTTTGCTCTCCCTTTTTTTTTCTCCCACAACCCTCCGGGGGAAGTAGCTCCGGGTTCAAGCTCTGTCGCTTCTTCTGACTGACGTTCGTTTGGGTAACCTTTGTGACCGCTTTGACATCAGTCTTTTCTTCTATCCTTAAGACCCAGGCTCTGATCCTGCAGTCAGACTCGTGAACCTGCATGATCTGCGGTAGGGAGACGTAAATTACAGCCTTACCTTGCGAACACAGCGTAATTACGAATATGGCGTGCTAATTCATCGTCTCGTTTCTCCGCTTGCCGATCCTCGAAATATTCATTCTTGATTTTCGTTCGTTTTGTGACAAATTTTTTCCTACTTTTCTTCAGTCCGATATTTTTTTCGTCCTCTATCTACGGAGGCAAGAAAATTTCCAACTTGAGACCAATAATTGGTCTAATAACTTTTCCAAGTTTATTGTAGACTCCTGGAAAAGTTTTGTAGAAAATAACCTTCATTCTACCCAATTTAAAGTCGATTCCTTCAAACTTCTTGGATTTAAGGATGAATAAATTCGTCCCACCGTCTGACGACGAATCGAAAGTTAGAAAAACAGGTATAACCGATTGAATAATCTCTAGTAATTTTTGTTTGCATCATTGATGGTGAACACGAATGAAACAACATACTTGCTTTGTAATAAAAATTAATCTGAACAAATTGGAATAGCACAAGTTGAGATATGAACAATTAGAAGAAAGGTTTTGTAACTGGAATGGTTGAAATAATTAAACTCTGGTATTTGCGATCCAATTCTAATGTTTTTGGACTCATTTTACTCACTGACCGGATCCTCAAAAATTTTCCAGAAAGTCTAACGAAATTTTTAGATCACAGTAGAATATTTACACAATTCTACTACTTTTACTCAGTTTGAAGAAAATTTCGGACAATCTCTAGAGACTTCTATCTTAAACACAATAAGCCGAAAAACATTATAATCTGATGAAAAACACCAGAGTTTAATTATTTTCAACGTTCCGATCGTGAAATCTTTGAATTTAGCCAGATCCAATTGCATTACACGTAATAAGGATGTTGTTTCTTCCGTGTCATCGCGCATCATCATCATTGGCGCAAATAACGTTGCTGGAGATTTTTACATACAATTTTTCCTCAATTCCCAATTTCGATTCAGCCGCTAGGAGCCGTTTATCCTTGAACGACAAATTGGAGAAGGTGAAAACCTGTTCGTTGAATACTCGAAGAAAATTTCGCTGTCCCAATTGTTATCACATATTGAAGGAGCGTTTATTTCAAAGTGCGTCTTGGTTCCGCAGAGCTTCAACGTTTCCAATACAACATTTAGCGGCTCACGAATAGATGGGAAAACAAATAGGAAATTCGGGATTTCGATCCCGACGCGAGGGACTGGATTTAAAAAACGGAGGTCTAAAACAAGAGGACGGATAAAGATAAACAGGAATTAGATTCGTCTACGTGACGAACAAATTGTGTTTGTTGCGGGTCTGCCGATGCATTGATAAACGGAGACTCCACCTTTTCGTGTTCCTACGCACAGGAAAAACCGGGGAAATTCTTACAGTAAAAATCGGGGTAAAGTCAGGCAACTCCGAAAATGAAACTGAAATTTTGAGTCTGTCGAAGAAATAAACTCGACCTTGAAAGAAGAAAGAAATTGCACTTCAAATTTTGTTTACTTTTTCTACGGAAAATCGCAGGCTGTTGTTTATGAATTGATAGTCAAGTTAGATAATGGGTAATATTGAAAGGATTAGTAATTAATGTGTAAAAAAATTTTTATTAATCATTGGCATATTTTGTCGAAGGTTACTCGAAAAAACTTTATTTTGAGGCTGCAATGCCTGGAAAATTCAGAAAACTTCAAATTCATAAAGCAATAATAATAATAATAATCAGTGGCTCGAAATGTACATTGTGCTGGTTAAAAAATGTCGAGCAGCTGTTCGTCAATTATATATGTAAAACCAAAGTAATAAAATAATCTTTGAGTGTTTGAACGAGAGTAGACTTATTTTCAAGCTAAATATTGAGCAAAAATATACGCCTCTTTGGCTCTAAAATATTTGTTTTTTCAATATTTAGCTTGAAACTAAGTGCACCGCACGTTTGATCATGAAAAAAAAATACCTTAACCATTGTTTGACACCCTGGGATGCACCTTTTCTTCATTAATTTATATTACCTAAATATAAGAAAATCGGTTCTGTGGTGCCATCTGGCACTTTTGATATCTTGTTATATAAGTTCTATAGTTTCAAAAAGTAACATTTTCAGAACGTTAAAAACATATTTCAAGTGAAAATATTCAATAGTCCATTTTTCATAGCGATTTTTCTTGTTGGGGTACAAATGACCCCCGTGTGTCAAGTATGTAATTCTGCATAAATGTGTCAAACAAGGGACTAGATAAAAATTGGACTTCGGTTATTTCCAACTGTTGACTATCCGAACTAGGCTCGGTCCAAATTATTCCGGATAATCGGAGCCCAAAATTCTTCTCGTCAACTACGGTAGAAAGCAGGGAGTAGAAGGAGATAAAGAGAGAAACAGCGATTCACAGAAATCGTCGCTGTCTCACCGATGTGTTTCACACTCCGTGCATTCTTCACACATGTTGCTGCTGCAGGTTCCGGAACAAAAACCCTACGAACCGCTTCTCTTCGTTTTCGCCGATTTCCTTTTTCAGCCTTTCTCTCCTCGCCCCCGCAATTCCAGATTCTTCCTTTTTTTCTCGCCTCACTTTGGGGTTTAGCCGGCACCTCGAATATCCGGCCACTTTGCCCCCAGCTTCTCTCTCTCTTTCTCTTTCTCTCTCCCTCCCTCCCTCCCTCCCTCCCTCCCTCTCTCTCTCGGCCCGACGTCGTCGACGAGACGCGAATGTCTCGGTACAGAACGGGAAAGCCTGTCTGGTTGTTTATGCAAATCCCTCGGGACCCCGGGAGGGCATGCAAGAATAGGCGAGGGTAGGCTCCCGAATTATTAAGGGGGATTCCGAAACTTCCCTTAACGAACTCATGGCTCGCTCGCACCCCGATTCCTCCTCCTTCCTCTCCTTATCCTGCTCCCCATCCTCCTTCACGTCCCGATGACGCAACTCTTCCCATATTCGGAACTTGATCTGAACTACTAGGCCGCATCAGCAATCATGATCCCAAAGCCGCGGATCAAGAACCAGATTTTGAAATTATCCTGCGGGTTCGAAACTTTCCCCAAATAAAGGTGCCTTTCTTTTCTGTACACTGATGATCCTCTTCGAGAATGTATTACATTTCAAAACAATACATATATATTTTTTTCACGGTTTCTCATCAGGAGATTGTTCATCGTTGCATTCGTGAGTTACCGTGATTGTTCGAAACATGCGGGAAAAGAAAGAGACAGAAATTAATAACAAAAGCTTCGATATCGATGTTTCACTCCGAACAGTGAGAAATTTGGTACAATTGTTCAATTTCACTCAACAATGATTTTAATCATTAGTTTCTGTTCTTTCGAATATTGCTTCCAACAGTTTCGTGAAATTTCTTACATATATATATTTTTTTCCACTCTTTTTCAATAGTAAATTCAATGTGATTGTTATAATGTTGAAAATAATCAATATCGTGCTTCGCAATCTTGAAAAATTAAATATTCAACGATACCATCTTGGTTGTAAGAAGAAGAAAAAAAATTACCGGAAGAGATCGTAGAGATTGATTATCTTCTGAATAAAATGACTGATCGGAGACTGAAATCGAAGAAACTGATTAAACGTTCAACAATTTTGATGTTATTTTAAGTGAATCATCGATATCTAAACTTTTCTTTATAATCCTATAGTATTTTCCCGCACTACTATTTGAAAGATCCTCACTGCAGCCTACAAACACAATAATTTTATCCACATAAAAAAAAAAAAAAAGCCACGTAACCAACGATAATATTATGAAATTGAATTAATGAAACGTATAGATTTTTCAAGCCAATCAACCTACCTAATGGACACAATCCTTCCGGTGCGATAAGCGAACGTTTGCCACGGGAATTTAATTCCGGTTGAATTCGCGCTTGGATTGAAGATTAGAGATTCACCCCTAACCCAAATTCCATTTTACTCTCTCTAACTTTCTCTGTCTCTCTCTCTCTCTCTCTCCCTCTCCCTGCGGCAAGCGGAAAGGTTTTTGTGAATTATTCTACCGCCACCATATACCACCGGAGCGAAAACCGGCCGCCATACGTGTTCTGCAACATCATATTTAGTCACGGTGTTCTCTTCAGCCCCGCTAAGTACGCCTCGGCTGGCTGTCAGGTGACGGTGTCGATTTTTTCTTTTTTGCTTTCCTTTGTTTTTTATTTTTTTTTTTTTTTTACCCCTGCAACCGCCGTTGCGATGGCATCGTTTCAGGCAGGGGCTCGTTTTAAAACGTCGCGCGTTGCACGCGGGGGGAGATTAAAAGTGATGCTTTTTCTTCCCCGGGCAGGAGAGAGTTGATGTATAAACATCGTTCTATAACGTCGTTATGACACACTGCCATGGAGAACCCCCCGTAGCGTCGTTGACGAGCTTGGAAATAAAAATACGCCATTACACTGAGTGATCATAGTCTAATCGACGGAATTTTCTCCGCAATTTATCGCTCCGCATAATTATTATCATCATCCGTGTGGCGCCGTTGATAAACGAGCCGGAGGAACGAGAGACAGAGAGAGAGAGAGAGAGAGAGAGAGAAGAAGAAGAAGAGAAAGACAGATAGTCGATTATCGTAAGGACACTCAACAGGGTAGAAAAGGTAAGGGATAAACTTTTCTCCGCACCTCAGTGACGTATTAAAAATTTACAAACTTTCGAGGGTTTTGGCTAAAAGGATTTTTCAAGCATCCTTCGCAGTGCATGTTATAGTTGCAAATATTTTCACGAACGAAAACAACGATGTATAACTTTAATCGAACTGGATCTCGATCAAATTTTCAATTCATTGTATAGATATGTATATATCTATAAATAGATATGCATAAATAAAAAAAAAAATGTTGAATTTGATTTTCGAAGCAATGAAACTTTTTGAAAATTTTTTCAACAGGGTCGTAGAGTTTCCCAGCCTAAATCGCCAAACTCTTAGCAAACGTTGGATAATACTCAAAGTTTATTTACAACCATCCCCCGCAAGGTTTTCGCCCAAGTTTGAATTGTTTGCGGGTTAAGCCGAAGGGGAGGTCCGTATATACATATATATATAGGTCATTGACAAAATTGCAGCCATCGGTGTTATCGCCATTATGATTATTGTCGTTATCGAAGTTTCCAATGCGCGGTCTTGTTGTCTAACAAATATATTGCTTTCTGGGGTGGCCGTTTCTCAGGGGGTGACTTTATCACGCCGCAGGGTTGCCTCGTCTTCTGCTTCCCGAACAAAAAGCTCCGGCGGCAATTCTCGCCCCCCTCCGGTTTCAGAAATCTTTTCTCCATTCCCTGTTTATTTCTCCTCTGCTCTCGTTTCTTAAGATTTTTTGCGACAATACCAGATATTATATATTATACAGGGTGAGTTTAATACGCATGCGCTACAATCCCAGAGCAATTGTTTGCCAGGCTAATCAACCGTTATAAATTTAGACGACAGTTCGCCGCGATGTATATAACCTGAAAAATTTTGACAGCTGTCGGTGTTCCAACGCAACTGCTAGCGACAAATGTCAAAATTTTTGAGGTTACGTTCACGACTATTTAACGCCCTGGCAAACAATTGCTCTCGGATTGCAGCGCATGCGCGTTAAATTGTAGCAGACGACTGAGCATTCCGTCGTTAGCAGTTCACTCTGTATATGTACACCGAGAGGTTGTCTTATCAGGACTTGATCATAGTGCACTAAGAGAAAAAAGTTGTTGAATCAACTAAATGGGCGCTCACGCGAGATGAATATTTATTTGTGTCACTTCAAGATCTGTTAGTCTAACAAAGCGTTCGGTTGATGTTTAAATAATTTTTTTTAAATAACGTTTGAAAATAGCTAATGTTTAAATAGTCCAACTGAACATTTTGTTAGACCAATAGATCTTGAAGTGACACAAATAAATATAAATTTCTCTCAGTGTGCGTGAAATTTAACTTGCTCAATTTTTATTGGCTGATATCCAAACTCGCATCCTAAAGTAAACCTTCAACGACAAGAAAAAAAGTTCTCTAGAATCGACCGGCTGACAAGTGACAGTCGATCATAACCTCTCTAAGCCTATTAAAGTCTCATTGGACAGATATTTCCAACCAAAAGTGAGTCTTGGTGAGAATATTGAACACTTCGTGTTCAGATAAAAATCTGAAAAAATCAATCATAACCAAGTAGATAAGATAATTTGTTTTGAATAGTAATAATGATGCCAAAAACTTGTTAATGAATTGTTTCACCAAAATTTGTGTAACAAATCTATAGTGCAATTTTTTAAATTTCATATAAAATGAATTCATCGATTTTCCTGAATACCTATGCATTTTTTTGGAAATTTGAATAATTTCGTATTCCAAAATTTTCTAACGCTGTATTTATGAAACTGTTCGTTCCATATGTCTCTAAAACTTCTTCAGCGCAATTTATAACCATTTACGAAACCCTATCGAAAAGTTCAGAACTTTTGATGAATCTTAAAAAATTTTTTAAACTCTCAAAAACTCATTTTACAAAATCGTCAAAAATTCCAAAAAACTTTTGGCATTATTATTATTTATAACGAATTATCTCATCAACTTGATTATGATTAATTTTTTCATATTCTTATCTCATCGGTCACTCTGTCTGCCATGCTAGTAACATTTTTACGAAGTTGGCTAAAGGAATGAATTAGACCTCGAGCAGGTCCTTTCAGGAAAACCTCTAAGAACAAATATGTATGTACAGACACATTCCCGTGTACATGAAATACAAAAATAACAAAACCACGCGTACTTTTCTCCTCCTTTTATACGTTCCTAGTTCTTTTCATCGCCTTCCCTCCTCTCTCTCTGTTGTTAACCTAAAATTACCATTTTCCACGGACGAGAATCGAGCGATAGCTAAAACGCCCGAGGACTTTGAAAACCGTAACTTGTAAACTATGACGCGGTGATCTGACCTGTGGTTAAAGACCGTAGGATACACAACATTCGGAACTAATTCCGCGTACAATTTCGACTATCGCTTATTGTTAGAGCGACCAAAATAGGGGCGAACTTTCCTCACCCTACCTCAAACGTATTAAAATCTACCTCCCCGAACTTGATTTCCCGTTACGTAACGGCGAGCAAAGGGGTTGTTAAATGAATTACGAACAATGGCTAACTTCACCGGGTGCGGAGGAATATTTCTGCCCAGTATTTTTAACTCCACCGTTAACGTTACTTCGCGAATATCGCGTCTCGTTCTCACCAACAACCAGCAAAAACTCGGACCAACCGAACCAGGACTCAACTCCCAACTTTTCTTCGGTAATCAATGCTTTTGTCTGTGAGAAGAAAATTGAATTACCTGTATAATAAAATCCTCGACGGTTGGTGTGTGTGTGTCTGTATATGTATATATAAATATCATGATATAACCTCACAGTCGTCGATTCTGAGCTCGGTGAAACGAGAATAACCAGACAGCGAGGACAAGGACGATGCGGAGAAGGATGAATAATCAAAGAATATTGCTTTGGCTCGTTTGTAATTAAATCTTTCACTCTACAATCTCTCGTTTTACTTTCTTTTTCTGCCTGCACTTCTCTTCCTCCGACTAGAATTCTTTTTCTTCCCTTTTCCTTTTCTCATATTTTACAAATCACTTTGAAACCGGAGGAAATTTTTTCCAATAACTCATCGCGTCCGATACCGTGTTCTTCATTCATTCATCCACAGTACCATTCCGAGTTCGGATAATTGCGTCTTAAAAAAAAAAGATCGGAGTTCAACGTTTGAAAATCGAAAAAATCTGCTTTTAAGGTTGCCACTTTACTTGGACATCTGGAATACCTAAAATTAATTGGAGTTTCCTCTTATAAAATTTCTCAAACAACTCCAAACCTTTACATCGTTATTTTCTTACCTTTACATAGTTTTAGAAAAACATGTAAGCGTGATTCAATTTTGAATAAAATATTTCAAATCAAGTAAAGTACAAATATTTAAGAATACGTAGAATGCAATTTCTAACAATTGATTTAATTTTTTACGGTCATCATTTTAATTTCAAAGAGCACAAGAAGTATCCGGAGATTCATCTTGATCTGAACATCTGTCCACATGAAGCATTTACAAAATGTAATCGATCATTTATCGGACCTTCCCGTTTAGAAGGAAAATTCGACAAATAGTATTCGACATTTCTGCCCGTTCGATTTCCATTTTCTTTCCCATTTATCACCTCACTCTTCCGCAAAAACACCCCATCAATCGACTCTTGTTGACCGTAAGTGCGCCTTGCAGATAAGAGTATGCACAGGTCGGATTTCAAATAGGGTGAAACGGTCCCATTATCCTTATTTACCGAGTTGATCAGCGACACTTCCGGTTTCCCTGGTTACCGTGTCCCGGATAATGCTGTGACACATCACGTACCTACCGTATGATTACATCTACACGGCACTAGAGCTGTATCATTATCTCGTTAGGATAAAGTATAATTATAATAATTTAATGTAGTAATGATGTTCACTGTGCATCTGGGACAAATCCTACTGTACACACCGACCGGTTGATGAATACAGCAAGATAAGTTTGACAAGCAGAAGAAATAATAAAATATGCTAGCAGAAGAGCCGACTTAGGGACGATTAAAGGAAGTAAAGAAAGTGGGAGAGCAATGACCTGGGGTTAATGACACAGATTTGTATTTGATACCTATCAAAATTACCACTCAGTTTTGTCAGGGGAAAATCATCGCAGGACTTACGTAAGTATCAGAAAGATTGTATTAAACCGTTGATTCGTACTTTTGGTACGAGATTAAATCGTTCACTCGAGGTTGAATATCGAGGAGAATGAGATCGAAAGCATGATGCATGACTGATGACATTTGAGCCCACGTCCCACCCTGCACACTATCTCTCTCTGTCTCTCTCTCTCTCTCTCTCTCTCTCTCGCATGTATCCAACGCGTACCATTTCCTTTTCATGTTTACACGTATGCTCCTTGATCTTTGGGCTGCTGCTTCCCGTGTTGTTGCCGACTAAATCTTGTCGGGGGGGATTAACAAGCCCGAAACTTATTTCCGACGGAAATAGTCGTCTACTCAGTTTTAAACACCGCGGTACAACCTGGGCGCACCACAAAGGCTGGAAATATCGCCTTCCACTCGGCAGAGATGAGCAGCCTCACCTTTGACCTCAGCGTGCTTCTTGGCGTGCCACACGCGTTCCTCGGACGAAACTTGGTCCGGAGCCTTATTGGCCAAAGTCGAGGTCCAGGAAGCGACAAGTGCAGTGAGACGGGTTCCTTATAGTTAGCCATTGGAAAAAAGACGCCGCTTTGATCTTTGCTAGGGGAAAACCGCCCCGTGTACTTGCCGATGCGAAACTTTGTTCGTCTAATGAATTCGCACCGAGGTGAAGGTAATTAACGGATGGCGTGGTTTTCAACAAAACCTTCGAATTCAAGCACAGTAGCCGCTGCTGCTGCTGCTGCTGATGCTACTCGACTCGCGTTTCATACCGCGAGATCCTAACAAAGGGACTCATATTTAACCCAGTCACGTTTAGTCGCTGCTACAATTTCACGGCTCGGTGAATTTTTGGGCTGGTTTCCTATTTATAGGAAGAAGCTCATCCCAGGCTGTGATACGCTTCCCAGGAAATTACTAACGGGGTGACCGAAAGCTCAGCTTTCTGTAAGATATCGGTATAACTTTCCGTAAGACTCGGAAAATTCGACGAGGCTTTTGGCGATGATCGCGCGATATCGGCTTCACCTTTTCCATCTCATCTTTCCTCTCGGCTTCTCCTGCAGGCTTCCTCACCTTTCGCCTAAATCACCCCGAAAAGCGAGAGGCTTGTTAGGAAAAAAAAAGGAGAAAATCGACGGATGATCCTTTTTCGCTCGGATCACCAATAATGGCCGTGGATTTCCGGAAACTTTTTTCTCCGGAGGATTCATTGGCAAACCGGATGCGCAACGGCGAGCCCCTGGAACGTGGTAATTTCGGGTCAGATCCACCGGTTGAAGATGGTCTTCCGGTGGATGGCTGCACTCTCCTTAACTCAAGACCCTTTCCCTTGCGCGGTAGGGACCCACAATTTCCCGCTTTTCAACCAACGACGACGCTAATCATAGTGGAATAAAGCGATTAGGGTCAAACGAGCAGGTCGTCAACTGGGCTGCACCAGTTTTTAATCCTTGACTTTAGGAGGGTGAAAAAGCAGAATAAAGGGTCGACGGAAAGTGATGACATCAAGATACCATCGAACACGTCCTGTCACGATTCTGATACTACAGTCCCGGTTATCCTCTCTTTCATTATCTCTATTCTATTCTTTTGCCACGCCGCGTTCAGTGAATCTTATCTTCTATTTTCCACCCTTACAGAACCATCCTTCCGAAGCTATTCGAAGTATCCATTCATCGATCTGTTATTATTTTTTCTCCGCACAACTTCTCCATTATCTTACTAGTCTTTCAAAGTCCCGCGGTATGGGCTTGTAATAAAATGTCGGTAACTTTCTTCATACTCATTTAATCACGTATATATGATGTTATTGAATTCGCGACCATTTTATCCGGTGACTCGATACTCCTCGATACTGTCGACATTCTTCGACACTTTGAGACCGCGTCGTCTGTCCCGATGGTTGGGTTGGGTTGTAAAATTTGAAAAATCTTTACGCACTGGGTGTATAATGTGACCTCGCGCATGTTCGTTTGTCAAGAGCCTGACAACACTCGACTCCCTCACTCGAGTAAAAGCCTTCCAGAGTCCAGACACCAACGTTGCTGAACAACTAAATTTACCACGGACAACTCTAGCTCCATTTGCACTTCCATTTGCAGGTGGAGCAGTTGGGATCATGGGTTCTGAACATGTGACACGAGGTCATGCAGAGACTGCCTTTGAAGCACCGAGAAAATTAACTGTTCACAAGTAGGGGAGAGACGGGCAAAATGGGTACCTTAAGGGAGGAATAACGTTAGACCAATTTCAACGACGCCATTTTTCTTTGTCTGGCCTAAAAATATATTTCCTGCGTTGTCGACACTTTTTGAAATCCCATTTGATTGTGCTGGGGACCCATTTTACCCTCTAGGGTCCATTTAGCCCGCCTCTCCTCTACATGTAGTGTGATTGAACGTACGTATAAACTTTTGAAAAGAGCTTCAGATTCGATAATCCAGCTTCTTCGTCGCACTGCTCACAAGGCAATCGTAGTAAGGGTTTGTAATCATACTTGAATGGTCTCAGGCAAGTGAGCAGCAGCAGCAAACTGCAGCTCGTCGCGGTGAATCGACCCTGGATTAGCAATTAATGTGTTAAGCTCAAGGTGGAGAAGCCGGCGAGCTGTGTAAGCTGTGCGCCGTTGACTCTGAACCGGTACTGCACAATTTGTACCGACGACGAAACGTTCCTGTGACTAAGGGAAATCCAATGTGGGTTTGGGATCCTGGGGCGAGGGGAAAGCCTGCACTTTGAAGGCAAAGCGACAGACGGTAAGTACAGATTGCTTGAACCCGCCCGACACCGGCTCCTGGCTTCTGAGTCTGACTCGACTTCTGCTTTTGACTCCAACATCCAGGCTCTGGGCTTGCCCACATTACCCGCCAGCTTCTATAACGCGAGCTTTCAACCAGCAAGTCTTGGCCTCGGATGTTTGAGTTCTCTGTGCCGGAACCAGCACACGACGCGGTGGTCTGACAACGCGATAGGAGAAGTGACTGATTGCTTCAACGCCGATAAAAACCCAGAGGAACCGCCACTCCCCTTGAGACTCCAACCGTTTTCAACCTGGACACACTTTTTACCCCCCTCACCCCCTTATTCATTTAAGGGGACCGGTAAGTATGTCTCGGATACAGAGTTGATATGGGATGCAAATGTAAACTTGTATTCTCGAGTACGTTATACTATAAATTCTGGAGATTTTCAAACATTCATGACTTCAAATGTCTACTGTTGTGAACATCAGAGACCATATTTTACACAACTAATTCATGGGGGGGTATAGGTTGACGGTGTAGGTTCATTTTTCAGCAAAACCAACTGGTTCTCGTAAGGTTGAAGCTTCGCCGTTTATACAAATTTACAAATAGCTGTGCAGAGGACATGCCATTTCCATTTGAGTTCAAGGATTTTCGTTTTTGACCAACAGTGAGTTATAGGACGAAATTGTGATTTATTGCTTTTTAAGCATCCTTGAAGTCTAGTCAATAAATTATATTCTATAAACTATATGTTTTCTGCCAAAGAACAGTGCTTTGTGAGGTCAAATTTAACTGACACTGAACTTTTAAGTACTGCTTATGAATCAATCGCGTAAAATGGTATTCCTGATGTTTATTATACAGCAAACATTGGCTGTGAATTTTTCTGAACCATCAGAGTTTATAGTACTCGGAGATGAAACAACATTTTCAATTCTGTAATGACTATAGTTTCCATGACATACTGCAGGCTTCCCTACTATTCCATCTATTTATTTATTTTCGATATAGCCGATGAATCAATATGTTACTTTATGGCTTAAGTGAGTGATGGGTAGCAAAAAAAAAAAAAAATACCGCGACAACTCTCTTTTTTCCGCAATCCGACTTACCACAAGGTATATTATACGTATACATATACGTTATGCGACAATCCTTCTTCGCGCAGCGGAAAAAGAGCGCATCTTTCAAGTGATTTGCATCCCAGCGGAGCAGAAACTCGCGACAAGACGGACAGGAAGAAGGATTTTCTCGGCTATCAGCGTCGCCAGCAGCCTGGTGAGGTTCGGGAGGACGGTGAGGAATGGAAGTTGGGAAGGCGAAGTGAGACGACGAGCCGAGGAGCCAACGCCGTTGACAAAATTGATCGAATAAATTTCAAAGGTTTATCCGTCCGCAGACCCGACGTGAGGCGAGGCGTCGCGGTTCAACCGGCAAACGAAACTCTCCTACCAACTCGGTGGTATCCTATCTTGTCCCAATCCCATCCTAACTCCTATCTCGATTCTATCTCGATCCCATCAACTCTCATCCCCAATTCCTGATCAAATAAACACCGAGGTAGAATTTCTTAGGAGTGACTCGATCACCGCACGCTTTTCTAATCTGCATTTATCGGCTATCTGATCCCTCGAATCAACCACCACGCTGGAATGGGAGAACGTCTTATCTGTACACGTCAAAGAAGAACGGAAACAAATTATCACCAAGCTGACTGCAGGTTTTGATCACCCGTCAAACCAATCTCTTCTCCAATACCGTCGGCTGCATCCAGCCCATGGACTTCTTTTCTCCAACGGGACACCCCTGAGTATCGATAACTAATAAAAATGATAAAGGACCCCGGACCTCCTGGATGGTATAAAGATATAGCCGAACACCGGCAGGAAACAGGAACAAGACCCGCGCTACGTCGGTAGCAGGGAATGCAATATATATGTCCGGGTGACAAATATCTATCCTAAACGGAGCCTGGGGAGGTAAGAGTGAGATATAGTTTAGCCCTACTTCCCTCCTTCTCGCTCAATCCAAAAACGGCGCAGGCTGCAAACACGACGCGAAACCGAACAAGGACTATCAAGTCCTTCTTTGGTCACTTGTACCTTTCTCACGTGACTCGGATTTTTTCCACTTCTGGGTGAAATGCTTCAATAGATCCATTTTGGAATGAAAAGTGGAAAATCCTTTCAAGAATACAATTTAAATGGGTAGATGTAAATGGTTACTTTGAGAACATTTAAAATGGCTCATGAACTGCAAAATGGTTTACATAATGAAATCATTTTCGTATCTCATCTGCAATGTAACACATTTCGTTTATCTTTTTTTTTCTCGTTCTTTTTTTACTTTATGTATGCAGTATTTGCGGTAAGGAGTAACTGCTTCTCGAACGTGTCATCATTCATGCTTCTTCTGGGTTGCATGATCATGGAACCGTACGAAAACAATCGTTCCACTGTTGCGGATGACGGCGAAGGCGTATTTTACTTGACACTGGCATGATCCATTCGAAATGAGAAATGGAAAATGCTTTTAAAAACATAATTTAAATAGGTCAATGTAAATGGTTACTTTGAGAACATTTCAAATGTTAAATGCAAAATGCGATTTACATTTTAAATGCCCAACTCAAATTATACCATTTCAAATATTATCCAGCAGTGAATTTTTTCCACACTGTCATTGACGTGTTGTATAATGTACCAAATGGATTTACCATCCCAGTAAAAGGATCAGTCTTCTACCGTATAGAACATTTCACTATACTTGTGGCAAGTATTGTATTAGATTAGCATTTTATTAGATAATCGTCATACTGCAGCGATATCTCCACTTGTCACTTTACCATGTGCAATGACTCAAGTGTCGTTAAACTTCGTTGGACTCCACGTACTTCAGGAATCATTATCGAGCTGAAATTCGTCTCAAACTACTACGAGGGAAAAGTCAATACAGGAAACTGATACGACCAAATGAAATGCGACTTGCACTACGACAGTTATTAACCAATTTAAGGAGTGACTCGTTCATACGTTCTCTTAAAATTTTTGTAAAAATTAACACCGTGAACTCAATCGCGATACTTTTATCAAGTTGGACCTCAGACTTGACGATTTGCCTAGTGATGTTTGAAATTCAGGTTAGCCTTACAAATTTCGAGGTTTTGATCGTATCGAGGGTGGTTCGCACCCTGCGCTTCAGGCTGGAAGTCCTAACGTGAGAAACTCAGTGGCTCAGACCCGCAGACTTCCGTCTGCAGCAATCTTGTGAAATATATCGCACTGATGAACGGAGGATGGGTGAAGGAAAATATTCCATCGGCGGGAGGGGGATTCCTACGGAATTGACGCCCACCCTTATACCAAATCCTTCCTAAAGTACCGAACCTATTACCCACCTTATACCTACCCACCTACCGTCAGCCGGGTGGCACCTCGCCGATCTTCGACGTTTTTCGTTTTCACTTCGCCCCCGATCAACCCTTCGAAGGCCTAACCTTTGCCATCTGCAAAACGCTGACGCGCCGGTCATATTTCAGCGGTGTTTACCGGGTGAAACGTAAAGTACGACCGACGAACGTCGAGGGAAACTCTTTTTTCAACTCTTCGTTTTTAAATCTAATATTCCTTGGCACCTGTGATGGAAAAATTTGTCTTCTCATTTGGATAGAAAAAATTTTCACGGCAAAGAGCGAAATCTTTTCTTCTTTTTGATGTTATCTCGATCCCATCGAGCTGATGAGAAAGAGATGCGGTGTCTCGAGTCTCCCGGTACATGAGTACGAAAATGTAAATTCACCTCGGATGAAAAGGGGTGTGACCTCAAGAACTTTGCCTCTTGTGTAACCCGCTGCAGGAGGAAAAAGCAACGCTCGATTTTTAAAAAACACGCAAGGTCGCTGACGATAATTTTTTCAACGCATAAGGATTGCTCAGCAAGTACATATGGAAACGTACCAACTGTGACCAACTGTGTAATGGAAGTTCTAGTAAAAAAAAACTTAAAAACTATAGTAATTCATCCGTGAAAAACACAAGTCTCGAAAACACTACAGTTTCGAGGCAATAAATATCCAATTACGGATTTGCCCTCTTTTCAGTACTGCTTTTCATGTAGTGGGAAAAATATATTTGCTAATACTAAAACATGGGACATACATACATGTACATATATATATATGTATAATAGCCCATGAATAACGGTGAAATCCGAAATATATATCGAAGGAAAAAAAGAGCGGCTTCCGCGACTGTCGTACAGAAAAAGCTCCTGCAGAAGTCTGGGTACATATATCTTTGAAAGTAAAGAAAGTGGAAGAAGAAGAAGAAGAAGAATAAGAAAAAGACGATTGAGGGGGGGGGGGGGGGGAATAAAAGGGAGAAGAAGTATAAGAAGAAGAATTGGAAAGATATTGTGAATTCTCGGAGTGATATTACGGCAGTTTCGTATACCCACCTTTACATATACCTATAATACTTGAAAGCATAATCGACTGACATCACAATGCCAGCCACGAGTTTCATCTTATCTTTGACGTGGATATAATACAATATAAGATGACTTACGAAACGGAAGGAAGACAACCAGCTCTCCTGTGCACCTTCGCTTCTTCGATACGACATTAATCGATTTTACGGCCTAAACATTCCGTTATGGTTCACTCGTATCGGCAGGAGGCCACGTTTTGCTGCATCAAGTTGAGAAGGGGAATCCCCGAGGCCTGAAAATGTCCCCTTATCCCAAACCACGGGGAAAAATGGAAAAGAAGAAGACCAACGTAAAGTGGAATAGAACGACAGGCACCAGTGACGTTATTGAAGCAGACGTAATGGCTGAGAGCAAGTAGTTATGTACCTACCATGCGTACACTTGACAGGATCATCGACCCGCAAGCTGTGAACCATGGCTCGGAAGTAAAACAAAAAAAAGAAAAGAGTGCGCATATTTTTCGGCAACGAATGATCGCGTTGTCGAATTTGATTCGGTAGTTGATTTTCGCATCAAACGCTCACTCTCCTTCAATCACTTCAATTTATTGCAGTGCAATCAATTCATGAATTTTTATCAAATAGAATCCTCGATGCTTTCGATTGAACAAATCCAATTTTTTCCCTTTATTTCAATGCTCCACAATAGAGGTGGTTCGAATTTTCAACCGAGTATCGATCCTCAATCTATACAGATCGATAACGTATCCACACCGTGAAGTCACTCTGAAATTCTGATATTGGTTCTGCTCATTGGGGTGAAATTTTTCAAGAGTACCATGCAAGGACGTAGAACTGTGACAACTTTAGAGAACAATTTAGTACCAAGGTGTACCTGAAGTTTCGATCGATCAAGTTCTGATCATGAAGAAAAATCAGGTTTGAAACCAATGAAACCTGGTGATAATGAAATGGATGTGAACTTCAGCCTGAAGACCTATTCCCTCGTAACTGGAACTCAGTACCGATGACTTGTCGGTTCTCTCGTCAACCTTGATCGATCTGAACTTCAAGATCATAGGCAATTAACATCCCGGGATCCATATTTCGGATGATTTAAATTCGGAGCTGCCGTAACGGCGGGAGACTGGCTCGAAGCAAAGCCAGAAACTTTTTCCAATGGTTACAGCACTGCAGGAGTACATCGACTTTTCATTCAAACCTTAGAATACCCGGTGACTGCAAAGAGGTCTCCTGTTCCTGCAGGGTGGGAATGAATGCAAGTGCGGTGCAAGCTTCGCGTTGAACCAACTTGTGAACAGAGAGGTAAAGTCTCTGAGATAGTTTGTGATCTTCACCGTGCGATAATATTGTGTGCAGGGCAAGGCAAAGCCGAGGCTAGTATTTGCCCAGCGCTTTTCATCTTCTTCTTATTCTTATACTCGGGTTTCTTTTTCTTCTCGTTCATCTTTTTCTTACCCCCGGCATATCTGGCAGGGGGTTTTATTGCAAGATAGTCAGATGTGCAGGTCCGGATATGAGAGGAGGAGGATGACGAAAGTCGCTCGCCGACTCTTTAAACTTTTTCTTTATAAATAGGAAAAGTTATAATTCTCCGTCACCTTTAACTCAAACTCAAGTTCTGAAACACCCCCCCTTTCCCTGCTGCTCTCCAGGTACTTTGGATACTCCCTCCACTCCGGGACTCCAGACAGCGACCTCTACGCCTAGAGATCGCGAAATCATTAGTCTAATCTGTTCTGAGAAGGATCGGAACACCTTGACGGACGTTTCCAAACGGACTGACGGCTGCTGCCAGAGCAATAACGCTTCACGACACTCCGCAGTACAAATGTTGAACGTAAATTGTCCCACTCCGTCTCTCTTCTCTCACTTCGTCTCTCCTTCTCTCAAACACGTGCGAGAAGCGACGTCCATCTATTTTCGCACCTTCAAGTTCAACGGGCTTACCGAGACGGAGAAACTCTACGAGTTTGAGAATGAAGGGGGTTGCGTGCGCTTGTGAGTCTTGCACGTTCCTCAAAATATTTCAATTACCCGGCTCGATTTGCAGGAAGCTTAATTAAGCCGTGCTCGGTACGTCAGCCGGCGTTTTATCCTTTTTTGCTAACCGAGTGCACATCCGCTTGGAAACAACGTAACGCAAAGCCTGCAGGCGATGCAATTCCATGAGATTGACGCGACTCTGTGAACAGCTAATAGAGAATGGTTCTACGGTATGTCTGCGACCTTTGGTGTTTATAGTCGATGGTGTGAAACAGACGAGGTTACCTCACCGGCATCAAAGGGTTCGCCAAGACGAAAGAGACGCTGTTTTATTCAACGTGTCTCATAGATTTTCCCGTGAATCTGTAAATCGGAGATGAAAGTGCCAAGAAGGAGGCAAAGAAATCGTGGAACCTGATCAATGACGGTGACGTAAAAGATTTGGGTAAAAATCGTTGTTGCAAAATTTTAGAATTACCTTAAAGTTGTTGGGCAGTAATTCCGGAAATTTTTAGTTCCACATGAATTTTGATTGGATAATTTTTTGAGTTATTATAAACAATCCTGTAAAGTTTGAAAATGATTTGCCGTTTAGTTATCGAATTTTTTTTTACATTTGATTCATTCAATCAGTACATAAATTTTCGATCCAAACTGGTATATAATGTTAAAATTTTTAACATAAATCGTCTTTCTCTTCTTAAATTTCCTCTCTAATTTTTCTTCATTCACTTTTAAATAATCTCTCACGTCAATTTTTTATATGTTTCGTAAAAGTTTTGTTTCGTTAATGTTTCAATTGTTTCCTTGATAATCACTTATTTTTTAGTTTCTACTAGCGCAAATCAGTCGATGAGGCTAATGGCGACTCATTCGTTGAAAGCGTATACTTACGTTATATATTCCGTTGTCAAAGATACGTCACTAAGTAATTATTTCACATATATCTTATTTTAAATATTTGATGTGAAAAAACTACGACAACTCTTATCAAAATCTAATTATTCAAAAATTATAGAATACACTTATACAGGATGAAAATTCAACATGTTCCACTCTGAAGAGAGATTTTCTCCAAGAAGGTTAATTGACTCGCAGTGTCCGTCACGTGACGTCCTTCTCTTGTTTTGTTTTGAGGCGGGAATATTTGAATCGTTACCTCATGAAGATCGAAAAATCGCCCACCTCTCTTTTCGCGACAAACAATTCCCCCCACACACGTGTTGTTGCGCTAAACTTTAGCACTAAATGGAACTTCCGACTTACTTACCCAATTCTATGTTCCTGCACTCCGGGACTCTTCAGCTTCGGTAGAAGAGTCATTACGTCAAAGAAAGTAATTCCGCACAGCAGGCAGGGTAATACTCGGTAATCCATGACGTTTCTTTTCTCTCTCTCTCTCTCTTTTGACATTTCTCTTTATTCTTTTCTCTGCCGATGTGTTTTTTTTTTTTTTTTTTTTATTTGTTATATTTTTTTTTTTCTCTATATTCTCCTTTTTTTCCTCTCCTCATTCACGTCTGTCCTCAGAAAATATTTCAATCCCGCGACTCTCATACACACCCGGCGGCAGCTGCAGCAACTTTCCAACGGCATTGATCTCGTGGCTCCGCATTGACTGGGACAGACTGACTTCCTCCGCGCGTTATCGTTATATGACTAATTGAAACAGCAATCAGCGCCGCCGCGACTCTCTTAATTACTCGTGACCTCTACTACTAGACTGCAGTTTCAACATGTTCATATACATGTACGGTATTAATTATTCGTTGGTTGAAATTATCTTCTCAAGATTTAGACTTTCTCAAGTGCCCGGCACGTGATTTGTTTACGCATACGCTTCGGGTGAACTTATACTTACCGATACTAAAATCAGAATAGAAATTACACATGTCTGCAAGACATTCTTCAGCTGCGTCAGATGTTTTTGGTAAATGATAGGTTTTTGATTTTTAAAATTAAGAATAGAACTTTTCGAGTATTTTTTTCGGTTTCAGTGAGTGAAAATCTATAAGTAATCGTATGCAAAAAACCTGTGCAGTTTTTTCGGTTACAGGCCTGTGTTATTCTTCGGAAACTTGATTCACATACCGAGGTGCATTCCGTTTTCAGCAGCTACTGTTATTCAACCTCTCACGTGAGAAAATTTTCGCCGAGTAACGGAAAACTTTGATTTTACCACCTAGGCGATTATTAAACAGACGTTTCACAATTTTTTCCGTTATCAAACTAAAAAATGGTCCGTTTTTTTTAAACCGAAAAAATACGTTGATTTGCCAATCAATATCACATAGAAAAAAGTGATCAGTTTTAGAACCTTCTGCATGTAGATCAGTCAAGATTTCATTTTCATATGGATCCCAACTAGACTTACTAGGCCGATGACCATAAACGCCGCTGAGCATAAAAAAGTACTGACTTCCTCTAAAAAAAATGATCGATAAGATTCCGGTTGGCGTTTTTCGTGTCTCTTGATCAGAAACTCGTGGCAGTTTATCTCAGTTTCATAAATTTCAAAACGGTGAAGAAATTTCAAAAAGAGATTAGCCGGACCGTGATAAAAGACTTCGTAATTTTCACTGTATTAAACGAAAGTCGAATTTTTAATTCAGCGTTTGAATTCTCCTTTGATTTCGCGATACTTTTATCGGCTCGTTTAACTTAGCTTCTATTGTTCTTCTCGCCATTAGGATAACTTTTGATCGTATACCAACGAAATATGAAGAGAATTCTTGGTCTCGGAAACACAAAGGCGCAAACGGAGTGTGAATTTAACGGATCTTGCGTTTTTTTTTTTTTCTTTCTTTCTTCTCTTCTTCTCTTTTTCTCGACAGAAGAATGAATCGAAACAAAACGAGGAGATGCGACATTTCTTGCTTCGATAAAGTAATCCAGGATTTCGACCAGATCGACGCAACGTTTCTGCAACGCGTGGGTCATCCTGCTTCTAAAGTTTCGCGTGTCTCTTCCATTTTATTCGTATACCTTAAACCTGTACACCAGCAGCGTCTCCTTCTTTCCTAAGTGGTAAAAATTCATTTCTTTTCATTCCAATATCTCTCTTCTCCCCCTTCCTTTTCGTTTTCTCTTTCTCTCTCTCTCTCTCTCTCCTTCGCTTGCTAGCGCGGATATTATACCAAAAAGGTTCTTCTTCTATCTCGTCATCCCTCTTATCCTTAAGAGCGGTGTCTTCTCTTCCTCGCCCAGCTTCTAAGAGTTTTCCTCAACTTCCACTTCGTAATGTAATGCTTGATCGATGTCACGACGCATAAATGAATAAACGTGTGCCCGTACAGCAGAATACGAAACCTTCCAGGGGATCGAATCGTGCGAAACATTCCCCGGAAATTTGAGCCGTGTAAATTACATCGTTTACTTCAATTCTCCCAAATCTGAAACGACTGTGATATATCATGAACTTATTAATACGAGTATAATGATTATAGGATGTAAATATGAATAAAGTTATTTCGCGTGGAGGCTGGGTTGAAGTTTCGAATTTGAATGGTTCCGAAAGCGCCTAATTTCGAATTATTTGGTGGCGACACTTGAAGGAAAGAAATCAAACTTTGAAGAAACATCAAAGTTTTGAATGGTCGGAAAGCCGACGGCTCAAAGTTACGAGATGCAAGAATCCGAAAATTCAAGTTAAGATAGAGCAAAGCTCCGATGGAGAATAATTCCAAAAAAATAAAGTTCCTATAGAGTAAAATTAAAATACACTCACACAACGTAGATTACTCAAGGAGTCGGCGTAAAAAATGAGAAAAACCAAAAATCACAATGACCAGAATTCCGAACGTCAAAATATCGAAAATCTAGAGCAAAAAAAGATCAAAGTGGTGAAATTTCACCAAGCCAAAAATTCACAAAACTGAAAATCTTCGATCACTCGGAATGTCGATTTTTAAATTTTCGCACTTTCGGAACTTCGATCTGTCGAAACTTTGATGTTTCGTCAACTTTCAAGTTTCGCCATAAAAAAATTCGGAATTTGGTGCTTTTGGGACTTTTCAAATTCGTAATTTCAATCCCATCCCTTCTCAAGTAGCTACCATAAACTCTAATTGTTTCGAAAAGCTCGTAAGTCATCAACGTAAAGTTTTTCAAAACCTATTCGAGAAAAAAAAAGTGATATTTGCATTCTGCAATAATGTCCTCGTTAATTGAGATCAAACAATTTACCGGTGATTACCTAGAATCTACCATAACGCCGAACCAGAACGTATCTTGATGATAAACGCACCTCACCCCCGTCATCTTGAATGTCTTCTATCTCGTATCACGAAGATTGAGGATGTCTGTTCATACACAAGCCGACAAACCGTTCTCAGAACGCGTTATCTGCTGTTTCAGAATTTCCGTTGCGTTTTGTCAGGTGTCACGCAGTCCGACTTCCACGACAAACCGACCGACTCTTAGGTACCAGATTGAGTTTCTTCGGGCAAACAGATAAGCTCGTTACGTTACCGGTGTCGGTATGAATACCCTCGCATTATATATACTGAAACTACATTCGTACATCGTTTCTACAAAATCGGTGGATCAAGTACCTGACTTGAATTCAGTGACTTGGGAACCTAGGACTCTCCATTTACAGATTAGGTGACAGATTTTTTGCGAAATTTCAATGATTTCACGCGATTTTAAATAACTTCACACATTTTCGTACGATTTCAACCCGATTTTTAATAACTTCGAGCAACTATCACCGTGATTTCAAATCGCGTATTGACGATCATCGGATAATCGACGTTCAGAAAATCGACATCCTCACTGTATTATAAAGTTTGTTGATTTCAATTTTTTATGCGTTTTTGTAGTCTTTAAAGCGTTTGCGATAAAAAAAATTGACAGTTACGACCTATTGTTTATGTCTTCGACAATTTTGATTTTATTTTTTGTACATCTGAATTTTTGCTAATTATGATTTGGCTAACAGTAAAAAAAAAATTTTGTTTTAAATCATATTCCCTTTTGCCACTAAAATCGTATTTTTGGATGTTGCGACCTTACGACAACAGATAAACGAATTTACTTCATTTCAATGTCTTCCAATCGAATTCTTAACGATCCGCGGTTTGATTTTGAACCATTTGGAACAATTTCTTATGGAAATCGCTTCACGCGAAGTGGTTTTCGAATTCAAGAACACCGAATAGCCAATCCGTTTTCAAACTTTCGACCAGTCTAATCGAGGAAGATGATGACGGTATAGAATCGGATGAGGCGACGCAAATTCGTGACGGTTTCGTCTCACCGATCATATACATGCACAGGTGTATACTACGCAAAGACACAACGCGGTTAATTTCCCCAAATACGGTTATGTAGTCCGATATATAATATCGTCAGAAGGGAATTGCCCCGGGGTGGAAACTGTAACTGGATTGCAGCGCTTGATGCTATGGTGTAGGAGGCACGGTCGCTATTTCACAGTTGTGGAAAATTCAAAACTAGAGGAAAAAGATATGATATGATATGATATATATTTTTTGCCCTGGTACACTTTGGGGGAAACTGAAATTACATGTACAAAAATTGAGTTCTCAACCTAAAAACATAGTGCTACAAAATATGCATAAGAAGCATATATAATACACAAAAATAGTAATAGTGGTTATGATAAAGTAGTAATACACAATGATCGGTAATAATAAACCAGAGTGCAAGATTATCAGAAGACATTGCTATAACCTGAAACTTTTATAAGTTCAATTAAATTTCGGATATGAAATTGTGTAATTCAATAAACTTTCATATTAAGCCATTTGGACACAGCGTCTCATATATGAGACACCTTTTTTGAATCGGTTATTCGAGATTTATGTTCAATTTTTGAGATATCGCTGTCATTTTTGTTCGGCATGATTGGATTTCTAAGATGTCAATGTTGATGTTTTCATAGAGCTTTTCATGATTCCGCAAACATAGTGAGCGCTATAAATAAATAAGATGTTGAAAATGTCCGTTTTTACAGAATAAATGTAATTGTCGGAAGGTTATGGGAGCTAGAAAAGCGGAACTCGGTAATCTTGGATTTTTGTGGTAACTAAAAACGAATCCGAAATTTCAAGAATCAAAATAGTGGATCCAATATCGCGGACTCAAAATACAAGAAATGATCCGATTCGCTTGAAATTTGTTACTCGGGGGTTTTCTAGGTCGCTGAAAACGAATTGGACGTCAGAATTTCAAAATTCAAAATGGCGGATTCAATATGGCGGACTAGAAATATAAAAATTTATCCTACTCGCTCATATTAAATCCGCCGCTTTGGATTTTGAAAATTTCTGAGACCTGATCCCATTTTTCAAATCAATGGCATCAAGAGCCCTCGCATACCCTGTTTCAAGGAATTTGACTCCAAGAAAAAGATGTATGCTTCAAAGGGTCAAGCACAATAAAATAAATTATAATAAGTAACAAGTCCAACACACTAGTCAATAGCACGACTATTTAATAATAACCATATCTAAGCAGTAACGAGACACTTAATATACACGTAGAGAGAAAGAGAAAGAGAGTGATACGGTTTGGGGGTGGGGGAAAGGGGGGATATACAGATACCGATACCGAATATCGAGCATCGCTGTGAGACCGACGTCTCGTTTTCCGCCGCTCTAACCATTACTTGTAAAACTGCACGGTCGAGGTGTGGCATTATAAATTCTGATTAAGTGATCTGTTAATTAATTATCACGCACCGGAGAATGTTGGCGATAAAATCGTGGTATGAATTTATTATATACAGGGGAAAGAGTCGAGCGTACCTACATACTACATATACAGGTATGCAGCGCAGCGTAACGTGTTCGAGCGATTCTCTCCTGGGAGAAATATTCTGCGACCCTCTCTCCAGAGTTTGCGGCAATATGTTGCGGGGCTCTTCTGCCAATCCATCGTCCCCACCTTCCATACCTCGCGTCACCGAACTCGGGAAATCCCCAATGCGATTTAATAAATCTATACACACACACACACAGGCGCGGATTTATACGTATAACACATAGTGATGTGCAGGGGAAAAGGGGGCGACGGAGCGACGGAAAACTGCAGCGGAAATCCGCGGGGGAGAAAGTTGCGAATCGAATATATATAATAATACCGTCGCGGTATAACGGGGGGGATGAAATAAAGAAGTCCGTCGAGACTTTTGTACGTGCATATCTCATACTGCTGTATTTAGGATTGGTTCTCGAATATACATATATATACTGTATATATATGGGGCTTTACACGCCAACTCAGTAAACGATTGACCATCACATTATTTAATTTCACCTAGAATTTTTTCTACGTTAGTACGACGCCTGAAATGGTTTCAAGAAATTTTTCAAATTTTTTTTTTATCACTCGTCTTTACCCTACGATTTTTTAAACCCGTCTCGAAAAGAATCAAACTGATTTTTATGAAAGAAGAAAAAAAAAACATTCAGTTTCGGAAATGAAATATCTTCACGCAAGATTTTTTTTTCAACATTTCTTTTATTTTTTAATTATGTTTTCTATCTTCTTTGTACCTGTTGAAAATCTATTGTAATACATACCGCATCTCCGATTTGATTACTGATTTTTCAAGTTCTTTTTCGAGTTCGAAAATACACTCGTGATTTTTTTTCAAAAATTTTCAGTAAAAAAATTTTTTGTATATGAGGTATTCCATGCCAGCTCGACCAATGTATGGCCCTCAAGATTTTTGATTATGTTCAATATTTATTGTACTCGATTGTTCCAACTCTAAAACAGTACCCTGAATTATATCAGATTTTTTTTCAACGCTTTAATCATCATACATCATACATCATACATCATACATCATACATCATACATCATACATAGTATTAAAGTTCGGAACCAAATTTTGGATTTTCGGATGTTCGGATGTTCAGAAAGTGACGTAACCCAAATTTTTTTTTCCTCTTGACGTCATAAATCTATAATAATCGTAGACGACGAAAATCAACCAACCGAATTCCTCAGTCTGGAAACAACCGCGCAGTAGAGCGGACGTATAAGAATCGCGGTCCGCGGATTTCGAGTACCCGGTTCTCCAGCTCCTGGATCCTGCGATCCAGGTCCCCCACCGGGTGAAACTCGACTTCCGGGACAAGCTCTCCGTAGTTTCTGCGCTCCAGGTACGCTACCTGGTGAAGCTCGTCTTCCAGGACAAGCGCTCCATAGTTTCTGAGCTCAAGGTCTACTACCTGGTGAAACTTGACTTCCATGACAAGCGCTCCGTAGTTCCTGCGCTCCAGGTCCGCCACCTGGTGAAACTCGACTTCCGGGACAAGCGCTCCGTAGTTTCTGCGCTCCAGGTACGCTACCTGGTGAAACTCAACTTCCAGGAGAAACGCTCCTTAGTTTCTGAGCTCAAGGTCTACTACCTGGTGAAACTTGACTTCCATGACAAGCGCTCCGTAGTTCCTGCGCTCCAGGTCGGCTACCTGGTGACTTTTGATCTTCAGGACTAATTTTCCGGAGTTCCGGCTGGCCAGGTCCTCCACCTGGTGGATCTCGACCTCCAGGACTCGCGCTTCGTAGTTTTGGCTGTCCAGATCCTTGATCTGGTGACTTTTGACCTTTACGAGTAATTTTCTGTGGTTCCTGCGCTCCAGGTCCGCTACCTCGTGAATCACGACGTCCAGAATAACTGCTCCGTAGTTTCTGAGCTCAAGGTCTACTACCTGGTGAAACTTCACTTCCATGACAAGTGCTCCGTAGTTCCTGCGCGCCAGGTCCGCCACCTGCTGTAACTCGACTTCCAGGACAAGCGGTCCGTAGTTCCTGCGCTCCAGGTCCTCCACCTGGTGGATCTCGACCTCCAGGACTCGCGCTCCGTAGTTTTGGCTGTCCAGATCCTTGATCTGGTGACTTTTGACCTTTACGAGTAATTTTCTGTGGTCCCTGCGCTCCAGGTCCGCTACCTGGTGTAACTCGACTTCCAGGACGAGCGCACCGTAGTTTCTGCGCTCCAGGTACGCTGCCTGGTGAAACTCGACTCCCACGAGAAGCACTCCGTGATTCCTGCGCTCCAGGTCCGCTACCTGGTGAAACTCGACCTCCAGGACAAGCGCTCCGTAGTTTTGGCTGTCCAGGTCCTTTACCTTGTGAATTTCGCCCTCCAGGACTAGTGCTCCGTAGTTCTGGCTGTCTAGGTCCTTTACCTTGTGGGCTTCGACCTCCAGGACTAGCGCTCCGTAGTTATTGCACTCGAGGTTCGCTACCTGGTGAAACTCGACTTCACCGACTAGCGGACTAACATTCATTATCCATTGAACAACCCTCAAGTAGCGAGGGCGTGAGGTATCTGATAAATCTCGTATCATCTAGTAAAACACTCACCATAAGTAAGCAAGCGCAGCGAGCGCACGAACACAAAAACCAGCTACACTAGGTATCCGACCCCGAACGAGCTTTAGCGAGCATGGGTTTTAAAGCTAGTTACTAATAAATTTCCAGACCGGTTCTATTATGAAACGATTCCATTTTCTATTCTTTGTTGACATTTACAATTTTCTTTCATTAACTAAAACATTTTTCAAACGGTCCAGAAGAGTGCAAAGTAAAAGATATAAGTTTTGAAAATTTTAAATTCGGTCATTTTTAATATCGCCTTAGATATTTATAATTAACCGGTTGAATGAAAGATCTGTAGGGTACAAAAAAATTTAGGGTATAGTCTTAGAGTTGGGACAGTTGCATCAAAAAATTTGAACAAAATCAACAATGATGAGAGTCATACGGTGGTCGAGTTGGCACAGGATTCCCCATACACACGCATACCTACATGTACATATATATGTGTAGTGTATGTATACAGTTGGAAAAGAGCTGCGGATATGAGACGAAAGAAAACTTTCTTCGTTTTGGTACGCGCTTGGGCTAAACTTGAAATATATCTGTATGAATGGGAATATAAAAAGAAGAGAGAGAGAGAGAGACAGAGAAAGGAAAGGGAAGGAAAAAACACGATGAATAGTATTCGGTTGAATTATTACCTATACACTACGTTTATTTATTATTTTAGGGAAAAGAAATATATGCCACAGCTGTGTGTATAAATATCCATGTTGTTACATGTTTCGATTTTGCTAGTATCAGTTGATCGAATAATTCTCAAGACTCTACGTGTATGTATGTATATATGTACATATATTATATACACGATCTTTTTTGCACTTAAAAGTTAAGTGAAACGCTAGCCAACTAAGAAGAACGGTAACAAGAAAAAGGAAAAGAAGGAAAAAAATGTTCACTCAAAACTTTACTCCCGTGGACGTTTTTTATTACTTCTTTTTCTTTTTCTTCTTACCACCGCTGTCTTCTCGAAGAGTTTTCTCACATTTATTATATATTATTATATTCGCGGGCAAATTGTGAAAAAGTGAGAACGAACACTGGTATAATAGTAATAATATCGATGATGACAGTTTTTCTGTTTGAATTGGCAACGAATTTGAAGTAAAGTTTTTCGATGGACGGAAATTGATGCAGGGCGATTTTATTGGCGAACACGAAGATCTTAGGCACTGAAAAAAAAAAAAATATATAGCATATTTTTCGGTCTCAATCTGACACTATCTGATATTCAAGTTCTGACTCGGCGAAAAAAATAATTGGCCAATTTTAACACTGCCAATTTTTCACATTCGGTGGTCATGGGTTATGTTATATTTAATGAGATTGAGTTTGTTTCGCGCTCGGTCGACTATGGCGCTGTAAATTTCTCTGTGTTGCCAACATAACTGTCTAGTGGAAAAATTTAGACGTCTCAGATTCATTGTCCCCAAGTGTACGTACCGCGATTAAGACTGACTACTTATTCGGTATTTTCCTCCGGGTTAGAGGTAAATGGATTTTGTCAAACCTTGAGTTCTTTTTTAAATAGCAATATATCGAAGGGTGGAATTTCCGCAAGGTGTGAGGAAAACCGGCGACGCCGAGAGGAAAGATGGAAGCTGACGAAAAAGCAGCAAACGAAGAGATTAGCAAGGTGCGACGTCGAGGGAACGTCAGTCTAGCAATTTCACCCCTCGTTCCAGGGTTGAAGGCTCGAGGCGCCGCACTACTTCTTTCTCGGTGTATTTACCCTCTTGGCTTCGCCCGACTTTCTTCTATTTTTACTCCCTTATTTATTTCCTTTTTCCGTTACGCCGCTTTTTTCCCAATTCCCACCCCACTCCCCTCTCTACTTTTCTTTTATTTTATTTCCCGTTTTTATTGAATTTGTAGATTTTTCCACCCTACCGAGTTTCCCCTTCACTCAACTATTTTCCTTTATCAAAACGACGACACACGCCAAATCACGAAATCTTTTCCGTCCGTACTTCAGTTTTATCATGTACTAGCTGGGCCCATTTTGCATAATTTATTGAGCTCGTGTTACTAGGGAAGATCTGGGTAACGATTTGGTACAAGTTTTCTCTAAATCAGTCCGCTGATTCTCGAGTTTATCGGCAACAAACTGACAAACAGACAAAGGATTTGATATATTAGTACAGATATTGCGTCTTTTAGTTTTATTTTCTTTCTCTGAATTCTGCTTTGCCAAGTACGCGACCAAATATTTATTTATAGTTTTCAAAAACAAAATTGCCGTCGATGTAACCAAAGATAACTCATTCGAATTACATTCTGCACACGAAAATAAAAAATGTAATGTATGTCCTTTTCACGGAAAAATTTGCTACCACAATCCGAAAGATTTTTATGCTGTTTTTTTAATAGTAGCAACTCACTGCCATCCACGATTCAAAAGTTTCATTCAAAAAACGGCAGAATTTTGTCGTATTTTCTCAGCTATTAATTCTAAAGCATTTTGGCTCAGCTTTTTAAAATCCCAGTGTCCAAATTAGTCGAAAAAGACTCCGAAGAGTCCGCTTCGAAACAAAAAGTTTTTGGAGCCAAAAATGGCTAAAAAACTAAGGATAGCTAGCCATTTTATATTTTTCAATTCGAATTTCGTCCTCTAATGATTCAGCCATGCTGGTACGATTATTTGATTGATTTTGAAAGAAAGAAAAAAAACAGCGCGCAAATTTTTTTGTCATCGTGAGTAAATTTGAGATTCATTGAAACTGCAGATCGACATCCGACGATTTATCCAGTCGTGCGGAATTCGAGGAGATTTAACTCTGTAATGACGAAAAGTAAGATAAAAAGAAATGTTGAAATTAACAGCCTTGGCAAACAGTTCCGATATTGAACGCCTCGTTTTTTATCCCCGCAGCTGCACGTCGTCGTCGGCACTCGGGTCCAGTTCGGAAATTGAAATACCTTCTCCGCCGTCCGGATTGAAGGAGTATAAGGCAACTGTGAAGGACGTGGAAAAGGGTTGAGCTGCAGTTTGTCGCGAGCCGCTTCGCGAATGCAGAGATAACAATTTCCGCCTCTTGATGCAACAATTCTGCGCGGAGAATTCTACTGAAAATTGAAAGTTTTGATGACCGGAGTTTGTTGCATAGCAGGAAAAGTTTCTCCGGTATCCTTTCGCTGGAGAGCAACGAGAGCTTGAATAAGGCGACGTTGACGATTCGTATACAGAGAATAAGAAATGCGAAACTCGATGCTAAGTCCGCGAGTTTTCAAGACTGGACTCCTTTCTCAAGAAAGCTAATTGTCCGTTCGAGTTTCTTATCCCGTGTTTAGGAGACTTTCGATTCCTCGGAGAGTCCAACCCCTGGATCAAAGAAGATCTCATCCCCTTTGGTCCGAGGCTAGACGGTCCTTCGAGCTTTGATTGACCAGAAACTATCGATTAACCGTATCAGTCGGGCTCGAATCTACTCGAAAAGAAGTTGAAAAGAGTTCAAGTATCCAAAAGCCAGGTTCGAATTGGAGCAGATTTTTTTTTTTTTTTTTTACTCCTGGACAAAGTCGAAGCATTACTTTTTACCGAGTTGAAAATTCTCCCGCGGCATAAAAACTAGTTTGTTTTAGCTTAACCGGTTGACTGATACGAGTTTTTTACAGTTTTTGTGCCAAAACTGGTAGCCACATACAAACGACCAAATTACACCAAAATTGGTACCCGAGATTTTTGTGGGTCTCTGATATTATTTCAAAAATTATTTTTGAATTCGCCACCCCCTGAGGGTGAAAAACGATCTCCAGCATATCAAGAGAATAGTTAGAAATTTACTTCACTCCTTATTTTATATTGGCATCAGGTTGGTATTTGTGAAAAGGCCTGTTAGTTGGCTAGTTTTAGTTTCAGTTATGGATTTTGGTATCCAGATTTATTTAGACTATAGTTGAGTTTTTGTTATTCTAATGTTGTTTTACTTTTCGATTATTCTTTGGGTTCGAAGTTAATGAATCAAAAAACCCCCGAGTGATGTATTTCAAATCAACTGCCTAATCTCACAAAAAATTCAAGTATTACCGTCGCCATTTTGGATCCTCTATTTTGCAGTTATTCAATTCTGATAACGGATTTATCATCAGCGAGCCCAAAAACCCCCGAGTAACAAATTTCAAAAGATTTACTCCACTTCTTGAATTTTTGGCGCAAGGGTGTTAAGGTAGTCATAATTACCGGTATTTGAAGCCGCCATTTTGATTCCTGCATATTGATTTTTTCAATTCTGCTTTCAAAATCGGATTCAGTGACCCACAAGACGGTAGTGTACCAATTTTCGCCTAACTCTATCGAGAAATATCTGAGTTATTAAAAAATTTACATACATGACCCATGACCAGTCAACCAGTTAAAACTAACTCATTTCATTTGACTCTTTCCCAATTGAGTATATTTAAGTGAAAAAAGATATACCCATAGCATACTTTCTTCACAGAATTTTCCAAAATAATTGTGGAGTACTGCTTGACAGAGTCCATACGTACAGGTGTCTCGACAAAATTGACTCGTGCGACAATTACCTATTTTGCGCACCAGTATTGCAATCCACTATTTTTCATTGCGAAAACAAGCGTTCAAGCCATGGTTCGGCACCAAAAGAAAAACTAACAAACATAGCCGGAATTTGAACGCAATATAGTATTCAAAAAGCAGTTTGGGTACTCAAACCGGAAGCGGCGGCCATTTCGGCGACGATACGTCTTCCGCCTTCGAGTTGAAATCGATCCACCCTTCAAAAACGTCGCCGAGGGCATTTGGAAGCCGCTAATTATCCCGGCGGTGCTGGTCTATCCCCGAATTTTGAGGCTTGGAATTTCGGTGACAAAATCTCTCCCCCTTGTCGTGCCGATTTCAACGTCAAGCCTGCGGGGTTTCGAGGCGGCGGTCTTTTTTTAGCCGTATACAAACAGTCGACGAAGCTGAGAAAAACTCTCTTCTACGGTAATGAAATCCACGTTCAATTCCTTACGAACTATTTGGGGCGCTAGACCTTGGACTTCTCCTTATTCTCCTTCTGTTTTCACAACGAAACGCCCCAAAGAAAAACTTAACCGTGCCGTTTAACCCCCGTTGCGACGCTTGCGGCTCACCGAAAAACTGTATTTTCTCTTTTTTTTTTTCTTTACTCTCGTTTTTTGCTACTCGATTCCACACCAAGAGAAATTTTCAGTTCTCGTTATAATTATACACTCTTGAATGATGAATGAAAAATAGTTAGGCCAAGGTCCGATGAACAAGTTAGACACATATGTGTCCGAGACGTCCTCTATAAATACCCAACCTTCTATGGCCAACGCTAGCTGGCTTCAATTCGCAATGAGACGCATAACGTGAAAAAATGTACAAGCCTATTATTCATTATCAAATATTATTCATTGCAATATGAACTCCTATGAGATTTTATCTGGGCCAAACGGGCGAGTAACCTCTTAAGTGTACCACAAACTATCGCATTTTTTTTTCTAACATAACCAAAAAATTTTGTAATTCTGGGTAAAAAATTAACAGTATTTAAGATGTGTATAAACCGGAAAATCTGGTAAAATGTATCGCTGTTCTTTTTTATTATGGCCACTATAGTTATGTTTTTTTGTAACCACGGTGAAAATACGATGTTTGTGAAACAATAAATGAATGTCGATTATTGCCTTCTTCAATTGTAAAAATTTAACTATCTTGACAAAGAGATTTGATGTTGCGATAGCTAGAAAATTTTTTACAAGTATAACTGAAAACTGCATAATTACACTAAATAATCACCGCAAGTATCATATTATTTTATAATTGTGGCAATATCTAAATCGTTATTAAAATGATTACCCATTAATTCTACGATATTTTCTTACATCAGCTATACGTGTCACAAATGAAATAAATATCAATGAAACGCAGAGAACGATCAGCGAGTGGTTCGAAACTTGGACGAATGAGAAAAACTCGGATATTTTCATTTGTCAACATTCTTGTAAGCAAAAATAATAATCTCGATATCAACTAACCGAATCTGTTATATTTCCTCCATAAATCGTCGAAGCAAACTAAAACATGGACTGAAATACAGAGAATAAACTCGAAAAGTTTTCGAAGCAAGCTTTTAATCTCATCTAGCCAACTATATTATAGGTTAGGACGAGATTCATTTCGGCTTTGGGAATAATCCCATTGAATGGGTGTTTACTTCCGGATGTCGGTTGACGGTGATGTCTTTTTTCTTTTTGCTTTTTTTTTCTGTTTTTATCTAAGTAACGAAAAGGGGGAACCGAGAGTGGCCGGCGCTTGTTTTTTCGCAGAGCTAAGTCTAATGCCCCGTTCAATTATACGAGCGAAGATATCGTGGCCGATTGATCGGGAAGTTGACCATCTCATTGCGGCGTTAGACAAGCTTATACAGGAGAAATGTAATTGGCGTAGGAGAAGCGGAAAAGCAGAATCCCCTAATACCTAATATACCCTCCTTTGTTGACCCGGCTAACCCCAAATTCTCTCTGCAGGGACCGAAACCGAATCTGCGGGGAACAACGCGCGTCTCCCTTTTGTGCCATTCGTCCTTCCTTCCCGAATGTTCCTAGCCGCTCGCTAATGATGTCCGAAAGAAAGCACTTTGTTCACCCTGTCAGATCGCTGCGGTGAAGAGAGAAGGAGGGAGGGAGAGAAGGACGGGGAGAGAGAGAGAGAAAGAGTGAGAGGGAGGGAGGGTAAGGGTAAGGGTTAAAAGGGAGCGATCTGTGCGAAGCGAGTTCGGAACACCTAACGGAAATTAAATTAAATCGTACGTGTGCGCGAGTTCCCTTCAACCAGCTCTCTCTCCCTCTCTCCCTCTCCCTCTCTCTCGCTCTCGCTTTGGCATTTCTCTCCTTCTCTCTCGTTGTCGCGTTCACCAAAGTGACGAAGTGACGAAGTCCTAACTCGATGGAACCGGTCTTAAACGTCTACGAAATTAGAACTCGGGGTGAAATATACCGTTAGGGTGGTTGTTTAAAATTTACTCCTACGTCCTGGTACCGTGGAGTTTTAAAATTGAGGATTCAAAAAAGAAGTTCACCCACTGTTACAACGCTCTACGACTTTTTCACTACACAACCGTGCGCTATACGTGGCACTCGGAAATACGCGAGGACAACGACGAAGGTTGAAGTGTAAATAAAAGATGAAGGGGGTGAGTAAGCGAGGACGTTAAACGGCAATAAAATCGCTCGTAACATGGGCGTTAAACCGTCAGTCACATCTCGAATTTCTCCAAGAAATCGACTCCGAATTCGCCTCGAGCAACACTTATGCACGCACGCTGTCCATGCATATGGATACATAATGTAATTCTCTACGAGAATGCAATTAACTTAAAGTTACAGTAACGATGCATGTTCTGGAATAATCATTATTTCGTAGTTAGAGAAATGTCTGAAATTTAGGGAACCATGATAAACAAAACATCATGAAATATTTTGAAAAGTAAAGTCCTTGAAAGTCATTCTGATATTTCACAATAATGATTTTTCCCCTGATGTTTCGTAACGTTAACGTTACTAACTTCACGCTTGTCAGCGCCGCCCGTTGGCGTAACAGGAAAGGTCACACCTCTAACAGCGCTACCTGTGGCGACAATAAGAATCATGAAGATTAAAGTAAGGGAGTCCAATTCTTCGTACCTTTCATCCGGCATCAACAATCTGTACAGTAAGATTCGCGCTGGCTGAGATTGAACGGCGCTAATGTCGCAAAGATCCAACGAATGGTGGGGAGACTAAACAGAGACAGATATATTTCTTATTATTATTCGCCAAAAATAAGTTTTTGAGGTTACGTTGATCCGCAACTTCTACTTATTTTTTTAATCAGGATACACAATTAAGAAGCATTATATTTTTGATATGTTTGCCAAGTGATATAGGATCAATTTAATTTTCTACCATAATATAACGGTGACCGGATTTCGATGAAATTTAATATAGGGGAGCGTCTTGGGCCGCTGATTACGAATGTTGACTCGAAATCTGAAAATTCAACATGTCGGATTCAATATGGCGGACCATAACCCAAAAAGTCATTCGATTTTGATGAAACTCAGTGCCCGGAGGTTTTCGAGACTGCTGATTGGGAATCTGAACTTGAAATTACAAAATTCAAAATGGTGGATTCAATATGACAACATCAAGTGACTTTTGGGATTTTGGTCCCAACATTGGATCCGCCATTTTATATATTGTAATTTTAAGTGCAGATTCGTAATCAGCCACCTCAAAAACCCTTCAGTAACGAGTTTCACCAAATTCGTATGACTTTTTGGATTTCGGTCCACCATATTAGATCCGCCATTTTGAATTTTCAAATTTTATCGAAATCCATTCAATAGATTTAACGTGCCCCTGAGAGTGTTAAATGGAAAAATCCACCTTCTTTGGGGCACGGGTTTGAGTCGAGATAAAAAACGGAACAAAATAAGGAATTATTTTTGATTTATGTAGAGCTAATTCGGGGGGTGAGCCGGTTGAAATTCAAAAATAAATGTTTTAAGGACCACCCTAACATGTATAGTCAATTCTTACCAACTTCACCTCACAACTTTACAATGACAGCGCTGCTTTGAATGAAATTCTAAAACTACTAAACGACAAATTTTCGAGAACGAATTTTTCGTATTCGCCCCAATAGAGATCGGACTCCTTTACTCCAGTCTCCACACACGAAGCCAATACCGGAACTCCGTAAACCTTTCCATTCGAGTTTTGAAACGTGGTTCCTAATACCTTTTAGCAACTTCTATTCACTCCTCATTTTCCGTCCGCGAAAAGCCTCCGTAACTGTTCGGCATACGCGAGGAGAGGAAAAAGCTTCGTAGTCCCGTCTTCACCCGCCGACTGATTCGATCAAGTATAGATCAAAGTCGATGTGCCTGCGCAGCGGCCTTTTGCATTTTAGGGATGTAGGAACGGGGATGTACAAGGGACACCTATAAGCCTGCAGCTGGGGGCCTCAAAAGAACAATTCGTTCAATGAACCGGAGAAGTTTAAGTGGAGTTTTACTTTATCTCGGAGGATCGAAACTCCGGGTATAACGTTTGATCATCCCCCTGCAGCAGCCCATCCGCATTCTCCTCTTCCGGTCAGTTCGCCTACCCATAATCCGTACGTACCTGTTACACAATTTTTTAAAACACTCTGAAGTATCATCGAGCATTGCGGTACAATGGACGGATGAATCGGGAATATAAGGGATGCTAGGAGAGCCTCGAGAAGACGAAGAAACAATTAAGATGGTAAACACGGGAACCACTCCGAAGACGATATCTTTCGTCGATACTGCGGGGGATGGCATAAAAGTCGAGGAGGGGTTTTTTTCTTTCGTAAATCGGAGAGTGGAAATGGACAGCCATTACATCCACGCTACTCGAGGAGGGGTTGAGGGGTCCCTCGTAAAAATATGATTAGCCGGTCGACTGCATGGTTTAGAGAATAGAATAAAGCTGCGATGGATGTGCGTTGAGGTCGGGCTGAACGAGCCAAAGCTTCTCGAGAATACGGCGCTGTGTAAGGATGAGAAAAGGGAAGAATATAAGGAGAGGAGGAGAGACGTTCTCGTAAAAGGATCCCCCGTCAATATCACCGCAGCATGCGGGAAAATATGCACGGTGCGTCAATCTCGATCGGTTTCGAGATGACGAGAGGCATCGTTCTGAGACGATCCGATGACGTGACAGAAATTTTTTTTTCATCCTTGCGTTCAAACGGGGACAAAAAATTAGGAGTCGAGAGACAAGGAGGAGAAGAGTTTGGTTGGACGAAAATCAATACATTTTATTCATTCGATTACGAGATGAGTTATTGAAAATACAAGAGTATGTAATACTGGGATTGCAAACGAAAGCTTACGTATAAAAAATATCCAAGTTCACCGAAAGTCTTTTTTTTTTTTTTTTTTTTTGAAATCGTTTGAGTATTGCTGAATGATCGATTTTACAATAATGCAACGATATTAATTGTGATCAACAAATGACAGTATTGATCATTTTCTAAGATATAACACAGAAGTACGTTCGAAACGATTTCGTAATATTCGAAATCACACTAAAATCGGTAATATTAAAACAAAATTATGCATTAGTAATCATTGGTAATCATGAGAAATCATTTATGATTACATAAATCTCTTGGTAATCTTAAGTAATCAAGCAATCTCTCAAGTAATGACTTTATAAAATTTAAGTAATCACGAAATATTATACATATAATCATGACGTCACGTTTTCTCAATGAATACCCCTTGAAATTAGTGTTTAAGTCACCTTGTAAAAATAATCTTTTGAATAAAACCAGATATCCTAAAGTGAAATCAAACGAATAATTTACTAGAATTACAATATTCTTAAATCGACTCGAATTGTGGTAATACATTTTTGTATTTTTCAACGAGTTCTACTTACCTTACGAAAACAATCATATGAAAATCCCCAACATCCAACAACCTCTTGATAAAATTAATTGAAAAAAAAAAAACTATTACTTTTCTGCTAACCAAATTCCGTAATTCTTCTCCGTATAAAAAAAAATATCGCAAACTTTTCCTATCGATACTTATATTTCCACCGGTATGGATAAGGGTCGTTAATTAATAAGGACTAAGGGATCCGTCTCTCCGATTGTGTTGCACTCGTGTAAGACGTTTTCGTTGTTTCTCGTCTCGAGGAGGAAGAAAAACGAGGCCAAAAACCTCGGATCCTCGCACACAAAGCCATATTATTGTGGCGCGTGTCCAAGTGGCCTGAAATTTATTACATTATCCACGAGTTTATGATTCACATATTTTTTGTTTAATTTGAAATATTTTTCCCCCCTCCTACCGCTCACTCTCTCTCTCTCTCTCTCTTGTATTATTATATAATATTACATTTTTTCAAGCACTCTTCTCTTGTCCATCTCAATTGTGAAAGAAGAGGGGGAAAGAGAGAGAGAGAGAGAGAGAGAGAGAGAGAGAGAGAAAGAGACAGAGAAATATCTTCCAAGCGCGCTAACGATTGTTTCCCTTTCTCTGTTGCAGGTTCGTTGAGTACTTTTCGCACGCACGAACGAAAAAGAAAGAAAGAAATAAAGGAAAAAAATACATATATATTATATGTATTTTATATATATATATATATTTATCATACACGTATATATGTATGATAAGAAAAGAAAAGAAATAAGAAAACGGCAGCTCGAAATATGAAAATAAGAAAAGCGAGAGCAGGAAAGACGTCAAGCCAGGTATTGTGCTGTACATTATCTGAACAATTTTCAGGCTTCTGCCCTCACCGCGAAAACTCCATGAAGTAAGAGACGATGGCCTCTTTCCCTTACTCCGCATGGTAACCCTCGAAATCTGAATAGGAGATCAACTGAGACCTTATATCGTTTTCATACATTTTTCCTCCTCAGTTTTTTTTTTTTTTTTCGTTTGTTTAGCTCGCCTTTTCATCCTTTTGACAATACAGCCCAACACTGATTGGATCAAAGTTATGGGAACGTTTTCATTTTTTTTTTTTTCTACCTCATCTCATTGATCGTCGTTACGAAAATAAAGAGACCTTTTCATTTTCCAATACACCTACGGATGATATGGCTAAACCATGAGAAAAAAGTACTATTTATCTTTCCTATTACACGAACGGGATATAAAGAGAACTGTTATTGTATATTAGACGATAAGTCATTCTTTTTCTTCTTTCCTTTTTGCTTGGGTAATGTCTGAATGCCAATTTTTGCTGATTTTTTGCCCAAGTCTAAGAGGCTGAAAAATTCCGCGAAAAGACCGGAAGAAACATGACTTTTTAAACGTTTTTCAAACGGAAGGAAGTCGCAAAAGCTGTGTGGCACCTCTTAGATTTGAAATAAAATTGAAAAAAATTTTTGTTTCAAGTGTTACATCCCCCTTATTAAAAAAGAAAAAAAGATTAATTTCAAACAGTCTATCATGAATTATATACTGAGTTGAAAATTTGTAAAATTTTTTCCTCGGCTTTGACCAAAACCAACGACTTGACATACCAAAGTACAAGTTTGCGAATAACCAGAATAGAAAAATGACAGAGAGAAAGAAGAATAAAAAAAAATGGAAGGAGAACGTGTGAAATTGACACACGTATAATCAAGGTACGACGAGAGAGTTTTGTGACCGCAGGGTGAAGTAATTGTTCCTGCATTTTGTGAGGCGTTAGGTGGCAGGGGCGGGAGAAAAGTGAGTCAGGTCTAATCTAGGCATCGCAGAACAGGCGTCGGACAGGAGGGTCTGCAAGCCCCGGAGGCGGAGGGGCCAACAACTTTCTATACGCCATTTTCCCCTCCCCGTTTTTCCATGCACATTATACAAATGCCTCGGACACAAAACGGTCATGGTTTTAACTCCCGGTGGTAACAAGGTACGGAAACAATCATTCCTGCACCGGTTATACCGGCAGACAAAAAGTCTATTAAAAGGAAAATGTACACTTATACCGTACGGTAGGTGCTTCGACGTCGACGACGTCAACGACATCAACCCTCCTTACTTCGTCTCCGACGCAACGCGCTGTTCTCGAAGGCTGTTCATTAAAACGTCATCGCCTTTCTTTCGTCCTGGTACCCCGGCGCCGAATCCTGCCTCCGCTCTCTTACTCCCTTCTGATTCTTCTTCTCCTTCTTCTTATTCTTCATCTTCTTCTTCTTCTTCTTCTTCTTCTTTTTCGAGGGATAAAACGGAGTCGAGAGGAGAGGACAGACGGCAGGAGAACTAACCGGGAAAAGCAGGGCGAGAGCAGTTGCTAGAGGGTCCCTCGGGAGCTCTCCTTAGGGGAAATCCTTAAGTCAATCAGAAGGGATTACTTGCGGCCGGGGAGGAGGAGGAGGTGCGTGTCCGTCTTACGTGCGCCGCCGGTCTAGCCGACGGTTCGATTCCTTATTCCCAACGTCAAAGAAAGACCGGAGCTACTGGTTTCCCCGAGAAGTGGATTATATCCTATTATTGTCCGGGTGCGGAACGTTATTAGCCAGATAAATCCGGCGAAAACGGCCGTTGCGGCTGATTCGCGAATCCAGCGTTCCTGCACATTCCTTTCTTTCTATTTTTATTTTTTTTTACATATATTTCGAACCATCTTCCATCTTTCACTTCAGTCCAGAGGATTCTATAATCCGTCTTTACCGACCGAGTAAAATGTCGCTCATGAAACCAATATCGAGTAAAAATTTCTAACTCTTTTATTTCGTGCAACAGTAACGAGAGTAAAAATATTCCCATACTATAAGTGGTAATTCAATTATAAGAATATTATTGCGTAAAACGAATATTTAATTTGATTGTTAATGTATCAGAGATTGCATGCAGAATGGCGCAATTTAGCGTTTTTTTTATATTTTTTTTTGTTCGTTTCGTTTTGTTTTGTGTGAGTGAGGCGCAAGAGTGAGCAGTAGATCAGAATAAGCAAAATTTTACTCGGTCGGTAAATAGTGACTATATCATCCTCTTTAAGTCCTGCTGCGTTTCGGCCGCTGGTTGGAAACGCACGAAATTCATCTTGTTGCGACTCCCGTTATCCCGGTTGAATCGAAGGATTTTCCTTTCAATGTTTCATCTGCCTGTGCTGTGATAAAAAGCGCTGAAGCTTCTTTCGCGATTTCAACCCCATGCATTCGTACAGCTTTGATCAAATAAGATTTCATCAATGAGCGTCGCGTCGTCGGTGTAGGAAAGATCAGGCAATGAATGCTGATTCAGATACACACTGCAGCATGAAGAAGAAAAAAGAACCTCTCACATTTCCATAGAGACTCGCATCGAAGAAAGCCACGGGTTGAAAATTAATCATGGATAGATAATTGAACCGCTGACAGTTGCGTTGAAAAAAGTGTCGATGGAGAAAAATAAATATTCAACCAAAGTTACAAATTCAATTTATGAAAGATGAGAACCGCGTATATCCATGTCGATCATAGATCTCCAATTAATAGATATTGATTTTACATATTTGATTCCGACGTTAAAATATCTGTTTTTTTTTTCAGTTTTTGTTTACTATGAACTTGACTTGTAACCCTTGTAACCGTTACTTCCTCGGTTACTTCGGTTTTCTTACCAGATTCTACAACTCGTGATATCTCACCTCGAACCTCTTCCGCGTTATGTTTGTGCCTCTTATTTCTGAAGGTAAAAAAGAATACTGTGTGATCCACGACACACCGGAGTATAATTTCACGGGATTAAATCCTGCCCTCGTTTGATAACTAACTCGGCGCTTTTGCATAATTCCTTTCAGTGTTGATACGTTGGTCGCAGTGGTCGCATTTTGCGTGAATACTTACGTTATACATACATATGTAAACATATACATACACACGCTAAACCCCGTGGTTAATCTTTTCGCTCGGATTACACTGGTGGCATCTATATATATATATATATATATATATACATATATATATATGTGTGTGTGTGTGTGTGAATATGTAGAGTCGAGGTATGGTGGGGGTAATTTTTCCGTCCCCACACAGTAAAGTAGGGTCCTTCCTTCCAACCGTGGGAGTCCCTCAACGTGAACAAGCCCACGACCCTCTCCGACGCCGCTAATGATTTGCCTTAACGCGAAACAAATGTACCGTATTCGATCCTATATTTCTTACGTTGCTTGAAAATTGTATGCATATGATGAAATATTTTTTTTTCTTATCTCATTGCCAGAAAATTATCAATATTTCTTGAACACATCACGTGATCTCTCGTTTCACTATGCGTGCAATGGGTATGGGAAAATTTGGTGAAGATTTTGTGGCGGGTGTATAATGTATAATATACATATATGGGGAATTCCATGCGAAATCAACCAACGTTTGACCCTGAACATTTTTAATTTTGTTCAACATTTTTTTTTTTTGTAAATGTCCCGACTGTAAAACAGTACCCTGAATTTTTTCAGATCTTTTACTTCGCCGGTTAATTGTTTATAAATATTGAGAATGATTTTGAAAAGGACCGTTTTTTGAAATTCTCAAAAACAGTATTTTCTTACACAAATATTTCAACACTAGGCCCACAATGGGCTTATTTTGTTTTTGTTTTTATTTTTGCACCCTTTAATTTTTTTGATCAATTGAAACATTTTTTAAACGATCTGAAAATTCCCAAAAATTCTCCAAAGTTCGGTTTTTCACTTAGAAAGAACATTTCTAAGCTGGAAATTGTCGGACCGTTTAAACCATGTTTTGATCCATACTTGATCAAAGAAATTAAAAATAGTAAAACAAAATTAATCAAAATGGCCCATTATGGGCGTGCTCTTGCAATGCTTGGAAAAAAAAAACAGTTTTTGAGAATTTTAAACCTGATTTTTTTCAAAATCACTGTTAATATTTATAAATAATTAATTATTTGAACGAAAATCTGAAAAAATTCACGGTACTGGTTCCAAATGGGAACAAAGACAAAAAAAATTTTGAACTAAATCAAAAATGATGAAGGTTAGACGTTGGTTGGGTACACGTGAAATTCTCCATATATATACATATATGGTGTGTATATAGGTATGTGTAATTACTTTGATACTCATCTAATTACGACTCTGTAATTAATTCGATCGCTCTCTATCTCTCTCTCTATGTATTAACGTGAGAGAAGAAGAAGTAGAAGAAGAAGACGGAGGAGTAAGAGAGAGAGAGAGAGAGAGAGCTAACGCCCGCTTGGTAAATAAGAATATTTATGCGAAGTGCCGCTAACAACCCTATTAGTGAGAAATTTTCTTCCCTCAAACTCCCCCCGAAGCCCCGGCAAGAGTCGCGACCACCAACGCCGAGTGTCGTCACCACCGAGGGACTCGAACCTCTTTTCCCTTTTCGCTTCCGGCTTAATAAATTCGTCGGCTTACCTTTATACACCCGCGCATCAGCAATTCGCGGGAAACCCTTAAAGGTGGAAAGGTAACCGTAATACTGTATAATATATCCCCCATAACGACTTCGTGTCAAAGGGCGCACGTCTCTCAGGCAAACGCGTATGATGTTCACACGTGTCATGTAAGTCTCCGCAGGTGAAATCGTTTTGAAAATAGGAATTTTTGAATTTAATTTAATTTTGTTTGGTCTTTTTTACCTCAAATTAATCACGCTTTGGGCTAATTAGCGCTGAGAATGAATTCTTTGTCCCTCTTGCCCGGTTTTTCAATCACTCCCATGACCAGGCCATGAGCACCCTCTTGAAAGAATCGAGGAGAACAATATGGACCTTCTTGAACCGGATTTAATTGGGTTAATAGAGGTCATTCCGCCCGGTTGAATCCAATGCAGTGATCATTAGCCAACATTGACGAGTCTAGGAGGAGGACGGCGCAATTACATCAGGCGTGAAAATTCAACGCTGATTGAATTTCCCGCTGGGGGTAATTGCAGAACGAGCCGTGTAATTGGTAGAGAAGTGTTCTCGTCTTTCGTTCGTTACAACGAACGTACGGTCGGACTCTGAGACACATCTGGAAATTTGTTATTTTTTTTTTTTTCTTAAAATAACGAAGGTTTTGCCAATACGCGGTAACGGAAGTTATATGAATTCTTGGAAGGTGGTTCACCTAGTGAAACTGCACATTCAATGGGCTGCAGACGATGGCTGAGTTACTTTTTACTTCACCTTAATGTGGTGATTTTAATGTGGAGTTATGTCCCATTCGAAGTTTTTTGAAGCAGTTAAGACTTTACTTGCTGTGCAGGAACGGTTGAAAATTTCTCCGTCTGTTTAAGACAGGCCGCATTATTAGTAAAACATTCCTTAAAAACGTGTACATATGAGAGCCTGAAAGGGGTTAAATGCAGGATAAAGGAAGCAACATGTTGAAGAAACTGATCACTACACGATACAAGTATCTATTAGTTTTTTTTTTTTTTCGAGCTATATAATAAATTCCGGAGGTTTTCAAAAGTTCACGGTTGACTTTCCCTGTTGAAACATCAAAAACCACACTTTACGCAATTAATTTCGCGGTCAATGGACACGGGTCGATAAGCTAATGATAAAAAATGTGGTTTTTTGTCTTTGAACAGCGAACATGAACCATGAATTTTTCAAAACCTTACGAAATTTGCGTAACACGAGAAAAAAAGTCTTTATTTTCATCCTATAATAATCACCCTTATAAACCATCGAAGAAACACCCCTAATGATTTAATTTCGCAGAACCTTGAGACCTCGACCCTTTGTTCTTGTTTTTATTCTACACCTTCGTGCAGATTTCGTATTTTCGTTTCAGATCTGAAGTACGGTTGGTGGAATCGGTGGAAAGAGGTAGTGTCAAAAAAAAAAAAACGCGCAAAAAGGTCGGGATTTCTCAAGGTTCGATATTACGCGGCGTTAGTCACAATCATCGTTAGGCGCGGCTCATTAACGTCGGTTATTACGCACTTGGCCTTAGCCGAACATTATACGCTTGCACGCTGACGGTACTCCCGATATTTCCACGCAGTCCTGCCACTCTCATCTCGAACTGTGCAGGCTGCTATTAATACCGCAAGATTGCTTTGTACACGGGTGACGGAAAGCCACGCCATTCTGAATACCCGCGAGCGGATTTTCGCGGCGTACCTACGACGAGAGGCTTCGGTGAAAATTCTCTCTTGCATCTTGAAAGTCCCGCCACCTTATATCGAAATGACAAACGACACGCGGCGCCGCAGGAATTGATTGAAAAATCCAAGTGACGTATCGGAGGCACATAACCATAGACTTACACACATAACACAGATAGACATCGCGCGCATTTCATATCCTTTCCGCATTGTCATCTTCTCCCCCCCCCCCAGCCCCTTTTCGTCGCCAGTCTTCTTGTTACACTGCATCCACGTCATCGCGTTTCCCGCACCTTTCCAAATCCCTTGCTCATTCGGCAAAGCATCGAACTGTTTTTCTTACTTGATTGTTCTTTTTTTTTTCACTCTGTTTCTCTCCTTCCGTAAGAGAATATACTTCGCTGAGCAATACCTGCATTCATCTCGGAATCAGACTGCGACTCCTTATTCCTGTCGCTTTGATTGCTGCGAAACGTCCTCGTGACATCATAGCTTAGTTTTCGGCGCTATTTTGTCGGCACATATCCTAAGTTTTCAATTTCATCTTTTTGACGCAAATCGTGATTTTACACCGTTCAATTACCATTGTTACATAAATTAATGAAACTTAACCTATTGTATACAATCGTTCAACGAACCACAGGCGAGAGAAAAACACGACCAACGATCAGCTGTCAGCCTGATTTCAAGGTTAGTTTGATGTCTTTGCACCAGGCGCTGCGTTGCAAAGTGATAATTGCAATGGTCTGGACGTCCTGCAGACGGCACTACTGATCGTGCGAGTGATGAAGGAAGGCATGGAACCTATCCAAAAACGCTTTTCGTTCCGCATCTGTTTTGCGCCACCTAGCTATGTAGGTACTGAAAACACGCTCGGTCGACCGTTTCCTTCTCGGAGGATTCGTAAATCTCTTGTCGGTATGTATTAGGTATATATCTATATGTGTGTATCTATGTATATGTGTGGGCATGGATGCCCCGCACGTGGTGCCTCGGTAAAAAGTTTGTTGCGGTTGCTAGGGCGCGTCGGGACGACGGGACGACGGGAAACGGACGGACGGATTCCCAGTTGAAACACGCGACCACTAATCTGTCCGTCTCGTTGAATAGTTGCGGCCCGGACGGACGCATACATACCACATATCGTTTTCAACAGTGTGAAGAAGCGAACAAGACTCAAACCGCGCGGATCGTTGCTATTATATACATACGTATAACGGTTTACTCTATTCAAGATACTTTTCTAAATGTATGCGTTAAGAGAACTTGGGGAAAACTGTATCCGCCCTAGCAGAGGCAGGATTTCCGTTAAAATTTATTATACGACAGAGATTTTTACGACACATTCAGAATCGTCCGTGGGTGATGATGATTTTTACACATGTCACACTAATTTTTCGAGCAGTCATAGCTATACCAAAATTTATAAAAATCATTGTAATGGCTTGTGCTCAAAGGATGAATGGAGAAATTAGGCGGTCAAAAAATGTCCAGCGATGTGTTATTTGCACCAATGACAGTGAATGAGAATAAAACCTCATCACTGCTACGTGATAGACGGATCATGGATCGAAATGACCAAAGTTTGATCATTTCAAACGTCACTTTGTGTTCGTTAGAATTCATTTTTATTAGATAGCAAGAATGTCGTTCCATTCTTCTTCACTGTCATTGCAATGGCATGAATAAAATTGATGAAGATCTTTTTAATGGTTATGTTTCTCTTCCTAACTTTTGATTCAGACCGGTCTCATTTATTCTCAAGATTCTAAACTGATCACAACCTACTACCTATAGCACGAGTATTTTATTTTTGCAGACGACAAAGAATCTTAAGCTCATCCAATTTTGCCGAATGACAGTTTAAAAAGTTCAAGTCCGAAACTCAGACGTTCTCAAAAAACGGTCACGCTAACCAAATGAAACCCAGCGGCAAAACGATTTACCACCTAACGGCGAAGGGTTCCAGCGATGCAATTAAGCGTAGAAATTTCGTTCAATTGAAAAAAGCCAGTCGTAAGAGGACCGTGGAAGGCAGAAGGGTTTGAATGTAGTTTGGCGAAACAAAAGCAGCGCAGAGTGATATTCGAGCTGTGTGGGTGACGACGGAGAACGAGGATCCATGAATCTGTGGGGGATGAGCGTACCGCTTCTATGTCTTAACCTTCCCTACCGGATGTTAAAACTCGCAAGGCTGCCGCAGCCTACGGGAACGAATTAATTTATCGACCGGTTGGCAGGACTCCAGTAGCGCTCAGCCACTCCTCGCCTTAAAGTCCCATGCAAGTACCAAGCCCCTGATCCTTGACGCTCCGCGTCCTGCAAAAAGGACTCCAACGTCTTGCGAAGGGTTTCGGTTACACACACGTTTCAGCCGAAGGACGACCTCCTTGATCGAGGACATTAACGTTCGCCAAGGATTATTGGGGGCAGAAGACCCTGCGGCCTTGGATTAACTTTACACCCTCCGTCCGGCCCCGAATTATTCCTTAGACTCGCCCCTAATGCCTCTAATCCCCGGTTCTTCTGCTCCTGCTGAACCTCTTGAGGAAAGCACGAAGCTGGTTCTTCGAAGGACTTCCGTGAGAAGACCTCGAAGTGTAATTCTAATTTTGATCCCGAGCTTCTGCTCCTCGTCAAAGCCACCCTGCTCCTGGTGCAGTTGAGGGGTGGGTAAGAAAAGTGAATAGATTCTTCTCTCGAGGACGGCGAAGCAATCAACTGCCTTGCGGATTATACAATACATCTATAGATGTACCGCTTCTAGTCACCTTGGTACCATTACGTACGAACTAAGATTATGGCCACAAATGCTTCAGATAGAGGTGCTTTTAACTTACCACTAACTTCGAAAGAATATAGTGTACCATGTACTGAGAAGTTCTGTAATTTGTTCACGAATTGTGTTGTCGAAGAGATCCATGATTAAATTACCGAATTCTGCTGACGATAAGTCTAATGAAGGTCAGCACAAATGATGGATCTACCCTGTAATCCTACATGTTGTACAATTGATACAGTGTAGCAAGTATTGAGAAATTCTGTACTTTGGTCACGAATCGTGTTGTCGAAGTGATCCAAGTTTAAATTACCGATTACTGCTGACGATGAGTTTTACGAAGGTGACCGCAAATGTTGGATCTACCCTGCAATCCTACATATGGCACGGTACGCGTTTAAGTTTCGGTGCAACAGTGGCGCATTCTTTGCGCGCGTTGAGTAGCCGCGTAAAAACGAACGGCTTCTTTGGAAAAACGAAGAGTGCGATAAATCCTTCACTGTCCAGTGGATGCATGCATGCATGCACAGCACCAGCAGTAGCAGCATGCGGTCTGAGCGACGGGGGGAGAACGGGAAAAACAAACCGGAGTTTTGTTGGTGCGATCGGAGCAACTCGCACGTGTGCATCGCCGACGACTGTGGTGGATGGACAAGGATGCCTGTACGTACAATCGGCCTGCATGTGCAGCATTTAGATATAACCTATGGTCTCAATGTGTTTATTTCCATCGTCCCAGCCGGGACTGCGGGGACCGTATATTATCCAACATAACTGCACGCGGGCCGAAATATATCGTCGTGGAAATTGTCGTCCGCGCGGAAATAGTATAAGAAAAAGGAATGAAGAAAACAGATCGCAAGATGAACTCACTTACTCGCCATTAAATTATCATCCCGTACGGAAAGGGAGCTTGGAGGATTTTACAACCGTGTTAAGGGGGCGCCAGTACATCTCAACCGTGGTGTCAAAAACGTCTCGAAACCGTATATAATGAGATATAATTTCAGCGTTTGAGCATACTGCAATGCAGAGGGAAATGAATCAACACACATCGAGGATGTGTTTTTTCACCCTAATTTATGGACTGCTCAGGCATGTAATCCACGCACGTCCTCGTATCGCCGGTTCGTTTCCATTCAAGTAAAACGCGCGATTTAAGAATGTCCTTAATTCCGTATACACATATCGGACTTCACGCGACGACGAGTATGCTTTGTCACGGTTAGTTGTACAGCAGTTAGTGCTCCCAGTAGAGAGAACAGAAGCGTCGCTTATTTAATTATTTTCTTTCTTTCTTTTATACTCACCGATGCACGCGTCCTCGCCCGCTCTGATTGCACACCCAGCCAACCGAGACCTGCAACACTGCTGATGTCAATCGGAGTGAAACGAGATGTAGCAAAGGGGAACAAATCGAGCAAAGTGGGCTTGACCGAGAGGCTGCGGCTCGAGGGATGATGGGAAGAGGAGGAAGGCGATTCTTTGTTCAGCCACGCAAAACGCGGATATATGAGAGAGTGGCGACGCGGTCTGCACGGCTCTTTAGAGTCCGCTTCCTGCAACCAACGTTTCTTCGCCCCCCACCCCTTACTTTGCACCCTCTGCGAATGACCAGCGCGTAACCCCAACGATCCGGGGCACCAACTCTGCTATGGTAATAACGGATTATCAGGATGTACGAGGATACGCGAAGTCCGAAATCGCTTTGGTTTAGTTTCGGGGTGAAAAGGACGGTGCTTCGCGCTTATGGCACAAATTGAAAGCCGACTACAAGGCGTTTCATCATCAACACTCGTCTTCTTTATTTCGTCTTATTATATCGGTGAGATTCATTGGTAGACCTTAAATCGATCTCTAGATTTTCTATCTACTTCATCAGCGGCGCTTTAACTGGATGCAGATGAACTGTCTGAAAAAACAGGAAAATCTCAAAGGATTTTGTCCTTTTTCAAAAATGTAGAAAAAATATTGCAGGCACGATGTGTCGAATCAAATGCTCAGGGAACAAACCTGATTACGGTCGGAGAGACAGGGTAAAGTCAGGGATTTTCTAATCCGATTTGAGCAGCCACCCTATTTAACCCTTCGAGTCTGACAACCACTCCGGTTGAAGGAAAAACTTCTGCTAAAACCGCCTGCCAAACATTTCTCTGGGTCCAAGTATGTAGAAAATGACAGTTTCGAAAATGTCGGTGTTCGAATTCTCTTACCTGAATAAATGAACCTCTTGTAAACAATTTCTGGTATAAAAACTGTTTTCCCGGTCCTCGAAAGTTTGTTAAATTTTTATAGAATACATCTTACATTTGAATCGACTAACGTACACAACAAAATAGCTGTTTCTTTAAAGGAGTAATAACCATAAAATCTAGATCAGTGAAAAAGAAAATCAAGATTTCTTGACCTGACTTTCCTCTAAACATGTATCGTGTATTGTTCACGGTTTGCATTGATGCAAAATGAACAAGCAATGCAGCGTAATAGAAAGGGAGACTGTTGAATCGTCCTGTAGGCCTGGTGGACCCCTCGGGAGGAGTGAGTGAGGCCTAAAGAGTGAGTTAGCAGCAGACCACTTGTCCGGCATAATCCTCCCCTGGCCGTTTCCTCATACCTACTCGAAAACCCTGCAGAAGGACTCGGACCACCGTCGAGGTGTATATATGTAATACGTATATCCGTGATATATCCCTGCAGTCTCATATAATCCCCGGAAATGTCCGTCCCAGCGTAAAATAATATGTCGTCTAGCGTCAGCGGGTGCAAAATCGTCCGAAGGTGCAGCGTGTACGAGCCTCGCGGAATAAAGGGTCTGGGGGTGAAGGATATCCTCGGGACTAACCCCGCCGGCGGATCCTCTCAGCGCCCCTGACAATGCTTAACATATTTTAGCGGTATTTCTGAGGGGCGAGCGTGATCCGAACCGAAGCGATATAACATCGATTTCCGGTATTGAATGCATCTTTTTTTTACTCTGCATCCCCGCGGCACGTAGTTACATACATCCGCAGATGCCTGCAGGAAAGAGGAAAACCTCAATTACGGGGTTCCGTCCTGATGGATGGACGACATCCAGAATCCTGACGTGTAAATTGTTTGCGTGATGCGGAGACTGGTGCCCGAGTAAGAAGAAAAAAAAAAAACGAAGATAAAACCGAGGAGGGAAGGAAGAAGAAGAGACGAGGGAAGACCAAAATGGCCCTGGAATTTTATTCACTTTTCTTCAAAGACAGTGTCCGCTACGACACGGGCACGCATTTTTTCGGAGTAAATTTATCGGGCTGCAGATATAGAGGTTGGTACTTTCCACACACACACACACACACACGCACACACACAGTTCTTTTCACGTTTCCGGAGGGATTAATCTTCAGCGTTTCTGACGTCGTAGTCCGCGCACTCAGAGACGAGGTTAATTCCTTACTCGTGGCGAGAAATGAGTTTAGCATGTAGAATCTGCGAAGTTGGAAGATTGGCAATTTGGGGAAAAGGTCCGTCAGAGTGGAGGTCGCGTAATATCAACCTTCGCAAAGTAGGAAGCACCTACCCAACGGTTCCTTTTCTTAGTTCCTTGACAAGGTGAGCTGTCATTTTTTAGTTTTCTCTTCTTTTCACTACTCTTTCCGTTCTTTCTTGGTATTTTTTGAACATGGCTCGTAGAACTAAGCCCCCCCCCCCCCCTTCGTTATCCGCTGGCGTTTCAGTTCGAAGTTGTCCCGTTGCCTGCAGTCTGCAGTTTTATTCAAATTTTACAACTTTCATTTAAATGCAGTTTAGGACATCGCAATATAACGCCGCGGAGCTTTGGCTCGGTGCCACGGAACGAAGTAGTTATTGCCGAATCGAGTCACGTTTTGCATATCTCAGGCTGCTCCTCCTCGGTTCTTCGAAATTAAAAAAAGGAGCAAAATGGTATCGGGAGAAGAGAATTGAGGAGAAAAACGAAGAAAACCGGAAAATGTTCCAGAATCGGAATCCTTGTCTCCGAGGACTGCTTACTTTAATCTCTTTCAATATTAGCTAGTACCTCGTCATCCTCTCTCTCTCTCTCTTTCTCTCTTTCTCTCTCTCCCGTAAATGTCTTTAGGCTAAAACTTAGGGAATATTTGGCCAGCAAAACTGTTTAATTGCTAACTGATACCACCTTTGCCTAATTTAATTTAATATGTTGATACTTAATGCATAACTCATACATATATATATGCTTTGTAGGATTAGCTTCTAGCTGACTAGTTTTGGTAAGGTTCCTCTGATTAGCGTATTCCATTTAATAAGCGCAGATTTAATTTAAATATTTTTTATATATTGTTATATGTTTATTTTTTATTTTTATTTTTATTTTATTTTACTTTAGTTTATTTTATTTTTATTTCATTTTATTTATTTTTCTTCTTTCACCGAAAGCTGTACATGGTTAGTGCATTTGTGTTGTCCTTAGGGGACATATTACTCCGAGACATTTTTCAATAAACGCTTTTCTCTTTCTCTCTCTCTCTCTCTATCCGCACAGCAAACTATACGAACGAATAAAATACCCGCCCATACAACTCGCACGTGTCAAGAGCTAGGGAAAATTCTTTTCTACGGCGGACGTATTCTTGATGAAGAATAAGGAAAGAAGATAGTAATAAAATTCGATATAAACCTAGACATCGACGAAGTACGGAGATATGCAGCTGAGCCCAGTCTTCGGTCCTCGGATTCCTTATTTTATTTCCACCAGCTCTTTTCCTGGAATCCCCTCGAATATCGTATGCCATGAATGTCTACCACGAGTGGCAGCGGGGGGGTGTGGCAGTGAGTGGTTATCGCTATAACCACGTCATTCGCTCGAAAAGAATCCCCCGGCAAGCCGGGAACCGTGAAAAGGGATGAATCGTTCGATCACGAACCCCGGCTGCCACTTTTCCTCGGGCCTTTCCATCGGGGATTCCTCATTCCCGAACTACAGTATCGTTCGATGACCGTTTCCCGCGATCGTACCTCGGCTCAAACTCTTCTTATTTTACGACCAGCAGGCGCCTTGATTTACGACCATTATTATCGCCCGAATATGCTATGCAGACGTGGAGCAAGCATATACGGGAACGGAGTACCACCGACGTCCACGTAAAACGATAAAGGAGACGAAAAAAAATAAAAATAACGAAAAGAACAAGACTAGTGGCACTCTGGTGCGAAAAATTCAACTCAACGTAGCCAAGGAATTGGTGTCAGCGGTGGGATGGCGAACTTTAGCCAGAAATTTTTCCTTCTGATTTTATCCTCGCTGAATTTATATTCCCGCTTTTCCACGAGGATTTATATCGCGCCAAGTTACCACCTAAGCTACCCTGCAACGACGCTTCACTTCAACCGTGTGGCATCGCTGCTTTTTTACCTTTAAAGCTCAGACCACCGGATCCTCGAATGCTCGCGTCGCAATCGGGCGTAACTTACTGATATTGTATATCGAACTTATCCCGCATGTCGAGGACAACAATACGGGTTAGACGCATCCGCGAACCCCCGTCTTCGGGGATTCGCCGGCCTTTTTCGCCGCCGCGATGCCTGTTCAAAATTCAATAGCTTTCATGCTCAGCGAAGTTCGAAGAACTCAGACGCGGGTTTCAAGCGAATTATTTTAATAGCTGGATCCGACGTCTAGCGCTACTGTAGTGGTCTTTTTTATCCAGGATCAAGCAGCCGTAGAATTTGATCTAGCGGACACGGTGCGAACTGGATGATTCAATTATTTCGCTTCGCAGTTTCACACGTCAATTTTTTACGTGGATTTTTATTCATCCTTATTTTCACCATCATTTTATTCATAGAAGATGAAAAAAATAAAAAGAGAATATTCTCGACCGAATCTCCAACGCCTTTTATTCTCTCTCTGAAATATCCGGGATGAGGAGCAGCAGCTTTGGCTTCTGCGGCCACATCCATTTATGGAAGAACTCCTAATCTCCCGAAACCCCGGATGGGAATTCGATTCCGGGCACGCCTTTTTGACTGACGTTTTTTAAAATCGTTTCCAACCATTCGACGTGTCCATGAGGCTTGGAATCTTGGAAAAACTGAAAGCCACCCTCTTGCGCCTTTGGGTGACGTCGAGGTGCGAGAGCTGAGCATTATTGCGTTACACCATCGGTGAGTCTGAGTCAATCGATAACTCGACTTGTGAAAAAATGGGGGTTGAGGGTGGAAAAAAAGTGCCTGCCACTTGTCTCTAGAGAAATTACCAGGACGACAGTAACGTAGCTTCAAAACCGGTCCCTCCGTATAAATTAACAGGCTTCAACCGACGACGCCTACAGGAAGAATCACCGATTTTTTAACCCACCCCGATTGTTTTCGACATTCAAGTTGACGAGCAATGTTACGAATAACGCGAGTCGCAATTAGTGCTTCGGCAAATGATCTTGAAACCCCTTCGCCCATTAGATTGTTACTATTGAGATGTGCAAAGCGTCAATTCTAGCAGATGAGTTCTGGAAAAACGGGCAGACGCTTAAATTCACACGTCGAAATCGTTCGGACATTATATATATTGTTATTGTATACGTATTGTACATAATTATTGGCTTGTTACCACACCCTGCAGTTTCCTCTCGATGAACACTTACGGCACTGGGTTTGTCATGCTAATCAATATTCTCTGCAGCAGAATTCTTCACGGTCTGTTTATCTCGTAATTTCCTTTGGCAATAAGCAATGACCAGATCATCGAGCAATTTCGTTTGAGTATTTTTTTTTCTCGTGTCTTTTTCTATATCATAATATTTATTTTTAATGAACGATTCGTGGTCTCGAATTCCCGGGATGGATACCCGTATACATGTTTTATTATATCTGGGGAAAAATCGCTGAAAGGTTTTTTATTAGGTGTAATTTCGAGGAGGACATATCTTCGAGATAAAGGTGGCTGAATTGAGTGATGAAAAGACGTTGGTTATGAGATGCGGGACACCACACGAGCGGTTCAACATCCACTCTTTGCCCACAACTGAAACGGACGAATAGAAAGAGAGAGAGAGAGAGAGTGAGAGAGAGAAGAATCGAAACGAATCACCGCGGAATATTTTATCCCGTAGAGATTTCAGAATTTTCAAATCGAATCGAAATTCTCCCTCTAGCCAGAGAGCATCGCCAGCTGCGAAATGCCGTAATCAAAACTGACTGACAATTAATATACAGTGTGAATTGCAAACGACGGAATGGTCCGTCGACTGTCATAGTTTAATGCGCATGCGCTACAATCCGAGAGCATTTGTTTGCCAGGGTAACCAACTGTAATAAATTTATACGACAGTTCGCCGCGTTGTAAGTAACCTCAAAAACTTTGACGGCTGCCGGTGTTGAGCACAACTACCAGCGACAATTGTCTAAATTTTTGAGGTTACGTTAATAACGGTTGGTCGCCCTGACAAACAACCGCTCTCGGATTATAACGCATGCGCATTGAACTATAGTAGACGACGGATCATTCTGTCGTGAGCAATTCACACTCTATATTATGTATGTATAGATGTAGAAGACTGGCATATGATATTTTGACTGATACAATTATTCATTTTCCATCGCCTCGCGTCACATCTCGTGTTCAAATCTGTCATATCGGAGGACGGCGTTTTGTGCTGCAGGAAATATAATCTTCTATTGGATTCGTGTTTAATTACAATTTTACTTTTTTTTTTCATCCACCGTCGGAAATTTTTCTTACCACTAATTTGGTATAACCATATAACATCCTATGAACACCTTGCACTGCATCAATATAAAATTCAGCATTTTCGAGGCTTTGAAGTATTTTGTAACCACGAAAAGTGCGAAGAAGACAGATTTCAAATATTTATCTCGATTTCGTTGGTAATTTTTTTTAATAATTTTTATTTCCCCTCGTACGAACCGTTTTTTATTCTTTTTTTTTTTTAGTCAATAGGGGCGGCAGCTCAGTTTGCGGGAGTAAATTCAAATCACGTTTCTCCATTGTTTGAAAATCCCTTCGAAGCGCGATGAGGTATAGATTGATAGCTACATCGGAGGGCAGGAAACGAGCTCAAAACTATAGAACCGTAAAATTTTCCATCAGGAATATTTTTCGTCTCCCGCAACGGTGCGGACAAATCCGTTCTCCACAGTCAGTCTGTGGTGTCGGGAAACTTGGCTTCGTTGCCGGTCCTCCGGTGTTCGATTCAATATCGAAACGCCGCTGCTCAGCACGAATCCCTCGCGATGCTCGAATCGTTGCTTTCGGGGGCGATAGCCCATTATCTCCCCCCTGCAACCCCCATGGAAACCCATACATGTCTGCACTGTGAGGGGAGATCGCGGCAAGTTGTTACAAATGAGTTTGAAAACTTATCCGTCGATAACACCGGCAGCCCGTTTAACGCCTCACGGCTGTTAAGACGCGTCGAGCCGTGCTTGATAGATTATTGTTACTAGAGGCGAAAGTCGCAGCTGCAACTGGCTCGTCTTATAGATTCGCTAAATATTGGTTTTTCTTCTTTTCCGCTTTTCTTATTCCTTATTTCTTTCTCTCTCTCTCTCTCTCTCTCTCTCTCTCTCTCTACAGGTATATATTTTGTTCCTGTTTTTCCCTTTTTTTTTCCTCACATACTAACTCAATTAAGTAACCGACTAAAATTACCGTTACTATCATTTGCAATTAATTTATTCATAGAGGATTATTATCCCGGTGTAATAAAAAGTACTCTCCACTATTTTTGACCAGAAGTCTAAGTATAATTGCATCGTAGCTACGAAAATCTGCACCTATACGTAACAATAATGAATAAAAGATCCATGATTATTGATTTCTCTGGTCTCCTCTTTTCTACCCGGTGTTATGCATATATATATGTATATATATATATATATTATATAGGAATCGTATGGTACAACTTGGAAAGGCTATGATGGGTGGATGTACAGCGATATATGTATACGGACTCTGGCTGGTAGAAACGTTGAACGAGTGTAATTCCCAGGGCCATAGACTTCAAAGCGAGCAAAGAGCAGCTAAAGCTAATGTTTACGGTAGGGAAGTGCAACTGCAAAATTTTTTCCCAAAGGCGCGTAGTACCTTGACATCGCGACGCGACGTAATGACGATGCGATTGGTACCCGTGTATATATATATACAAATATACATATACCTAGGTATGCGCCTGTAGACGTAACTGACAATTACAGTACGGAATAGTTCCGACGGCATGAGTTTTTCCTTCAAAGGCTGAAAGGAGGAAGAAAAAAAAAATATGCTCAAAGTGGGAAGAGGGAAAAAAGAAAGGAAGAAATCTTGCGGTTTAAATTTCCCGCCGAATTTGCGGTTCCGTGTAGAAGTAGACATCGTGGATGCAAACCGCGTTAATAGAACTTGAAAACTCGATTCCGATTCCAACCACAAATTTCTTTTTGTTCTTTTTTTTTTTGCGTGTGGCATGGGGGGGTGGGTTACTACTCTTTTCGTTTTTCTCTTCTTCAAGTCCTTTTAGACTACTCGAGCACCTTTCAACACGAGACCAACTGGCCGCGATTCTGTTTGTTGAACGAAACGCGACGCTGATTCGACCGTTCGAAAGTTTCCCCTAGTGCAGTAGTGAAAACCAGAACCCTTGTTAGAGTAAACTCTAGTATAATTTACATTTCCCAGTGTGAATTCTTTTTTTTTCATTTCTTTTTTTACTCACTCTTTCTCTCCGTCTTTTCATTCCCGTTTACCTTACGCTCGCGTTCATCCTCGGCCGCAAATGAATGTTCGGGTTTGGTCAGTACCATTTCTGCATGCCTCTTGCAGTCTCGCAGGCTGAAATAACATACTCTTTTTGCTACGATACCCTTTTCCACGTATCACTTCGCTCTTCCATACTTCGTGAAATTTTCAAATCCAACCGTGGAATGCTAGCTCTGATTATATCTTGTCAGGCTAACCTTAAACCAAATACCAGATCACTCTGAAGATCAGCAAAGGAAAGAATCCCAACAATTCTGTAGTTATTGACGTTAACGTAACGAAACCTCTTGGGGGAAAAATCATTATCGTGCAATTTCTGAATGATCTTTAACGAGTTTACTTTTTAAAATTTATGAATATGTTTTGTTTATCATCATGGCTTACTAAATTTCAGACAAACCTAAACGCACGAAGTAACGATTTTTCCTGAACACGCATCGTTACCAACTTCATCCTCACGAATCCCAGACTTTGTGATACATCAAAAATATAGTCTACTACTTACAACGAACGTCAGAGAACTGCGAAATTTGCTTCGGACACGAAAATCTTTGGGTATCGGTGCATGCACTAATACTCCATTAGGCCCCATGCATGCCAGCCGATATTTATCTCTGATTACAGTATATGAAAGAGGACGTTGGTAAAGCGTCATGCCAACCTATATAACGACGCCTACAACACGTACATATGCCCATAAGGTACAACATGTCTCCACCACCATTGTACGGTCTACAGGAAATTGGGAATGCCGAGGAGATAACGAAAGGAAAAAATGTTCCCCCGGCGTTATTTATTGGGGCAACGAGAATGAGGCGGCGGTGCAGCGGCGGGGAAGAGTGGCAAATGGGTTCCGTGTTCATTTCCTATTGCCGTATTTTCCTGATATTGGTACATTAACCCACAACAATGTGGATGACAGTGCGTCGCTATGCGTAGCACGCAACCGTGCTCTCATATACCAAACCATCGATCCACACGGGCTTGGTCACGCCGCAGCGGTGAGGATTCGACGGAAAGGAGGCACGGGGTGCAGGCGATGATCGAGGGATGGGCAGGAATGAAGAGGATCGGAGGTATTTCATCCCTGCGCCGCTGTCCACGTACCCCAGTGTAATCCACGTTCACCGCCTCGGCTATCGGACGTTTCAAAATCGATCCCCAACTCAGCCAGCCAACTGATCAGCTCGCTTCTCCAGGGTTAACTGGAATTGATTGTAAGGTGCCATTTGTCCGATTCAGTTACCCGAATCGACCCCCCTTTCTATTCCAATTCACGTAATCAGCATCGCTATTCGGACCCTTTTACGAGCTTAAATTTGTCAACCTACCGCTTCGTCCTTGGTCCGAATCCTCGCGGTGATCGAAAACCTTGGAAAAGTCGGGAAATTTTATTCCGAATAACCGATTTTCAGTAGGGTGATACAGGTTTTTCACAGTTTGTCGAACATCAAACACTGCACTGTGAGAAAAATGGTAGTATTGTAATTTATCGAAATTGAACGTTGTGTCACTAGCGTAAAATAAATTTTATGGTCCATTCGGAACTTGAATGTATCAGATAACGCTACATTGACATCACATTACAGTCTATAGAAGCAGTCCACACTCCATTTTTCTGACAGTATTTAACACTGGTCACTGACCGATGATCAGAGACTGGACTCGTTGTACCTGGGTATTATTTTGGCTCAAATTTTTCGCCGCATGGAGTTTATGAAATTCAGGATATTACGAAATGAAAGTTTGTGACAACCCGATGCCTTGTTTACGCTCATTTCTTAATCGGAAAGCATGCCTATAGTGCCGAGAAGAAAACAATTCGCAACCACATAACGTAATCAAAAGTTGAATTACACCGGACGTCGAATGTTGTGAAAGAGTTTTTGACTATGCAATAAGACCCAGGATAAAATTTTCTAATATTCAGGTTCCCGTATACCCTGAAAAAGTTTCTACGAAATTTTATTCTCACTTTTTCTTCAGGATGACCCTTCGTCTCGGATGTCGACACTAGGGCGCCAATGGAATAGTGACGACACGGCGAGTAGTATTTTAGTTTTATTGCCGTAATAGAGAAGGCGAAAACTCGGTGAAGACATCGCGCGTTGACCCGAAGTCATCGTGCAAAACGTAAAACCTAAAGTTATGTCGAAGTTCCAGGTCGCGGAGACGGAAGTCCTACGAATTAGATTCGTCCGGTGATACGTGATGGAGGGTAGCGGAAGAGAATCAGGAGGTGGTTTTACGATGTTGACGTTGAAAACACCCTTCGCCCCTTTCCGTCTCTCACAAACAGTGACAATCGAGGCCGCGATATAAAACCACCACATTTCACCGTGTACACCTATACATACGTATACGTATATGATCTACATCCATCGAATTTTTGACAGGCCATTTGTCACCGGAGTAACGGACCGGTTTGTATACCATGCGGTTTGGTTTTACGCGGAAGAGAAGTGAGTTGAAAGTCGGGATAAATTGCATGAGGGGGGAGGAGGAGGAGGTTGTGAGTGGCTGGTACAGGTGGTGTATCAGAGGGACAAAAAGAACGAGCTGTCCCGCTCTCGGCGAGGTTCACCGGTTAATTGTCAGGCGACCCTCTTATCTCCCCATTCAGCTTCCTCGAGGTCTTCGTATTCCGTGCTTTTTCTTCTTTTTCCGTTTCTTCGCGGCTTTTGTTGTCGACGGTATTCCGAGCGACGCAGGCTACTTTGGAAGGAGAACCGGTAAGTTGCATCAGTAACGGACCATCAATTAAGGGTTAGAGAAAGACCGTGCCAAAACCTGGGACAATAATTTGTCAGGGTCTAATTAAGGGGGCGGATACTTGATTAGGACAAGAAGACGAAGTCGGGGAGTAAAGGCACGCGGGTAAATTATAGGAGTTTTGAACTTGTTGTTAGACGAAGATCGAAAATTTGAAGGTCATTTGCAAAAAACGCGCTTTTCGCAATCGCGAACTTTGCGATAGTTACACTCTTCGTGAAAATTACACCCTCGTGAGAATCCTTACTCGTTCAGCAGGTACAACCCTGCGGGTTTCGAAATTTCCGTTGCTTTGATCCTTTCGTTATTTGATATACCTGCGGTGGGTAGCACCTTGTTCGTCATTTCTCGCTGAGTGTGAGGCCTAAGTTCTGAATTTAAGAGAGAACCGTCAAAGACGTGCGAGGATTTCCATTTAAATCTGGTCATAGAATTGACTGAGGTTTATCCTATTTACACACAGCTTTGAGGTTTTTCACAACTTTTCATCCTAAATCACTTTACCTTGTGTCATTCAAATCCTCTGAAGCTAAAATTGAAGTGTTTCGGTTGTTCCGATTCTTGAACGCTGGGTGCAAGTTCCCACATTCTTCCAGGTTATCATTAAAAAAAGCTTCTCACTCACCCTTGTAAAGGGTTTCAAGTTCGTTCACTGATGTGTAGGTATATGTACACGTCTTGAAAACTCTACATTTTAACACATTCCGTTCCACCTTTTTTGCTCTTGTATGATTACTTCCGGTTCCCTGAATTCGTTTTAATCATCGTCAGTGTTGTGCGTTTACTGTATTAACCCGTGAACAGATCTGACAGTGGGGTCTTAAAAACCATACGAAACTGTCGCTCGTGTATAAATACAGGTCTTGAGTGATATTCCTTTCCACTCACATTTCGTCAAGAAAATCATGAAGTCGAATATCAAGAAAAACTATAGAAAAGCAGAATTGCTTTGTTGTGTCAGGAAATTGTGATCGTGTGAAAAATTTCCTCTTGAATATAACAAGTCAATGACATACCTATATATCCGAGTGCAAAATGAGAAAAACGAATCTGATCCGCACTTGTTGGAAAATAATTTTTAATCAAAAGTTTGGAGAAAAGTTTCACCCTACGTAAGAAAAAAGTTAGTAATGAAACTTTTCGACTCTTTTGGAATCGTCGCGTGAAGCGTTGTCACATATACCATGGAGATGAACTGCTGCACTACAGTTCAAAAAAGAATCTGACGGAAATACGAGCCCCATTGTCATACTCATTCACTTTGGCTGAAAGGTTGAAAAATTTATTCCTCTGTCTCTCTCAAATCTCTTTTTCTCACTCTCTCTCTCTCTCTCTCTCTCTCTCTCTCAAGGGGTGTGCGGAAATTCCGTAGTTGAGATAAACGCGACCGTGGCCCGGAATTCGCGCGTCGTGCAGAAATTCGCGCACAAGTATGGCTCGTGGTGTTGAGTAATGAGTGAACTTTGAATAAATTTGCATCTTAATTTCGTCAAGGGATTTATGGCTTAATCGGTATTTCAGCAGCTATATACAGGGATTTTGCTGCCGGGCAACATGTTTCGAAGGGCCATAAAGTATAAATAGGGTGTTTAAAATTTATGACTGTTATTAATTTTAACCATCCTCGGGTAATAGTAGAAGCTAACCGCTCTCACTTCTTAAAACTCCTCCTCTTTCACCATATAATAAGGTGAGTCCTGAAGCAGCGAGCTCTCGCCGACATTTATCACTCACGACTCGCGTAGCCGGAATTGGACATAAAAAATCAAAATTAGGGGCTGCTTTTAAACACCATTCCCCATTCACGATTACATTCTTTATTTAAATCTTATTCAGATTTCGTCTCTACCCTGAGATTTCTCAGATTGTACCGTCATATAAACTGCGAAGTAACGATTCGGGCTTCTCCCTTCACTGCAGCTACGGTGGTGGCTCAAGGCGGAAATAATAAGGGTGATAAAAAAACGATAATAAATTACCAAGGCGGGAGGGCGCGTTTGAAAAATAACTGATTAGCATCCCTCCTTCAAGAAGCGACTCCTGCAGTCCCGTTGCCGGATTCTTTGCACAGGGAGGGTGGTCTTCCTCCACGGACATCATCATAATCCGACTTAACTAATGCCAACACGCCGCTGCAGGCTATGTCGAAACTTTTTCCACCCCGCCGCTACACCCTCCGAATTACTTCATCGTGATTGCGTAGCACTCGCCTGTTAATTGTAGAAAGATTAATGATTTTCCGCCCCAGGGAACTACTCAGGGCTCGGCAGCTCGTGGTTAGGGGTGAACGGGTCAAACGCTCGGCTCCTCTTCGACTCCTTTATCTGTTTCCCACAAGTACACACCTAAACCTCTTCACGATCGCGTGATAATCCAGCTTCCGTTGTGCGTTTTCCAAATGCATGCACTTCCGCATTTCATGCGGAAGAATTTTTTCTCTCTCTCCTTCTCTCCTTTTCATAACCCCTGCATCTTAAGAACGTAAAGTCGGTTCTTTAACGCCTGCATATCTGGTGTCGAGTTGCCGTTTCGGCAACGAGAATAACGAAACTCGTAAACGGTAATCGGAGGATTTTACAACCGGAGTTAGAGTACATAAGGAAGTGATTTGTGCAGTTGTTACACCGCGAGGTTTTACGAGAGAATCGTTTCCTCTTTTCGCCTCCATCCTTCTTCTGTCGTTTATATCTTTCTTGCTCGGTTCAAGGGCACGGGTATTTTTAACGAAACGGGCAACCCACCTATGATCATATCATAGTCATCGGTTGATGTTTGGGAGGCATGGGAGGTATTAAGGACACTGCGTCGCGGAGCGAGAACTACTCAGGTTTCCAACCCCTCGCTCACCCTTCGCCATAACGGATCATATTTTACGCCGATATACGAAATGGCTTCCCACTTGACATACGCCGCCGCCACCGACCGAATTACTCGCGCCGGTGTTGGGTTGCACTTTTGTTAATTGTAGAAAGATTAATGACACTCTTCGCGTACATATCAGGTGCGGGACACCGGAAGACCTCGGGGGTGGGAGGGTTAAAGTGTCTTGGCCTCGCAGTCCTGATATTCGAGGAACTGACACGAACGGCGAGAGAGAGAGTGACAGAGAGAGAGTGAGAGAGTGGTATGAAGGGCGAGCGGGGCGCAGGATGCTTTCCATCTCCTTAATTTTTCAATCGATTCTTCTCTGCCCGTTACGTGTTACCCTGCACTCGGCGCACTTTTTCTTCTTCTTCTTCTTCCGCGCTGATCTTCCCCTGGGCGCTTGGCCTCTGCTCTGCTTCACTCTCCCATTCGGTCCCCCAGACCAGTCGAGAGCTATTTGGCATAATGCCATTAAGTTGTATTAAAGAGTCCCTTCATCCCTGAGCCACGCCCTTTACTGACGCGATCCCTGACTCAAAAATTAGAATATCAATTCTTTTTCTTGCAGATTCAATCGCGTAAAAAAAAATCACACACACCAAGATGCGTCAGGATATCCAGGATATATATCTTTTCCAGAAACTTCACGTATTTATTAATTTATACAAGATACACAAATTAGAATGCCTCATTCTTGAGCAGATGGTTGTAGGTACAAAATGTGCGAAGGACCATATCAGTATGTCAATACATGATCGTTTTTACCGAAGCTCACTGTCTTGCTTGATCTAGACAAAGATATTGGTTAATTAATCTGACAAGGTGCACAGTTGAGCAGAAATTGCCAATTTCTCATCATAAGCTCATATCAGTTACAGAAAACCTGAACTCGAGGTGATTCACATCACTCATTACGGCTGGTCTGTCGTCAGTCGGAGCTGAAAATTAATTAATTGATATTTGAACAACGGGATTCTGTACTATACATTATCCAAACACAGTAACCTTTCGCTACTACCGCACGATTTGGTGGAAGGGGCGCGTCTCGAGGATCGTTTGGTACCCAGACGCTTATCCTCGCTCATCCCATTTCCTCTCTATGAACATTTTTTTCAGCCCCTAAAATCTCGGGGGCTGTAGTTGCTATACGGTAGTTCACCAGACGACAGTAATACAGGGGTGGGCGGCGTGTAGATGGGAAAAGAAACAAGGGTGGATACGAGGGTGTAATAATCTCAGCTTCATTCGTCGGATCTCTCCCGCGGCGTAGAGCACAGCTACCCTGAGCGTCGATATCATAATAAAGAAATAAAGCTCGACGACGGCGTGGGTTCGTGGGAGTCGAAATGGGCCAAGTTAGGAGCGAGGAAGGGTAGAAACGGGCCAGCGGGAGTGGAAAGAGACTTTTGGAAGGTTGGATGGAAGAAGGCTTACCGATAAGACTCGCTGGTTGCGTTTTGCCCGGTAATGGCGACGCTATCAGTCCAAAGACTTCCAGTTCTACGCCTGAAGATGGTCGTCCTCCTCTTACTCCTCACTCTTATTTCCCCCTTCGCGAGAATGCGTTCTCGCTCTCAGCGTTGATAAACGAACAGGAAGAACTTTTCCACCCGTTCTGCCCTCTGCCGGATGGATGGGCGGCATGGTTTGTCACCCGTGCACCAACCAACCCCTGGAATAATAATTTCACCGAGAACGACGGCGTGGTTGTATTTGACTAGCTTCTGTATCTCGATCCACTTCTCGTCATCAACAAACGATGTTTAAACGCTCCTCTCGACCCGCCGTCCTTATAACGTACCCCTGGCAAACAGGGGCGCCTGAAGCAAAACCGTTTTCATCCCTGCTCAGCTGCCTCGGATTATTTGGATCAAATTCTTCCTGGTCCAGGACTCCATCATTTAGCTTCAGGGCTGATTAATCCTCTGTCTTCCCACGAACGGTTTACCGAGCCCACAGACTACAGACGGCGGAAAAAGATTAATGAATACTTTGCTTGCTCGAGGCAAAAGAGAAGGAGATGTGGAAAAAGAAGACAAAACCACAGAACTGAAAAACAACGACACTAATCCAAAAATATTTTCCCACTCTCAGTATTGTTCGTAACGATGTCGGAACGCAGACACTTGTCCCATCGGAACAGACTGTGCGCTGATTTCGTCAAACGGTGGTATTCGTGTAGCGAAGGATTGAGTGTCTATCGGATCTCAGTCTTATCAGCAGTTACCTAAAACAAGTTGACGGTATTCCTTATCTCCATTGCCCCTGCACACGGGGTTATTTTCTTTTGGTCCACCCTGCCCTTCTTTTTTGCTTTATCTTATCTGCGTCTTCGCTTCTCTTTTTCTTGGACGACTTTTCAGCAGTGCTGCATATACTTTAATGTAATTGGCGCGTGGCTCCGCTCTTTGACAGAGACATCGCAAACGAGATGGACCGACCTTTGGAGTGAAAAACAAATCAATCAGACGATTTGCCTACTGGCCTTGTTTATCGCCCGTCAATAAAACCTGGCGGCAACTAGAAAATGAAACGTACATCACACTGTTGACATCGTCGTAACCCGCTGTGTTATTAATTTTTGATTTCAGGTCAACGGAAAGGACGTTTCCAACTCGAGCCACGAGGACGCGGTTCGGTGCTTCGAGTCTGCCCAGGAACCCATCATCGTCGAAGTCCTGCGGCGGCAGCCGGGTCATCAGATGGTTCACCAGCAGACCGGGAAGGACGGTGGTACTGAGAGAGCGACGAACCAGGACAATAAACTGGAGAAGGACGACGAGGAGACCGTCAAGGAAATCAATTCGGCGAGCAGTCCGCTCGTGTCCACAGCCGTCCAGACCGACTGGGCTGGTCTCATCGAGGAGGAACTGATCCTGGATCCACTGAACATCGAGGAACAACCGAACGACAGTTTCGAAGATTATTTACCCCAGCACATAAACTTCGAGGTAAGGATTGAAGGGATGGACGAAGCGTGTTTCACCGAATTGCCCCAAGTCCTAAGCCCTGCGTAGTTTCCCACCACTTTGGTCGGAGTGCTTTCTTGATGGATACTGGGCAGGACTCAGCGGCCTAATGAGTAATCTGATCGGTCTAATTAAGCCGTATCAGGGAAATCAGGCAAATAAGGACCCCGCAGCTTCTGTTCTACTTTGTCAATCCACCTCGGCGACAGTTGCTCCGATCAATTTGCACCCCCTCTGCTCGCCCCTCTTCATGGAACTCCGACGCTCCGTCAGCACCGATTTAACGCTCGTACTTCGGCTCGGCATGTCACTCCATTATGCATATCGTGACTCAGATACGGAAGAATGCGTATCGCGTGACTCTTTAACCAGAAACCATTGGCGACAATAATCTCGGGTCAGTGTCAGGCTTCGTGCCAAGCTTCAGTCGCATACGACGTCCGCGTCTCCTCCGAGACGATGATGAAGAACCCGGTATACGTCATAGAGCGGGTGATTGATAGCTTGAAGCGGAGAATTTAACCACTCACTTTTTATCATCATGCATTTTATTTGGACTCAGGGATATTTTAAGCGATAATACCAAGTGTTTACTTCTGACAATGAGATTATCGGCCTTCGCTCGGATTCATATTATACTAATGCTCGACCGATAAGGAGAACGAAATAAACTGATGTGTGGGATTGAGTTTATCCGTTTTTTCTTCTCTCTTTTTCTATACTTATTTATCGCTTTTTTTCTGTCTGTCGGGGTACAAAGCCGTCGTTTGCATTACGGGTCTGCTTCAGCTCTTCGCTTCGATAAAGGCTGTATACTACAGCCAGTAGGCTGCAATAACGAGGAATTGAAAACGGTCTAAAGGGGTCAGTGTTCTCGGATCGACATTGACTGCTACGCTCTTTTGTTTTTAGAATTCGAAAAATGCAACGTTTCACTTTACTACCTCCTCTATACCATGCACCTACGGCAATGTCCCGTGTGACGCATTGTTGCTGGAATGCAGGAACGTATATCTCCGGCTACCTTCACATGTATGAACCCAGTGTACAGAGTGCAGTATCTAAAAACAATTGCCAAACGTGGACTTTCCTCCGATATACGGTATAAACCCATGACGTGAACTAGGCATTTTCCGGTAGGAAGGGTGGGTACATGTTGAAGAATAGAATATAGACCAACATTTGAATTTCAAATTGTTGATGCAATTTATCCTTTCGCTCCTCGATTTTCTCCATTTCTTTCTTTTTTCACTCTCGCCCCTTTTTGTCTAACGGAATAGCCAGCCATTGTACACGAAGGTACCCGACTAATTGCTTTTCAAACAGCTACTGCAGACCAACTCTGCAGTCGCCCAGCTCCCCTGTCGCTCTTGTCGAATACGTAAAGGTGTGCGTGCGTGTGTTTACTTGTTGAGCCATCACATCGGAGACCCTCTTCTCGTCGTATACGATGAAAAGGGGATTAGAATCGATTGGCTATCGATTTTGAACCGGCAGTGTTTATTTCCGAGAGTATACTACCGGGGTAACACGTACCGGCGTATTTCGGAAGCTGAATTCAGAGTCTTCAACTTTTGTGCAAGGCGAAATCACAGCCGAAGTATTTCAATACTGAAATTTGGTACTTCGGTGAATCCGATGAATCGTTTTTGTACCACATATGTATTCTAAAAACAGATTACCACTTTCGATACATTATTGGAATGTACAATCGAGCGAATCTGACATAACTACTAACACGTGTCTTATCATTTCGCAGGAAGTGACGTTGCGGAAGAGCGGAAGTGCTGAGAAACTTGGTCTGACAGTGTGCTACAGTTCCGGTTCTGGTAGCGAAGACGCTGACACTGAGGTCTACATCTCGGAAATAGTTCCGGAAAGTCTCGCCGCACGGGACGGACGACTGCGAGAGGGTGATCAGATCCTACGGGTAAGTGAAGCCCCATCACTGTTGCCTTGCGATTCAGCAAATGAAGCTGCAAGGGAAGCGGCAAAGGACCGACCAGCACACTGTGCTCCCTGGCTCTGGCTCAAATCCCCGTCTCGCGTAATCTTGTTAGGGAGATTATAATTACGAACAAAGTGGTTTGCACGGTTGGGCTTGGCGTGAGAGAGACCCCGATGACTATGGAAGAAGGATTTGTCGCGTCTGCCACCCTCTGCCGCTCTATCTCTCTCTCTCTCTCTCTCTCTCTGTCTAACTCTCTAGCCCTTCTCATTCCCTACCCGTTTTGGGATGTTGTGATGTGCGCCATTCACCCGAGCCGGAGGCCTCATCTCCAAAATTCCAAACTCTCTCCGTGACGTTATCGCTCATCAAACACTCTCCATATTTCAGGTGAATGGGCGAGACGTCGCAAACAAGGAACAAACCGAGTGTCTATTCGCCGAAACTAAGAACGCCGTGACTCTGTTGGTCAGCCGCTGTTTCTACCAGGTAAAAAATCAACTCGTATGCTTCAATTCATCAGCGTCATGGTCATGTCCAATTTTTAATCAAACCATATTAACTTTTTCGTTTCAGGATGACGAATACGATGAGCAACGTTTGTACCAGCACGTAAGTCACTTTACCCTTGTTAATGCTGTCATCTATTTCCCGAAGGAAACAAGCCCTCTGACAATTAATCGAACACCTTTTTCCACAGGAGTCACCGTCCAGTTCGCCGGACAACAATCCGGCATACCAAAACAGCATGATAGAGCAGCTTATCAGGCAACAACAGGAGTCCGAGGACCTGACGAAAGACGGCGAGACGAAGACTCTGACCTCCGGAAAAGCCGCTCTACCACCGCCACCAGTTCCGTCTCACACAGCCCAACAGCTGCAGATGAACATCTCGCAATCGGACGAGAGGAAACAGTGGGTGCAAGACGCGCTTAAAGATTGTTCGAAAAAAATGGAAGTGCTCAATCTGAGGGCTCAGCAGCCTGGACCTCCAGTTCCCCCCATCAGACTGATGGAGGCTTACACGAGCCACGTTTGGAGCGATACGGAGCACATCTACGAGACGATACCAGAGTCGGACAGCGAACCCATATACTCGTCACCTTACGAGCACCATCACTGGGTCCAGACCCAGCAGAGCGTAGTCATGAATAACCGCTCGCAAACGGCGGGCCAGACAAAGCCGTGGAACTCGTCATCAAAGAGTAACAGTTCCGGTGAGGAAAAGGAGAGCTCGAGTGCTTACAACACCGGAGAATCTTGCCACAGTAATCCTCTGACCTTGGAACTACATCAGGGAGAAAAGGATCACCATAAAAGCACCCTAATCCTGTGTCCACCGCAACAGAAGGGTCTGCAACAGTCGAAGACCAGCCCGATGATCAACGCAGCTACGAATCCAACGGTGACACCGGTCACAGGATGTTCCTGCCCACTCTCAACCTCGCAGCATGCGGGAAAACAGCCTAAGACCCAGCCTTCTTCGAGGAAGAGCAGCCACCAGTCACAGAGGGAGCACAGATCAGACGTTACCAATGCCAGCACTCTTCCAGCGGACACGATGTACACCAACGCGGCTAACCTTCAGCAGACGATACTGCTCCAGCAGGAGCTGTTTAAACAGGCTCTCATGACCCGTCAGACATCCCCGGGTCATTGTCAGATCCGCGAAGGCGGCGCGAGGAAGTCGAAGTCCCACGGAAACTTTCAGGCTCCAAATCTCACGCGGTATCAATTCGTCGGCAGCCAACAGGTCTGCACATCGACGTGGGTCCCGCCTGAGGATAAGTGCGAGGTGCAAATGGAATGGAAGGTTAAGAGGCGACCTGACGGCACCAGGTACATCGCCAGGAGACCCGTTAGGAACAGGATACTGAGGAACAGAGCCATCAAGATATCGGAGGAACGCGCTGGGCACACAACGGAAGATGACACCATGTCGGAGATGAAGGTATGACGTAGGATTGACTATAAGGTTAATATTCGGGGCTTTGGCAATATTCATTTTGTAAACTCTGCTCTGCGGGTGAAATTTAAATACAAAACAATCGTTTCGGAGTTATGGATAAAAATAATGCGGTCAGATTAATCACAAAATCCGATTACCTTGGGGTATTCGACTTTTTCATCCCAAACCGCATGTTGTTTAGAGGGCAAAAAAATGAAAGAACCTTTTGATGAATATTCTCACTCGTCATGTTGCCGCGATAATTAATTAAACTCAGCACCGTGCTTCTCATAAGGTAAAAAAAGAATGATAACCATAATAATTCACGGGTTAAACCGGACATCATCTGGCAACCCTAATCTTTGCGTACAAAAGAAGCTCGAATTAAACGGATCCCCTTTCCGCCGTTGCCGCTGTCGTGCCGTCGACATTAATATTCGCATTTGTTTTCTCGTTTTTACACCTTCGCTTTAGTTCCCCTCATTAATCATCAGGTGCTTGGTTATGTTTATTGTTTCTCGCGGTATCATGTCCCCGTCAAACTGCAAATTTTTGCTTCGCTGAAACTGTACGAAGTACCAATCCTGAATAAGTAGCATAGATGGATAAAAGGGGAAAAAACTCTTATATTGCATTCGCCAATTTTTTGTTTTATACACAGGTTGGAAGGTACTGGACTAAAGAGGAACGCAAGAGGCAACTCGAACGGGCCAGAGAGAGAAAACAGCGTCATCAAGAAGTGCAGCTGCAGCAGCAACAACAGCAGCAACAGCAGCAACAGCAACAACAGCAACAACAAATTCCTCCACAGTTACAGTCGAACGAGTTAACGATAGGCGACTACAACGACGATAAGATAATGAAAAAACCGCTCAATATCGTCGAATTAAGCCAGAAAAAAATGGCACGGAAAAAAACTACGATAGATGATTTTACGACGGTGCAAGAGATGCTGGTACACGGGAACCGGGTTGGCGGTGGTTCTGGTCCAGGTACGGGTGGCAAATTGATGGGTCTTCTCTCCGTTACTACAGTTTAAAACGACTATCTATAAGCGTACGTAACGTGGTACAGAGACAAGTACGGAGAAATGAGCAGGCGGTGAATTTCCTGCAAGGTCGATGACAGACGAGCCGCCATTTACAGAGCAGCCTCGTTATTATTACTCGGGGCGACTTCAAGCAGAGGCAGCAATTGCCGAATCGGACAAAACTCTCATTAGGTCGCAGCTTTACCTCCAGTGTGCGTCTCCTGGGCCACTGTTTTTATTATTATAGGCGCTATGTCGCCCAGCCAGTGGTCACTTTCGTACCTAAAGGTTACGGTGGCTGTGCCTTTTTCGATACGATCAACCAGTAAATAAGTCATACTACATTATAGTATATATTCATTACTCTGCAAGCGTTATGTATGTACGTGTATATCCGTAGAGATGTTGTTATTATGCATATACGTATTATGTATATCACGCAGTTTATTCCATAGCGTAGAGAACGGCATGTCTGATTAACGGAACGCAAATTCGATCGGGTATCAAATATGGCGCCGTGATCTATGGGCAGCCTCGAAGTTTTCTTTGCAGATCAGGATTGTTTAGCTGCCCGATAAGACGAAATTTCGACGTCTCCCTATCATGCCAGCTCCGGAAAGTTTACGCGAACTTAAATTTCGCCAAACCAGAGCAGCGTTTAGTAGAACACAGGAGCTCAATTCGCCAGTTGGCCGCATTCTGCATTTTTTCGTACTCCTTTAGACCATTAAACTCTGTTTGAGTTCAAATAATGATAAGAAAAACCAGTTCAATAAAAGATGGATAAGCAAGCGGCGAAAGAACAGTGATTTAAACTGATTTAAAAACACCAAGTTGATTGGGTGAACAAATAATACAAAGAAAATCAAGCTAACCGATCTAAGAGTGGCGCGTTCTAAGTATAACTAGATGTAAAAATAATCTAATCGAGAATTTTGTAATATTTGTAAACTAAATAACGATATAGTAATTCGAAGAAGACAAAACTGCTCGTTAATTGGCGTAAGTTAATATGATACAGACTATACGTACACATAGCTTGGCTGCAACTGTTATTATTTATCCTTATGTGCTTTTGAGAAAACAAAGCAAAAAAAAAAAAAAAACAATCCGAGTAAATCGTAATACTTCTCGTAGAAACAATTAGCACATATTAAAGCCACGATACCTAAGTTGTAAATATTTATAATATTATACGTAACTAGGCTGTTTTACAAGAATAAAATAATATGTTATGAGATGGAAATATCGCCGCCTATAGAAGTCTGTAGATATGTATGATAAACGTAAACAAGCTACTATGTAATGTAATAAATCATAATAGCAGCCATCGTCATTGCTTCGTGAATAAAATAAAAACAATAAATATCAATATCTGCGGTTAAAAAAGCACGTCGAATCTTTTCAGTATCCACAGTTACACGGCTTTATAAAAGTTATTTACCCTTCATCGATTATAGTTATTCGACTTCGCACGTGTATGGGAAAAAAATATGGAGCGACAAAAGGAAAAAAGAGGTACTGATCGATTCACATTACAGTGATCGGTAATCCAATAATAATAATACGTAGGTACAGTGGAACTTTGTTGCGGGAGAGGGAACTCGTCGCTGCGAGAGACACAGCCGTATTCTCTCTACCAAACGAGGTGATATTTATGCTCGGAGTAAAATAAATAGTAGTAGTTGAGCCATCCTAAGGACAAGTTGTCGGGTGACGTACCTACAACGAAATTCCGCCGTACGTTGAAAAGGTGTAAGCGTGCAAACACATTGTTGTTCAATGCTGTATGTGAAACATTAATGTGGAAATAAAGTGTCTATAATGTAGCGTATACTGAAGCGTAAACAACTGTGTACTCGTAGGTCCGTGTAATTTATTCAATTATACGCTCTAGTACAGTTCGTCAATTGCGTGTCTAATATTTTAGTAGGTAATCATGCGTGGGGAATTAACAATAATTTCGGAACAGTTTTACGAAAAATTCTTTGTTAAATTTACAGTGTTGGAAAATGTTTTTTCTCAAGTGATTTATTTTTTTGTTACAAATGATGCAACCAAATCTCTCATTCAAAGCATTTCGCTAATAATTATATTATATAACGAAAAAAAAGATGAAATAAACTATTACGAATATTTAAAGAAATAAATAGCGAAGTTCTATCCAGCCTGTGATTTAGGCTATGCGCCTTGTTTTATACTATAATAATAATATAATCTAAAGGCAAACAATTAAGATGTGACGAGAGAGTGCATTCACACGGCACAACGTGTCGAAACCGGGATGCCTGTAAAATCATATTTTTTATCCCGGAAGTGTATAAAACAGGTGGTCGTAGTAATTGGCATCACGCAGGAAACTAACGCGACTCTTTTTTTCTTTCGCTCTCTCTCTCTCTCCCTCGCTCTCTTCAACTTTCTTGATCTGCCTGATTATCATTCATATTCAATTTGAAAAACAGCCGATTTTTTTAGTCAAATTAACTCTTGTTCGAGTCAGCTACGACGTTCCCATCACTTCCCGAACCCGACTGTACCCGCGACTGCTTTAAGCTGTCCAGATATTCTTGCTGTGAAGTCGCAAGGACTTTGGATAGGATATCACTGTCTTCCCAGTCGGTCAAACCTGTGGAAAATCAATCGGTAGTCTCGTGCTTTGTTCATCCGGTCTTTTAACTTCTATAAACTCGGTTACGAACACTAGTTAAAATTCTATTTAGCCAATGAATTTTCTCACCAAAAACTTCAGGAGGGAGACGATTAAACAGCGATATGTCAGGCGATGTGTGAGACTCCTTGCTGCTCCCTGGGACGGGTTCTTGAGGTGGTGGTGCGACGCTAAAATCGGACGACAGGTGAGGCATACCTGGTCCCTGGGTGGATTGATGCTGCGGAGAACGCTTGCTGCTGTACCTTATCGAGTCACCAACCTGAGGGGAAAAGTTTTGTAAGAAATCTTTCATATTTCATTCCTGCAGAGCAAAGATGGCTAATTATCTCGTTTTCTGGGTTAGTGAAGACTTGCTCCTGCTAAAAGTTAGTCACACTAGCTCACCTTGGGGGAATTTCGGACAGAATCCTGGTTAGCTTGCGTCGTTGTTGGGGAGGATGTTAGCCCACGCGTTTGTCCACGACCACCATGAGGGTGGAAGTGGTTGTGGCTATGCTGGGCACTGGTGACTGTGCTGGTGCTGCTGCTGCTAGCTGACCGCTTAAACAAAAAGTCAAGCTACTAAGCTGAGAGTAACTGATGACAGTGTGAGCTGTGTCAGGTAAGCGGAGAGCACTCGAGTATAAAAACAATAAACAAAAGAAACAAACGGATAGATGCATGTGAAATATTTGTTACTGCGATGCTTGATGGTAAGTAGATTAAATTGATTCGACGTTCAGTAGAGGTAGATCACCGTTAATCAATGAGATGCAATGATGGTCACCTGACGGCATTATACTTACAGCTTTACGCATTTCATTGTCACGTAACCACTGCAAGTAACTTTCTCTCGCGACTTGTTCTTCGATTGCTTCATTGGTAGCCTCCCAATCGGTGGCTTTTATCTTGTCTTCAAGCATGGTCTGTGTCACCGAGAAATAAGGATGGATTAGTCATACTTTCACGAAATAATGATCGATAAATAAAATAACGAACGTAGAATTTCTAACCTGTTCAATATGCAGTTCTTCGCTCTGTCGAACCGCATCAGAAACGAGAGCACGATCCGCCGCTCCGGGATTGTACGAGGGCAAACCTAGTCCGACGCCGATTGTTGCTTTATAGGGGTTTACGATGCTGTTGTAGTGACTGCCGCGTTGATACGACAACCGAATCGGTTCGTTGTCGCTTTTATGTACCCCGTGAAAAATGTTGATCGGTTCTTTTGTGTTTCATTGAAGCAAAAGGAAAAACGTCTTTGTCAATTACATTCAACAGTATTTTCATGTGATTTTGTATAGTATGGAAGACATATCTTCTACCAAATAGCCTTTTGTCAACATCATCGAATCGCTTACCTGTTCCGTAGCAAAATAGCTCAACGCTACGATTGTACATCTCTGACATTGCCTGCATCTCTATATGATTACCGTGGACGTATTCTTGTCGTTTTCTGTCCACGTAAGTAGAGAAATCTTCGGCAACAAAGTGGGAAAAAAATTCCTGATTGGCAGCCTGAAATAAAATGGTCCTTCACTATAGTAAACATTATTGATATCGAGTTCTTTGTATGACAAAGCTCGAAATCATTGTGAATTACTCACAATATAATCCATGCAATGCTTTCGTACGACACTGTGCATCTCTTGATCACCGTAAACCTGGTCGGCGACAGCTCTAAAAAGACATGCTCCGTCTTCACCCATTTTTTTAACCACGAACCCCATCTTCCGCATCCGTTTTTCAAACCATCGGTCCCGCTGAAAATTCATTGTAAACAGAAGTAGCAAGTAATTATTTTTTACTCTTTTAATGGCAGGTAACACTAACCTCTTGCCATTCCGCAATGGTCAAATTGTTTCCAGTGCGACCTGTGTACTCATCCCCACTGTTATAGCCATTTGCTAATTCTGGCTCAAGGCTCGGAGCACCAGCTACTATTGCCATACGGTTGTTTCCAATAACATTAGCATCTGTACCTAAAAAAATGGCAAATATTAGAGTGTTAGAATTTGAAGACTAATTAGTGGCAAGGTTCTTTATTTCTATATTTATATCTTCTTTATTTCTAGGATTACGGATGTATGCAAATGATAAATTCAGGTATATGAATAATATCGTTGTAACAAAAAAATCACAATTGAACAATTTCATTACAAATTCATTGAGCAATTCTCACCTTGCAGCCCACTGCATGATGCCGTTGGTGGAGTCGCTTGCCTTTCCCGCTCTCTTTCTCTCTCCCGACCCCTGTCTCGTTCTCTTTCACGTTTAGACCGGGACGTTCTGCCAATGCAGCTGCTGTAGTATGACCAAACAATTATAAAGATGATTTGGAAGGTGAGAAACAATCGAGCTAGTTTATCTTTATAACAAGGTGAGAAAATTAGATACCTGTGAGGACTCGCACGTTGGCGATGACGTTTCCCATGGCTTGATCCACTAGCCTCCTCAAAGTGCTTTTCTTCCCGGCGATCAACACTAGTCTGTAATAAGAGATCGGTGATACGAACAACTTTGATTAGCAAAATCGTAAATGTGAAATTCAGTGAATTGAAAAATTAAAGATTAACAAGTATTGCTAGTTGAAATACATAGGAAATGTTAGCAACAGACTGTGGAAAGCAAAGCTTAGATTTCATCGCAGTGTTTCAGCCAACGATAAAGAGGATTCCTTCTCCTAGGCAAGCATGTTTGCTGATGATCTATCAATCGGTACAAACCAGTTTACCAGTAAAACAATTATCTGAACTCTAGATACATAGGATAGATAATAGATAAACCATTCATCCAAATGGTAAATATAGATGTCGTGAGGAACAAAAGAAGTGTTGTTCAGAGGTCGCTTATTGGCAAATCATTACAATATTGTGAAAATGAATACTTCAGGAATTACACAATCCGCAATTAACAAATAATGTAGATGTCAAATCTATATGCAAAAATTTCCTCCGACACTGATTAGCATTTATTTCTAATTTCAGACCAATTGTCACACGTAATGGATTACCATGAGTGACCACTGCTGGACGTGAAATTTTTCTATTCCTTCTCTCTCAACCTTCGAACGTGGTTGGGAACGAATGCGATGTTTCTGACCATAAATTGTCTCCTTAATTACCTGATAAGAAGTGTTGGACTGCAAGGCGATCGCACCAGCTCCATGCTCGACTTGAACCCCGTGTACATCAACCTCGGCTCCGTTGCCAGGCTCACGTCTGTCCTTCGTACCGTTGGGTTTCTTTTTCGCCAAAATCGTCATGATGGACGGCCGCGAAAGCGACGGGCGAACAAAACGGGAGAAATACTTCGCGTGCGATAAGTAGAGTAACTCAACTCGGTCCGCAGTTTCACCGCCTCGTCGAATTTCCAAATGCCAGTTTATTGCTGAGGCGAAAAGATGCGAAGGTCATACCTAACGACCGAATCGCGAAACGAAATCACGACTGCACAGTACTAGGAACGAACATCAATTACTTTTTATTGAAATATATGAATACATAGATATAATACGCAGCACTAGCAGGGCGACGACGATTTTATCCTCGATTCGGGGAATCGCGTTATATAATTAAGGGAAATTAATCGTTTATTAACAGTCTGTACCGAGGTGATTTGTCGTCAGCACTTCATTCCACTTCCAAACTCTGACTGTTCTAACCCCGTTATTTGTTGACTGTGATATTAATACGCACTGTTGTTACAATTGCTTTGTGTGGCCGCCATATTTGCACTATCAGCAGCAGCGGCACAAGGACCATGGATTACGGAAATGGCAGACACTGGTTCCAGTCAAAAGATGATGACGCTGCCTGCCCGCTTCAGGCATCAGCCAATAGATGGCGTCTGTAGTCTCATTCGATACAACATCAGGAGACTGTTTTATCGGTAAAAGAAACAATATTTGTACGTATCAAGAACTTGGACTTCATAGAATTGCCGGGAGCAAAAATCTGATACGAGCATTTCCTTGCACCGATGTTGAAATTTATTAATTTGCTACAAAATTATCCTTTCGCTTGCAAGCGAACACGCCATGCCGATCAAAAGTTTAGTAAATCAGCGACTTGTTAATTCGTTGAGGCGGTTGAGACGAGATGTGCTTTAACCTCTATGCATCGTCCAGCTCCAGCAGTTGTGGGTGAGAATCTCAACAATAGGTTTCACTCCTCATCATCGGACTTGAATTCAGATTCTGCCTGAATGTTCTAAAAGAGTTACCTAACTGCACGATCGAATCAAGAAGAACAATGGGAGGCTGGAACAATGATTTCTGATTAAGCAAAAAAGGAATCGAGGGGTCTTCGTACTCGAGGCTAATTATAAAGCATCGGACAGTGAGCGACAAGTTATCAGTCTCGTCCGTCTTCTGTCTGCAACAAGCTTTCCCGATATTCATTGTTCGCCGTTCATTGAAGAGTTCCTGATGGTTGGCGGCAAAAGAAATGAGCTGCAAAAGGCGGGTAAGAACCGCAGGGTGGGAGCAGAAGACGGGGTGAAGAAACGATCCTAAGGAGCGTGAATGGATGAATTGGCCGGAGTTTGCTTACATCTCATTAATATTTAATAGCGCCGAGCTAATCCGTGGGTGGCACAAGAAACGGAACGTTCGGGGAAATGTAATGACTGGCCAAAATTGAATGAAACCTCGCTCAAGGTACCTTTGTCGTGATTCGAAGATAACGCCGTGGCACCCTCTCCGCCCTAGACGACCCAGCTACTTCGCCCCCGTGGGGCCTAGAGTGGGTGCAGGGTCCTCCGGCTCCTCCAATACCGACAACGTCAACGGCTCCCTCTGGTTTTTGGAGTTCTTGGCGAGGGGATGTTTTTCCTCCCCTGAACACCCCCACTCAGATGCATCATGATCCCCACCACTTGACCTGACGCTACCTCCACCACGGCCTGGGGTCGGCGGAAGGGAGGCGAAGGCGCGGTGCTGCGGAGAAGGGAGTCTGTTTTTTCCACCCACGTAATCAATAGCAAGCCTACAGCTTCTACTGAATGGACTTTGCCATCCCTGTACCCTCGACGCCTACCCAACCCCCTGTATTGATTACTACGACGTAGGGGGGCTCTATCGACCCACCCAGCTGTATTACACTTCATTCATAAATTTTCGGTTTTCATTCGCAATCGGAGCGAATCTACATTGTTACTCGGTACTTGATATTTATAGTACTTTGTCAAACATTCGCAAATGCTTGGCCTATATCTCGAAACTTTTCCTGATACTATCAAGAATTTTTACTCCGAACATTTTATGCTATTTTGACAAAGTTCATCCGTCCACTGTATCGATAAAATTTTACGGGATGCCGATCGTTTGGAACGACGAAACGAGTCACTGATCCTACTCCAGTTCTATTCTGACTGTACTGTGGCATTGTTGGCGCGTGATTGATATGGTGAGAGTTTTCTATAATAATTTGCGAATTTCAGTGCAAACTGCAGTTCATCTACTATTGCCCTCTTTTTCAAAAGGCAGGCTACAGAGCTGCACTCAACTTTGAGTGCTTTAGTGCTTCCGTCGAGTAAGTTTTTTAAAAAAGTACATCGTTCGATTTAGCCTCGCCTTGACAATGACGAATTGAGGTTTCGGTACATTTTGGTGGCACTGTGATAAATGCCAGAGGTTTCGAGAGTACGCAGGCTCAAAGATGCAGACACCATTGTGAACACAGAACACAATTCTTGACCGGGGACGTTCCGTTTGTGGTATATTGACGTTAAGCGTAATAGCTATGGATAGCAGATCGGTTTCGTGTTTATCGAAGTGCCTGTACCTACCCACTTGAAATACGTGAATCTATCAGGATACAAATAAATTGTTCTCTTTGTCAGAGACTGCCACTGTAAAGGAGGGCGGTATTTGACGTGGGTAAACCGCAAACCGATTTCGGTATTCCATTCCCATCATATTTCACATTTAGCCTTATAGGTATGTTTGTCAGGAACTTCTAAGAACAGTTTATAACTACATATGTACTTTACGAAGACAATTGTTTTCCAAAATGAAATTAATCTATTCTCTCTGAGAGGCAACAATTCTGTGACACATGTTATATACCGCAAACATACTGTTACGTATTTGTCTCGTGCAGCTATGACAAAAGTTCTGGCTACAATCTGATCATTGCTGTGCTGCAGCCACATTTGTCGAGTAAAAGAGCTCAAGTAATGGTTAACAGACTAGGCAATTGTTCATGGCATTCAATGAGACACTACTCCAACTGATGGATTTCCGGCAATATGTAAACGAAAACGACGTCGAGTCTCTGAATGAGTAAAGGCGTGGGCCAATTTTAGAAGCGCGCAATCTGCTTTGGAGGAGGAGAATAAACCACAAGCAGACGATATCAAGTAGACAGATTCTTGGACACCCACACGTGTTAGATCGAGCAGCTTGATGGGCCAAGTACCTACTGCCTAGCACCATACGCGGAACGGTCTCTTGGTTACCTTTTTTTCAGGGAAAAATAAAGAATGAGATTGTATTCACTATTTATGGGGCCCCATATCAGGGTAGTTCCAAGTTTCACTGTCTCCACCCACGCAACTTTCTCCCGTCGTGCACGTGTGCGGGTGGACGGATATTTGAAAACCATCTGTTTATAATGAAAATGTCAAGAAATTCGCGAAGATGATTCACGATTATTGGATAAATCGAGAAAGTGTTTTTTATGCTTAAGGTACGAAGTTATCGGTCTGCGGTCATGAATGTTTCAAGTGCTTGAATCGCGAAACACGACTCTCAGAGTTTGTACCTTTTCTCTGCTAACTCCTGGGCAACGTTGGAAATGTCTTTGACCAGGGTAATCACGTCGCGTTAAAGGACCTGTGCAAACTGGGAGCATGTTTTATTCACGAGGGTCAACTCAGATTTAAATTAAATCAGGTGAAGATGGGACGGAAATTGATTCTGATGGATTGATAGTAATAGTATTTGACGCAGCTAATAGATTGCCTGATATCAAACGACCCGTGCATCACTCTGATATTTGTATTTTCCTCTCAAGATTGGCCGGATTAAACGGTGTGCTGCAATTTTTCAAGTTGATGAGCAAATTCCTTTATAGTGATATTGGCGCGAGTCGGAAAGGTCATCGTGAAAAATAGCCTGACAGCCAATGTGTGAGCGGGGATGCAAAATCGAAGAATGGAGAATTTATCGCATAGCCCCAAGAATTCCGCGGTTGACACCGATGGGTCGACCATGTCAGGTCCAAACTTCCAATTACCTCACTACCACTCGTCAGTGTCAAAGAGTTCAGTCGTATCTTGAGTCCGCTCCAAATTTGATGGGACACAAAGTTTTTGGGGCACTCCGTTTAATTTAGGGGAGTGCGTGGTCCGCGGAAAAAGATTGTTCAACGCTTTTTACATTTCCTTTATTACAGGGCTTTATACCGCTATTCATTATCCCCTGTCCATTCGAGTGGTTAAAGAGAACATAATACTTCAAAAGTTCCACTCCGTCGGAGTTAACGATCTGGCACTACTCACAGCCGTCATTTTGTTCTTTGTTATAAACAAGCTACGAATAAATATAATCGTAGAGTTAGGATATCCTATACGGGGAACACCCAAGACCACCATCAAAACTTTCCACCTTAGGACGCGAGATGCAGAAGGCATACCCGCATTTCTCTTTCCGCTTCATCCATGTACGCACATAGTATATGCAAATTACGTACTTCACATATATGTACGAGATCGAAACAGTCTCTTGATGCAAGTTATATGCTCGTACAGGATACGCGAAAGCTGACGTCTATCATAAATATCTATACCTACACCGCCACTACGTCAGCCAAGCGACCAACAGTTTGCTGCTCCATGATTCGTCCACGCCTCACCATCCCTCGACTAGTTTCTAACCTTTACTGGCAGCTCTGATGTATACGCTATTAGTTCCACAACCTCCCCGGAGGTATGTGATGAAGTCAAGTGACTCTCAGAGTATCAACTCAACTATCCTCCGATGAAATTCATAACCTATTAATTAGATGGATAATTAGATATACTAGGTCGTTGAGTAATCTACAGCAAGGTTGTTAAAATTTGTTCTATAATTCCGAAAGGACATGAATAAGAGACGATTTTGAATTGTCTGCAACTCTAGAGTTGTAAAGGTTGTAGAAAATTTGAGTACTGTGACGCAATGGCTGGCTCCAGCAGTTACCGAAATTTGGGATTCTGGGAGGGCATTAGAGCCGAGATTTATGGGTTTTCATTCGTTTATTTTCATGGGAGTTTTTGAAAAATTAAAGAAAACGCGCGTCATAGACGTTGACAAATAGCCAACTCATCTGCGCTACTCCTCAGAAAGATACTCGCACGATGACTTTGCCCAGGCAGAAGACCTGGTTCTTCGTTCTTCCTACTACGGTACTCCTTTACCACTTCCACAATCTCTCCGCCCCCCCCCTCGCCCCTCACCCTTGAGCCTCCTGAAATCATCCCTTCCACCGATATTTCCATCACCCCCTTCCATCATCACCCCCACCATGAAGTTGGGGAAGGGATGAACACCGCCACAGCCTGCACGCAGACACAGACTGTACTACCAGGGAGTGGAGAATTTCCCGGCACGATAGGAGCGCGCTAGGGGCGATTGGCGTGGAGGCGGTATCCTTAAGGGTGCGAAAGAGTAACGTATATGTGACTAGGGGCAGCAGATTTCCAAAACCCCTACGCAAAGAGCGGGGACGAGCAAGCCGGCTTCGTCATCTCAGTAGACCCACGGTTTCCGGACTCTACGGACAAACCAGGTAAGCAAACCCCATCAAATCCCGTTATTTACATTAAGATATCTATTTCCTCGCGAAGAGTTCACCCTCGAGCCGATTCATCACGGTGTCATGAGGGACGAATTTCACTTTCCCGCGTCATTGCGATTTCATCTACTCTACTGAGGTAGTACTCGATTTTTCATATCTCCAATTCCATCGTTATTGTGTCTTGGCCTCTCAATGTTGATGCTACACGACTTGAGGATACGCGAATCGTAATGTCATTTGGATGATAACGAATCACAGCCGACTATTGTCATCGACTCGTTTGTGACTGGAGGATGAACCGAAAGCTCAACAGAACAGTGGTTTTTCTTGTTCTCAACTGTTACACCGTATTCGTACGTCGAAACTCTAATACGGCCATACCTTGTAGATGAGCGTGAGACGAAGCAAAGTTATGAATGGACGAAAGCTAGCCGAGGGAGATTCATTGATTGACAATAGCAGCAAAGGGAACGTATAAGCCACTTGTTGCAACCCAAGATGTACCATTGCAGAAGCTTGCATAAGTGTAAAGTCGTGTTTTTCGTAACCCAACGAGAAATTCTGTTTTTTTACTTATTTCGTGATGATTCGTGTTTGTGTATCCATCTGGAAACTCCCGCGTGTCATTCGTGGATTATAAGAAATTCAATTTCGGTCGATAAAATTACACCGTAATTTATTTCCCATCCCTATATTCTTCGATGCGAGTATTTATCACTGATGCGCGCTAAGCACCAAACGATATAATAATGGCCTGATAAAATTTTATACCGCGATTGGCGTATCGATTCAGGTGGAAAAATATTTCGCGATAAGTTAAGATGCTCCCCAATCGAAAGCTAACGACCGTTTTTCCGAGATTGATTGAAGCTTCCGAATCACCGCGGATCAAACTTACACCAGTAACCCGGAGGGTTGCATATAACCAAATTCCAATCAATGACTGGCATCGCCGGTTAACCATTAAAAAATATTTTACGTCTGTCTTTTTCTTCTATATATATATATATATATATATATAAGTGAAAGAAACTGTCTATTCATCACATCAATATAGTTATTAATTAATTCATATGATTTTGAAATTTATCTGGATTTACTGGTCCCTCGAAACCGATATTAATTTCAGCAGGTATTTTTCAATAAGCACAACGACGGTTGAAGCTCCGTGAAATGTTAATATGGTTAACGATTGATCCAATCGCGTGCATAGTTTACCTATAATCCTATTACGAGCAAGCTGTGCTGTGCCAATAGCAATAAACCACGTCAGTTTACCCGTCGTGGTTTTGCGTTACTGTACAGTCTTAAATCACTTCGTCGTTTACGTTCTCTCGGGAATGCAGCCTGATAAAAGTCGAAAGATAACATGCAACGAAATAGATATATATAATCATGATTTAAATTGCAGAAGCAATTCTACCTCTACTTTGTGGATAAACGATATTATTTCATCTGAAAATTACGGAAACCGAACCAATTCCAACGGTACGATTAATTAACTTTTATCAAATACTCTCTGTTGAGGTACTTGAATTACTGGAAATACCTTTTACTCAAGAGCCGCGGAGGCAATCTGAGATAAGAACCTGCTCATTTTCGGACTGATTGTCAATAATTTAACAGCTTGAGTAGAAACGGAAGATCCAGGTCAATTTAAGATAAGAATGAGCTCATTTTCAAACTCATTATTCACGATTTACAAGTTCAAGCACGAACAAAGCAAGTTCGTTTTAGTGCCGATAATTATTTAGTTGACATAAAAACTGACCGCTAAACGATATGTGCAATATGATGTAGTCGAATTTTGAAACGTGCATGTGTAGTTTGGCAGTTATTTGTCAATACGAATACGACTTGTGGTTACTTTAAATTTAACAAGTACTACTATGTGATATATTACGTGATACTGCTCTGATTATAGGGATCAAATGAAACGAGTGACTGAAAAATATAAAATTCGCCGGATAACATCTCTTTGAGATTATTTCTTTTTTCCACAAGCGATGCTGAAACGCTGTGATGTTTTTTTTTGGTCCCTTCCCTCGGGGAATATATCGGCTGGAACATGTTGCGTAGAGATATCTAAATTCGAGCAGAAAGTATAAAAATGAAACTGAGAGACCACCCGCGGGTATATTTTCAACGAGTTTGCAAATTTCCGTCTTGTGCGATTGAATCTCCATGCGTAATGCGGGGATAAAGTTAGGTTAAGTTAAGTTGGGTTCGAACGACGTCTAACTAAGATCCCTTTTAAGTAATCCGGTATTAGCACAAAACCTCTCTTGTCGTCGGAAACATGACGGTCCCACTTGTGGCTTCGGCTGAAACCGCAATTTCTGCGGACGCAGAATCACCTGCAGGAACGACCATTGCCTGGTTAGATAGCGTTAAGTCGCGTGAAAAATGGTGACAGAGGTGGGATTACGGGCTCGTGGTTCAAAGTCGAAATAGGCTCTGGAGAGACGAGAATTTCATCAAGGCCAAAAGGTTTCGGGGAATATCTGAAAACAACGTCATATTCTTACTTGTAACCCTTATCCGAAGTCCCGCTCCTTGAGTCCTGAAAAGAGTGTTCTCAGCTCTGCATCGAAGTCTAAGCTTCGATTTTGTTCGGGATCGCTAAGCCGGCTTTTGTATTTTCCTTTGCTCCAGTACGCGGTGGGTGGATAGGTTACTAATTGAATACGGGAATAGAAGCAGAGGAGCTTTCCCAAAACTCATTGAAAGCTCGTTTCGCGCGTAGGTTTACGCGTGGAGTACAAATCCGACAGATCTTGAATTTATCTCGAAATTTTTGCAAACCTTCTATCAGCGTGATAAGAAATTCTGTTATCGTCGACAAATTGATATCTCGGCTTCTTACGTACCGTTATATATAACCATATCTCATGCGATGAAATTAGAAAGTATTGTCTAAACAACGTTGATAAATTTTAATAACGGTTACTGAAAATGATGTTGAAACGCTCCTGAAAAAATTGTTCCGAATTCTCCGGAAAACCGCTAAGGAATAACGGAGAACCTATGACGTCACCGTTTCACAGTTGGCCTGGGATTGAGCAGCCTTTGATGCGATAGTAGAACAGTCCGGGTTTCGCATACGTGAATTCACGCCTGGAAAAATACGAATGAGGTTCGCGGTGTTTGAAATTTCATAGACGGTGGTTTTTTCGATGCTCTGAAAATAGATAATGAAGGTTATGGAAATAACTTTTCTGGTGGGAAACCCCTTTATTCTCAGCTTGTCGTCATTTGTCAAAGCGCCTCCGTGACGTCAGCCACTTATTGATCCGCCGGGTCTTCCCCAATGGGAGAATAATGCGACTAAAATATTTTGTTAACTTGTTGCTATACCGTAAACGCGTCTTATAGGTTCAATCTGCAGACAGCGTGCTCCCCTAACATAAATTCCAGCAGGAGTATGGCCGGTACTTAATTCGCAACGATTTTTTAGCTAACCGAAGTTTTGCCATTATATTACAGCATTTCTAACGACCCTTTTTTCATCTTTCGTCAACCTGCTTCAATAATCAAGTAGGTATGCCGAGAATGATGATGAGCTGATTCAATTATGAAATATTTGATCCTATTAAACGGTATGACCTTTAATCAATTCATGAAATAAACATGCGGTATATATACATGCATGTACAATAGGTTGGTTCTTAATGGGGTTCCAAAATAATTTATGGTGGGACCTGGTAAATCAGTTTCGAATGGTGAAAAAAAAATCTCTAATATTTTTAGATTTTTCTTTCGTTTCCCTAGTCTCAATATTTGATCGAGATGTTTCAAATCATTCATAAATTCAATCGCTAAATTTCGTATTCTACTTTATTCCAAGGTTATACGTAGCCAAAAAAAAAACCATATTCTGGAATATTCAGTAAGATTCATTTTCTTTTCATTAAAAAATCAAAAATCATAAATGGGGTATTCCATGAGAAACATGTGCTACATTAATTAGTTCTTTTTATTCAACATGTCAAACGATCAGATTAAGTAACAAAGTCACTTCAATATTTGCATGTCATCGACTATGATATTATGTAGTATTGACACGTGGATTATTCCATTAGAGTGCTGACTAGATGAATGTTAGTGTTTTGTTTCAATTTTTCTTCTTTTCGTTTATGTCTGAATGACAAAACAGCATATTTTTGAATAATTTGAAACTTCCCACTTGAATGGGGAGACTAGAGATATAAAATAAAAAATTGAAAAAATTAAGCATATTTTTTTTTACACCATTTAGAACCGATTTGACGGGTTGCATCACGGATTTGTTTTTTGAGTTCACATAAGGACCACCCTAATGTACAATGTAATTATTTAAGAATCGTATCTACACATTTAAGCAAAACTTTGCAACGAGTTCATTGTAAAAATAACTTTCCTTTTCAACTTTTCAATGAGATAAAACCTTTTACGGGTGATGATGATGGAAGAAAAAGTTTTCGAACCTTCCAACTTTTAACAGCAATAAGGTAGAGAAAAAACACACACGTAGGTATACACGCAAAGCAAGTTTTTCCCCAAGAACAAACCCAAGCCATATAGCGATAGTCGAAGCGTAAAGATCTTAGTTACTAAAGTCTCTCTTTTTCTTCGTTTCTTCATACTTTCCTCCCACGTTAAAACTCGTGTAAGGTTTTGGCGTTATATTTGAGCAGAGAACATCTCTTGATACCCCCAACCAACCTTCGACACACGAAACCTTATTTACAGTTGACTTTGTACAGGGTGTTGAACAATAGGAGAAATCTCATCCAAGCAACTTCCGTCAAAGCTTTCTTTCTGCTCGTAGCCGTTGAACATCTTCTGGAATGGCATCAGACGAGATCAAAGCCAACGGTACACATTCACTCATTCGCATACCAACCATCAAAATAAATTGATTGAAAATTTCTTGCCGAAGCTTGATTGAAAGCTCGATTGCTTTACATACCGATGTGAATCTGGACACGTACATCTCGTTGTACACTTACAGCCTCGTAATGCTTCAGTGCTATTTTGAGAAGTATACAGCGATGGTTAAGTTCCTGTAATACTCGATCGATGAACAACGATTACTTATGTCTCAATATATACTGCAGATGCTGGTACTGCGGCACATATTTATCCGATTGACCATCAGCAGGTCTGTCCTCCAACTTTTCTTCGGAAAGCACAATAAGCCCTGTCGAGTGTTTGGAGACTCAAGGATGTGCGCTGAGTTGGTCTGGCATCAGCGTGAATCAGTGCCGGGATTTCTTATCAACGTGCTATAATGAAGACCACCCACTCGAGCTGGCCAAATGGTAGTCTAATTGTATTTACTTCGGGTCTCGTCCTCCTCCTCCTCTTCCTCTACTAAAGGACTATATTGTCACAGTCGTTTTGCCGGTTTAACTGGTGAGATGAAGGGACCCTGCACTATTGCAGATTAGAAAGACCGTAATTCTCATCTCCATTAACCGACAAATTCAAAAGAATTGCGGTAGTGTTAATATTTTTTCTTCCTTTTTTTTTTTTTTTTTTTTTTTTTTTTCAACACCAACCGTCAACCCCTGATGAACAAACTTGTTATCTCGTGACAAACTTCTCCGTAAGCTTTTCTCAATATACCATACAAACCTCGTTCAGAGGATCCGCTTTGTGCTCGACAAGCACGCCGCAGATTTTTCGATTAAAATTAATTAGTTTACCTTTGAAGCGGACGGCCGATGCAAACATAACTAAACTATGTTGGTCGAACTTGATAGCAAGGCTCGTGGTCGATCAAACTGAGTTAGAACAGACCAAACAGAATGCCTTATAGATCTTGGAGTCTAGAGGGTCAAGCTCCATCTGCTGGTTCAACCCAATGATTACCGTATAAATCGATGTCCACTATCAATACCCGCGAGGGTCAGAGAACAGCAGAGAACTTAATTCAGCCCAACAAAACTGTTTGCAAGGTCGAATAAAGATTAAAACGTAATCTGGTAGTTAGATAATATATACCGACCCTGATTATTCATCGGGACCGCTGTAGCTTGTTATTAGAATTTTATGCCGATTTGTTAAGGGTGGGGGGGCACAGCTTGGTCGATCTTAAAATCGTACCTATTTTACAGAGTTTTTTTTTTTTTTTTTAAGCAAATGGAAACACTTGGAACAATTTCAGTTTAGGGGCTTTATTATTTATAGTTTGTAGAACATTTTAGAATTTTTCTCATTGACAAATAGAAAGATTTTTGGGAATTAAAAACACTCTTTCGGGTTCGAGCTCGTAGCCGAAATATTAAAACATTTTTTTGCCCCATATATATGTATATAAGATTATGAATAAAAAATGTCATTTTTCGACCAAAAAATTGTTTCAAAATTTGGATAAAAAAAAATTCTAGGATTGAAACTCAAAAATCTAGCCACGAGTTTGAATCGATGAACAAATTTTAATGAATGCGTCAAAATTTCAAGTTGATCGGATAAAAATTCACCGAAGAATCTGTACCACCGAATTGAAAACGTGGTCGTTCGCTGCCCATATGCGTCATACCGCCACTTTGTTATTAATGCAATGAAAAAATTTCAAAATGTTCTTGAAATTATAAATAATATATAAAGCTCTGGAACTCAAAACTTGCTGTAAGCGTTTCATTAAAAAAAACGAAACTCCTAAAAATAAACATGATTTCATACCGTCCAAGCTGTACCCCCCTCCCCCTTAATACGCCCGACACGCGCCAGTCTCAGAGCTTTGATTAATTACCTGTTTTTGACTCTAATTATGCAGCGGAGAAATCATTGCGTACAGCTGTAATGCGAGTATCCGCGAGTTTCTCTTGAATAATTAGCCAGTAATAAACGTGCTCGCAAAAGCCGGATCAGACGTATCTATAGTGGAATGCAGTTTAATATCCGAACGAATTTTTAACCGAGGATATAATCACGAATCATTATGGACGGACAATTGCGGAGTTGAATTGAATGGGTCCGTTCAGTAATGCGACAACCCCTGCAGGGTGATTTATTTCATCTTAAGAGTAGGCTTAATGTCGGAGAAAAGTGACAGGTTTTTCTTACCCGCCTCCATTCGGACGGCTTCGAACGGTGCGGAAAACCTCAACCCTCCGTGTAAGTTTATCGCAATTTACAATCGATCGACCGCAGAAATCGCCCGTGTACATGCTTATTCGGACAAGTTTCACGGCTGGCGGTGCGGTTTAAGGGGAGCTTTCCGCTCCGCCCTATCGATCTCCCAAACTTTTGTGACAGCATGTTTCACCGGCATTCACCAGACGCCACTAATTCAGACACCCACAAGTGTCGGAATTAAAGAGTTTGCTCCGTCCCACGTTTATTGTGTACCACCCAGCCAGCCAACAATGTATGTACCTATTACCCTACCGAACCGTGTATTAAAAATGGCTTATTTGATGTCATCCCCTCAGGATTTACAAAAGAATGTCATATATAAAAGCCGGTGCATTGTAGTGTCTGACACAATGTGAAGAGAAGAAGGCGGAGAAGAAGCAGAAGGCAGAAAATGCCCGTTCACCGTTATCGTGCCTCCCATAGTGCAGAACCGTATATATAAGTTACCCGACTTAATGGGTTGTTATCGGAAATGAATGACGGGGCAACCGATATCTCCTCTCCTTTTCGTCGTTGTACGCACACTGTTAATTTTTCCTTCACTGTAAAATATGAGCATTCGACACTTGTTGTTACGGCACGCGAATGAACCACTAAAAGAAACCCCAATCAGCTCTGTGAAATGAAATTCGACAATTGATTAAGTCCCGGGAGAAATGTGCGGGTAGAGAGTTTGAATCGGCAAATATCCGTTGATTGGACTGGTCGTTAATCGCATCAGTTAATTCACGGGGTAGCAGGAATATTCGTGCTAATTCTGAGAGACGTTGACCGTTTTGACTCTCGACTATTCCCACAGAGATTTAAAATCGGAGGAACGTGTGCAACGAAGTTTTTCAGTTTGGACTTACTTCGTGCATTATCGGAATTTGTATAATTGCGACAAACTTTATTTATTGTCTATTTTCATCAATCCGTGATAAATTGGAACGTGCCCTGAACCATTTTTGCATGCGTGTTCGATTTGTTCGAATGTTTGTAAATCATCTATAAGTGGTATATATAACGGCATGAAATTGATTTTTCAAAACAAAAGAAAAGATGGAACGACAGGTTCGAAAAGCTCCTGCAGCCGGATAACGTTAAGTGCTTTGGAATTCAGGCCACATCACCGAGCGTCCAGTTTCAGCTGCTAATCGAATTCCAGCATCGTTTCGAAGTCTTCAGGGGTTTCCTTCGTGAAAAACGAAGGAAAACTCCTGGCTTCTCTTTGTTATTTGCCCTCGTTACGCTGCTCCAATATACCGCTATATATATAACCTCGCAATTCCATCTCTCTTAGTTCCTGCATCTTTCAATTCGTTCGAATCGACGAGAAACTCGAACTTGGAAAACTTTATGGTAACACAAAACCTCGCGCAAGCCTGTATTGTTGCCGCGAGTTATATGGGTCGATGGTTTCGTCGGAGAAGCCTATGCTCAATTATCATTTTATCACACCGTCCTGTAGTTAACGTTTGACGTCACTGCAAGCCCACGCGCCGATTGTTGTTTCCGTTGTTTAATTATTCATCTATTCATTTCGCTCTTACATTTTAGCCTTTAAACGGTCTTTATAACCCATGCATCGTTATCACTCCCACGGACCTTCCTACCCTACGTATAAAACCGGGTGAAAACAGCAGAACGAACAAAAGAGAAGAAGAAAAAACAACACAGACGACATATCTCACGCCCACACGCATCCACACGCATCCACCCTATAAGGTATAAAGAGGCTAGAGGTACTATGTACTACCTTATTGTATACATACATATAAAGGATACGTCGTCGTACCGCAAACCATTTACCGCCGGTGGTAAAAATTATCGAGCGAAACCAATACAAGTAAAGCGTAGAGCCGAGTTATATACCATGCCAAAGGTATAATAATAAACATGTTGTGCGGAATATCGTAACTCCAGTGAGGAAAATTCTTATTTTTTCCTCTTCCAATTTTTCTCCTTTGTATATATATACTCATATATATTTCCTTTTTAATTATTGTATTACGACTAACGAGGAGCTTTTGTTCAAACGATCAACTGAAAGCTTATTTACATCCAGACTCCAAACATGGTGGCCCGTCGGTATTTATACTGAGGGTGTAAATAATTCCTTCGGCCTTATACCGAGAGGTTTTCTTAGAAAGGACCAGCTCGCAGCGCGCGCGCGATTTAACTTGCTCAATTTTGATTGGCCAACATCCGTACTCGTAGCCTGAAACAAACCTTCACGGAGTACTTCATAAAGAGTACGATGGTCGTAGGCTTTTCGGGTTTATTTACGGCCAGAAAAAAAGGAAAGAGATCATTTTCTCACAATCTCCACCAGGGTAGCGCTGGTGATGCTAATGTCAGGTTCATGGCATCCGTTTGTTATTGTTTGTATCACGTGATTGCGGCATTCCGCTTTTTAAATTTAAAAAATCTGAAATCAGCAACACCAGCGCCTCTAGTGCAGAAAGATCTTGCTGCCCGTTTCTCATACATCACGGTCGTTCTCCTTATATCTAGGCTCCGTGCAAAACTTTGTAGATAAGAACCAGTGTTGTCACTCTTGTAATTGAGAATGTAGCAGTTCCATGAAAAAAAATGTACTAGATAGGTAGTAGAATGTACTGAATGGAATTCAACTATTGTAAGATTATGTTTTTTGCCACCAGGCAATGCTTTCATTGTTTTCGCAGTTCGCACTTGCCACTTACGCAGGCCACTAAAGGGTCTCTTTCGACAGGTTCATGCCCCATGTGGGTTACATGCTATTTATGCCCAGGTTATGATGTCGAACCGCACGGAGGAAAACATACGATCTTATAATATGCTCTCTAGAGAAATGTAGGGTTTTACATTGGCATAAACAGCATGTTATATCGATGGGGTTTAGTTGGAAACTCAATATTGCCTGGAGAAACCGCATTTAAGAAATTGTATTAAAAATTATCAAAGCGTGCTAAAACATCTCTAAATCTACTAAAAAATCATAAAGTGTATGTAAGTGTACGATTAAAATGTACTAGAAAAGTACAATTGTACCAAATAGGGGAACACGTTGACAAATGGCCACGGTCTTCTATATAGGTCGGACACTCCGTCTCTAAAATCGTAAGGGAATTGAAACCGAAGTTGTGAACTTTTGCCGCATTTTTTCCGCTAGTGCTAGTGAGGGGGAGGCCAATGCACTTGTAGTAACCGGCCTCCGAGATTGCAGCGCCCCGGTCAAACTAGAAAACACAAGCTTCAAACCGGTTACACGGCGTTCAATGGTAAAGGAACAGGAATGCCCAGACCTGTGTAGAAAACCGTGCAAGTGACAGTCAATCATAACCTTTCGCGTATTAAGAATGGCCGGATCACGGCGTAGCCGCCGCGCAATTTATTACGCATCGTTCATTCTGTCTACTATGCTAGTAACATTTTTACGAAGTTGGCTACGCATATAAACTAGACGAGTTGCAATTGCCGAGCGGGTCCTTTCAAGAGAACCTCTCAGTATATTGGTTGTCGGTTATTCAATGGTTCCAACCGTTACGTGCTATTGGGAAGGTGGCGCAGAAACCCCTCAAATAAATCAGTATGCCGTACAAAACTAAAGAGCATAGAGATCAACAAAACACCCTTCAAGACCCCCAAGGAATGGAAATACCTACGTCTATTCTCAGATCAAGTGCCTGCTTACGCCCACGACGACTCGAGACTGTACCCTTTACTCAACCAGCTTATCCCGTTTTCTGCGATGCTCCAGTAGAATATTCGAGTATTGTCAAGCATCGAGATCCCACAGCGTTACTTTATGGGCCCCCGTAAATTACTTTATATTCCCTGAGCTGAGGTGGGTATAAGGCGGGTACAGGGTAATGGAAGTTTTGGCGTGCCTCTCACATACCGTGAACGACCAGAGGTACGGTATAATGCACATCGTTAAACGAAGCAGGATTTCTTCCTTTTTTCTGCCATCTTTCTCGTTTCAATCACGGAAATGCGGATTTTCACAATGGAAATCGGAGGGTCCTTTCATCTTTTTGATCATATACGTACTTGTAATTTCGGGCTTCATGTTGTGGCTGATGCGAACTCGTACCCGTACTGGTCCGATTTGATGGGTGAGGGCAGGGCTGGAGTTGCGAATTTGAAAAATCCCGAAAGCGCCTAATTCTGAAGTATTTACTTGAAGTAAATGAATCAAACTTATACGACACAACAAAGTTTCGAATGGCCGAAAACCCGACGCCTCAAAGTTTTAAAATGCAAGATTCCAAAAAGAAAAAAACGTTTCGGTAGAGAAAATTCTAAAAAATAAAATATACTCACTCAGCGTAGTTTACTCAACGAGTGGGTGTAAAAAATCAGAAACATTGAAAATGCGAATGATCAGGATTCCGAACGTAAACATATCGAAAATCCAAAACAAAAAAATCTCAAAGTGCTGAAACTTCGCCGAATAAGAAATTTATAGAATTGAAAATCTTCGTTCATTCGGAATTTCGATGTTTCGGATTAAGAAATTTTCTCATTCTTGCACTTTCGGAACTTTGACTTGTCGGAGGTATGTCCCTTCGACCTTTCGGAATTTTTCTCTTTCGGAGATTTGAGCCTCGGGTTTCGGACCATTCGAAACTTTCGTATCTCCTCAAAGTTTTATTTCCTTACTTTAACTTTGACCACATAAAAATTCGGAATTTGGGGCTTTCGGAACTTTTCAAATTCGGCATTACAACCCCGCCTCGATTGCTGAGTGTAATACAAATCCGCGTATCCCGCACCTGCCTGAAGCAAACAGAGTGTTTGATTCGAAATAAACCGAGTTTCATATGCCTGTATATGTGTACCTAAAATCGATACCGTTTCTTGTTTGCTTGCAGATATTTCAATCACGGTGCATATCTCACAACACATATCTTTGGAAAGACTATTTCAATCGTCACACGGCTTGAGGAAAGACTGAAAACAACGTAAAGGTTGGTGCCAAAATTGATTCATCCACGCAGCATGTGTACATGCACCAGATACAGTTCGTGACGCTCCCCTTTAACCCAATCAACCCTTAATTATAATAATTGCCGCGTAAACGGCATCGCGGATAATCAGGATCATCGTATTTGTACAACGCCTGCGCTTCTTCTCGGTAAATAGGTAAGCGCGTGGGTCCCTGATTGTATAATCGAGAATTAATTTTACTGGATGGTGCATATCGTGTTCCCGACCAAATTGTTAACTCAATTTACCGAAGCCACAAAGTCATAGCCACTCAAACTGAATCAATTCAGGCTAAAAGTATTATATTCAGAGAATGTTTGTAAGGATTGTATAATCGACTGGAAGCACGTATTCCGTTGGCCTCCAGTCATGTGGTATAAATTCCGTACGAATGGTTCACAGCTCTTAAAACCGGCAACTCGATTGCTCGGAAAATGAAGGCGATTGGTACAGGTATGTGGAGAATGGAGGGATGTAGACGTATTTAATAACGCGACATAACTGCTTGGAGTACCACTGCAGCAGGACTCCTGACGAATATAATTACAGTAGGTTCTGTACGTAATTTAGCAACACCTAGCAATTTATGGGATGAACTAATCCTCTTACGCCGTCAACCAAGCACTAGAGCCGTACACTTGCTTGAGGCGACGACGCCAGTATTATGCATATGGGTTTACTCGATACACTATCACATAGTTCCAGCCTGGCGTTCAGCCTAAATTAATTACAAGTTTCAAATTCTCGCGAATCACCGAAGCCCCCGAAACACGGGATAAGATAGCAGTTTCCTTACAAAGTTAATCATGTTAAGTGCCAAGATTCAGTATCCACGGTGTATATAATCAATCCACAAATACAATTATCCGCACCATTTCTCGCGTACTCTTATATATCCTGTAGCTTTCATTCCCGCGCGGGTAAATACATGCGAAATCGGGCGCAAAGTCAGAATGGAATGCAATTAAGCGTCGAGCTTTGAGCTTCCAACTGTCAGCTTTGGATGAGGAGAACATTATACCAACAATGGTAGAGATTGTAAAATGAAATTTCTTACGGGCCAACGTTCTCTTCTGTGCTTACAGAGAATGCAGGCTATCGTAGGGTTGCTGAGCTTTCACGTGTTGCTCGCGAGCAACATAATGGGATCGAAGGGTCAGCAGTACGGTGTCCATCCGGCGAACCCCGAGCTGGGTATCCCGGTTCAAATATCGGGAGGGCTTACCGAGAAACGGGGAAATATGGAGGAGCCATCTTGCGAGGAGCTCAGAGCCATGTGGAGATACAGCAAGAGGCAGAGCAGAGCTGCAGAAATCACCAACGAAATACCAACCTACCGCGATCCGTTCTCGTACAACGTTTGGGAGCCCTATCTAGACCGGACGCAGTCGTCCCTGGTCTATCGGGGTAAGAGAGCTTCCTGCAGGGTTAAAGGCATAATTTCACCGGGTCATGTACATGTACCCGTACATGTGGGGTTCCATAAGCCGACCCGAAACTCGAGCGAATCTTGTGCCAACACGAAACTTACACACCAGAAATCTTCCCAACTACACACTCTTGACACCTGACGTTGACACTCGTCCCCCGATCAATAACATAGAATCAGAGTAAAAAGTCTGAACCAACTCGAGCATTCGCAAGGTACTCTGTCATCATAACAACTCCACAAAGCCATAAAGTCGACAACGAAGCGCTAAAGCGCTTCGAGTACGGTGTCACGTGACCAATTCAAGCACACTTACGATATTCGATCAGTTTTTCGTAAAACATCGGTTAGATTTGAAATATTTTTCGGGATATGTGATCCGTTTGGATGCTAGGAATTGCTCTCTGATCAGCTAGGACAGTCAAATTATCGTACCTATGAATCGAATGATCGAAAAATTTGCAAGATACAACCTCAAATCTCATTTCGCAGCGAAATAGATAGGTTAAAAATATATATTACATTTATTCACCCCTAGCTGACCAAGGCGTAGTTTTCTTCAGCAGCATTATCATTTCCTAAACAATGTCAAGTCGATTAGAAGTTTTGAGAAAAATTGGATCAAATTTCGTAAATACTCGTAATTAGGTGATGCCACAGTCACTCTTTACCGACCACGTTAAATATCACTTGTTTTGACTACACATTACCAAAGCCTACGCATCAATGATGTCTAAATACCGCAGTCAGCGCGATTCTACGTGAAATAACGGATAAGAATGCTGAAAAAAAAGTTTTGTTTTACTCAACAATGATCACTTATTGTAGGAACATATTGACTGGCCATATTCCTGCATGAAAGACAGAACTTTTTGGATATGTTTGTATGGCATTGCATGTAAAATTGCGCTGACCACGACATTTTCACATCAGTGCTGCGTAAGCTTCGATAACAGTAAAAACCAGTGACATTTTACTCTGCCAGTAAAGGATGTCTATGACATCCACTTGAAGTGCAGTCACGTGACGCCGTGCGAGAGAAAGTACCTCCATGGTACGAACTGATCAAACCCTCTCTCTTCACCATGTTGAAGTTAGTAACGTTACTGTATCCATACATCACGGAATGAATCGTTGTACAATTTTAGAACGACTCTCAAGGAGTTGGCTTTTCAAATTATGAACATGTTTTCTTTATTATGATTTATCAGCTCAATTTAACACAATCTTAAGCGTATGAAGTAACGTTAATTAACTTCATCGTCATCTCTCTTCCGGTTCGAAGGACCCACAGGTCCTGCCAGAGTCCGCGGAGCGGGTGGCGTGCCGATATTCGGAAGAATAGTCCACAAAGCTCCCGCGGGTCATCAACTGCGGAACGGCATGCCCGACAGAACGCGAGCTTTCGAGGAGGTGACGCGCCATTATGGAACGGTAAATCGTCACCCCTCACAGTCACCCCGTCGTCGCCTGACGAATTTCCGGCACGTGGGTGGAGCTTCGCCCTCATCCCAAGACAGCATCTCCCACGTTCCTCAGGCCGGAAGCTTTCAGCACTTGAAGGAACTCATCCGCACCGAACGAGCCCGAGAACTCCAGGTGATCATTCTTACCCCCGTCAATTTATTTCGGCGCCGGTGAGACCTCCTTCTATTTTTTTTTTTTTTTCTTTTCTTACTTCGCGCTACGGTCCTTTGAGGGCTGATTACTCGCTCGCGATTGACGCGATGATCCCATACGTTTCGAGATGTGGAATTACCCACCCTCGTCTTGACTATCATCAGCTCAAACTCGGACGGCTCGAGTACCTACCAAACCGCATCCTCGATCTCCTTCACGGGGGTCGAAAACTTTCGGTATACCGCGCGCAGGGTTCAGGGAAGTTTAGAAGTTGTCGGAACCTCCGTCGGTAAACAGGTCGGAATTCCCATGTAATACCAACCACCGGAAAACTCTCTTTGCAGCGACACCACTCTGACCTCTCTCTCTCTCTTTTGTACGGACAACCAACTGTACACAGGTACAACATAAAGGCGAATCGGAAGTTGGCGGTAAATAATAAGTACACCTTGTACAGTCCCTTCGTCGCTGTAACCTCACTTCTGCAACCTGTGGATACACACAAGATCCCATTCAACTTTCCCCCTCACTTTCGTGACGCGAAACACAAAACCGCATGGAAACTTTCTGTTTCAAAGTACGTACGGTACTTTGTCAGATTTAGCGCCAGCAAATGGCCAACCCTCAAATATTAAGTTTAGTTTCGCACTTACACATGAATATCGTTCAATTATTCCCGATCGAAAATCTCTCACTTTCTACGGAGATTGTCACTTTGCAATTCGTCATCTGGTGAAAAAAAATCAAATTAATGCAAGCAGGTCGACAGCTGATCGTTTAATTGATTTATTTGACACGAGTAACTTGAAATCGCAAGAATTACGATTTGCCTTCATTAAAATCAAAATCTTAGGTTATGTGGTGATAAAATGGCGCCGACAGCCAGGCTCTGACGTCATGAGAACATTTTCCAAGACATAAATAGAGGAAAATCTCTGGCCGGTTCGTGTTTTCGACGGCAAAAAAAAAAAAAGAACAGAGCGACGCGTCGTTGCGATTTAAAAAATACTCAGTTGACAATCGTCTCCCCGGGGCGTAAAGTATCGGTTCTTCTAATCCCAGGAGCAACGTATCGCCGAAGAAGTAGCTGCGCGGGCTGCGGCAATCAAGGAGATGACAAACGGACATAGACAAAGCAAGCCGGAGACTCGTCAGCACTACTTGAACTCCCTGCAGTCCTACAACGACATGAAAAACGTCAACTACAACGACTACGACCAGGTGCAATACGTCTCGAACATGGCAAACCTTGGGCAGTCCCTGTCGGTGAGTTTCTTCGTTTTCCAATTACTAAATCGAGCCGAGTATTTCGTCAGAGAGAACAACCGTCGCCTTTATTTGTAGAGAGGCGATCAGTACGGGAGGGGATACTCGCTTCGTTAGGTAAGCAATTCTTTCGTGCGACGGCGATGACAACTGAACGCGATAACGACTCATGCAAACGGCCGATTACAAAGAAGAAAAATATACGGTATTACGATTATGATCGATCGATCGATCGAATCTTCAGCCGCTGTCTTGATAATGATTTTTAAATTCCCGATAGGTACACATTGCATAATCACACATGTGTACTTATCCGAGATCCCGTGAAATCCAAGATCGCGATTCAAGTTATACCTTCACCGTCTCACCGATATTTCAGACGCAATTGCCTGAACATTAAAGCCACAATTGTTTTCTTATACTTTCTCACAAATTTACTATGTTTTGCGATTCCATTCCACGGTGAGACGTGATTTTTTATTTTGTCTCCTTTTTTAAAACATATCAATTTAATATTATAAAGTATAGCGAGTGCGTATATAACGAAGGAGAAAAACAAGCCCTCAAATAGTAGGAAATTTTCACGGAACACCTTTGAACAGCACCGCTACACTATTATTCGAGATCGAATTATACAACGCGGCTGAGAGCATCGCGAAATAATACTTTTCTTATTTCTCAATTTTTCCCTACGATGACTGATCAGTATAAAACTTGAGTAGCTGAAAAATATTTCCATAAAAATCATTCTACAATCCCATTGTTAGCGAAAAATTCAATACGATGAATCAGGTATCAATGAAGCGAAATTTTTTTTGAAATACAAAACATACTTTTTTTTCCTTCTGCTTTTGTTTTTATTGCAAAACTAGTGATCCCAATATTTATATACCATTTTTTACAAACATATCATTCTTGATCAACGCTCTCTCAGGTGGAAAATTTTTTTATTACGCATAATTTTTTCAATTCAGTTTGTCTTCGTTTCTAAGAAGATAATTAAACTTGCTGACTGTAACTTTCAATTATACTAAACTTTAAGCCTAATAATGTTAATTAACGTGCGACAATATTGAATAGCGTGTGAGAAGCTCGCGTGCAGCGTTGGAGAGAAATAGAAAAAATTTCACGCGGTATTTTTATTATTTTTCTATTCCTATAGAGTTCGTATAGTTTACCTTGCACTTCCACACGGAATTTTAAATGAACGCTAAACAATGTACGGAGAATATGATAAATTTTATTATCAGATAAAGCAATATCTCATTGATAATTGCCACATGTGTAATCGCAAATCATGTACGATTTCCTCCAACAAACGCAAGTTTCTCATCTGCAGGTGTATTGAATTGGCAAAAAAAAAACATTCTGACAATAACTACGTAGTATTTATGTAAGGGAAATTTTTTAAAAATATAATATATATACATATATATGTATATGTATCACAAGAAATCTAATAACCTGCATAATATGAATCAAAGATAAAGAGCGCGATTATCTCGAGTTGAACGCCAAATCAATTATTAAATCTCACAATATATAATATATGACAATAAATAAAATTATGATTAATAATAATAGTAATAACAATATATTGATAATAATAGTAATAATAATAATGATTATGATTATACGTTATAATGATAATGATAATAATAATAATTTAACAACAAATCCAAGTTCGATATATATACTGCAGCTATATTGTAATGCTGCAATTATATACAGATGATTCTTCTTCTTCTTCTTCTTCTTCTTCTTCTTCTTCTTCTTCAAAAAGAGAAAAAAAAACAATTTTTGGAAGAAAGTGCGTCAGATGACAATGAAACGATCGATCGATGTATATGAAATTTGGCAGAGAATCTCAAGTGCTGCCTACGCTTGATATTCGTCGTATATGTAAACATATAATAATGTGCCATCGGATATTCGTCAAAGTATAAAATTTATGGTTAGGATTATTTATTCATCCGTTGATTAGATTTTTTCATTTATGACAGAGATATATACAGAGAGAGAGAGAGAGAGAGGAGATAAAGAATAAAGAATGAAAAAAAATAAATAAATAAATAAAAAAAATATCGCACACGGTACTAATCGTATTATATTTTGGCGGTATCTTTTGGTAGATTTAGAGAGGCAGTGTTGTGCTAAAGTGTGCCACTTACCACGATTATAGGTATATTATTTTCCTTCAATTACCAATACGGGTATTCATTGTTGTTATCATTATTATTACTATTATCGTATTTAACATAAATACGTATATATACATATATATTGTTTGCGCGGAGCTGTTTTGTCAGCGTAAAAACGCAAATCAAAGATTTAATACGCGCGTTTCAAAAACACACTTGTATACACAATAACAATCGTATTCGGTGATCCGACTAACACGGCAAATGATAGATAATATTCATCGTTACAATTACATAATAATGTAACGGGCGTATACATATAATGCAATTTTGAGCAAGTGGGGCAGATAATTTTTAACACAGGCATGCCTCGCCTAAGGTGAAATGTGTCAGACAATAATAACATGGCTTAATAATATTGTTATAATGGTCACTAAGCCTGACTAAATTATAAATCTAGGTATTACATTATATTATATTATATTACTAATGCAAACACACACACACACACACACACACATATATGTATATGAGTATACGTATATAATTAGGTGTATAAACAGAATATTATTGTCAGCTGAAACGATGATGATCGTGACATAATGATTGTTTGACAATACGATTTAACCGAGCGTTCAGTATAAACCGCTGACCAACGGATTAGTAACACTGGCTCCGTATATAATAGTGAAAACGATATACATAAATAAATATCCTTTCGTGTCAGATGTTGAATCAATTACTAATAATCTATAAAAATACCAATGACGTGTAATTATAACGCATTCTTTGACGGAATGAGATGAAAATAAGGAAGTGAACGAAATAAAAAGAAAAAACCAAAAACAACAGCGACATGCAAAAAGAGAGGCGGAAAATGATGTTTATTTAAAAAGAAGCAGGATTAATAATAATAATAAAAAAAAAAAAAAAAAGAATTATTAATTTTATAAGAGATCTATTATATTATTATAATTATATAATTATAAATATATACATACATATATCTATAGCGTAAACGTGTTCGATCATATGATATATTAATAACCATACGTCAAAGCAATGCAGCTAATTAATTCGCAATCAATACGGAGTCCGGTAGATAGTCTCCAGTCTCAATTAACAATACACTTTAAAATTCGGGGTTGGTTTCAGTCCTAGGCTGTAGATCGCAGCCTTGCATACGGCCAATCAATTAGTTAACCCTCCGCTCAACCTACGCTTTAATTAGTAATTTTCCGACCTTTTATTGAACTTTGAATATAAGCTGGGTTTATCTAAATGAATTAACACGAGTCTATTTATACCCATTTGTCTATCTATAATTTACATTTATTATACTGAATAATCACTAGGATCGATTATACGGGTTAACTAATCACAGGCGAGAATACATGCGTGGAGACGAGAGAAAAGTAGTTTATTCCCGACTCAACCATAAAGTCAACTTTATTTTACCTCAAAAGCGGGACGAAAGTGGCATTTTTTTCCCTAAATCGCATTTGCGGGAAATGTGAGATCATTCTGTTTTCTTCAAGGCGCTCACTTCTTCTGGATTTGGATTTGCGAGAAATATGATATCATATTTCCCGTAAGTCTAAATCAGCAGGAAATACGAACTCATGATTCCCGCAAATCAAAATCCAGAAGAAGCGAGCGCCTTGGAAAAAAGAAACAGAAGAAGCGAACGCTTTGAAGAAAACAAAAGAAGCGAGCACAAACAATTGCCCACAAGACGGAGTCGGAAATAAAGTCCTATATGTAACACAGGAATAAAAATCGACTTTATTCCCTTGTTCCATAATGTACTATTTTGCAATTTGTTCAACATGTTGTTTTTCCAACCTATGAAAAAGTTGAAATATTGAATTTTCAAAATTTTGAAATGTTTGAAATTGATTATTATCAACTGATATATCAATTGTACTACGCTTTAAGTGAATATTGATGCCCCCTAAGCATTCAATTAGCTGCAGATCCTGACGTTCATTCGGTTATCTTGTAATTTCGCTCTGGTGATTGTATGCGTGACCACGCCACCACACTCGAATCGGTTCAAATCGAAAATAATTGTTGTTCACGCCAATTTTCCTTTTCCTCGAATTGCTTCTCACGTCGAGAATATCACTTGCTTTGATACAGAGTATCGGAATGAAAATAATGGCAAAACCGCTCTTGTAAGAAACCTGCGAAAAGAAAAAGAAACGGATAAACTTTTAATCTGTTTCAAATCCGATTGTTTTTTCGTCGTGTACACGCGTACATACACACGCGCGGTATTTTAGGTACATACTGTAATTAATAATTAAGCCTACTGACTGCATGTGCATTTATTCAGGTCATTTTCTGCGATTCTTACTGGCGAAAGGCAATTTGAAAAATGAAAATTTGGAGTTTACACCACGTTTCAACCGAATGCAGACAATACATATAAATATAATTTCAATTCGATTCGGTACAATATACATATCTTAATCCTCTGTTGAAAAATGTTGAAAACGAGGAACATATCCAGAAGTTGGAAGTTGGGGAACAGCAAAGAACATTTTTTTTTCTTTTTTTTTTTGTCATTTTTTTAGCAACGTTAATTGTAGTCGATCTGAAATACCCGAGCCACTAAGAATTGTAGAAAAATACAGGCCGAAGCATTGACAATAATTAATATTAATGGTAAATTAACGTTGTAATAATATTGCTAGGAAAGATTGTAATATGAGTATGGAGTATAAATTATGATACAGAGTGTATTCTTTCGGTGGGAAACATACAGTGTCTTAGCAAGTAATTTGACATGTTTTGAAAAGGTGTAGACAATAACCGCTTGGATGATATACATAAATATATAGGTATTACCTGTGTACTGTATACATACCCGTATACACGTTAAGTATTTGGATTCTAATTATAGACACGACCCACGCAGAGGCGCGCACGCACACACACATATACGTGTACAATTATTGCGTGCAGGTATTTGGTCAAATTATTATATTTAACCGATATAGTATATTAAATACTGTATAGTATAATACTCCTCCCCAGATAATGACTTGAAAAAAATCATCTATTATCATTGGATTCGCGATTCTATAACTATAATCAACGATACAATCAATTTTACAGAGTATTACCGACTGAGTATCTCGGCACGCTGGGCGGAATTCCGTATCGTTTTATCGAATACCGCAATTGACTATCGAAATTCACGGCTAGAAATCATTTCACTTTGCTAGAAGACAACTAGAACGGCAGGCAACCCAACGAATGCTATACTCATTTGGTAACACAATGTATAACCCTTTCTACTATTGGCTTATAAAACCGACATTTTGTTACTCTGTACTCGTATCATCTATTATACCTATGACATATCAAGAAAGAGGTACTACTATAAATACAAGTTGCAGAAAAAGAAAACAGTTGATGTTCGATTCGTGAGATTGCGAAGAACATGTATCCTCTTTTACGCCAATGGAAACGCTGAAAACTATTAATTGTGCAACGATTAACTAAACCTAACGTTAATCAAAATAACCTACATATCCCCAGTGATTTTAATTGCTATTATACATTTATCTATTATACCTATTAAAGAAATAATTAAATAATGATATCTTTGATGAATAAATCTAAACAAAACTATCCTATATTTCGACTGATCACATGTCTCTGTTAGTTCAATTGTTATTTCAATACTCGATTATTGTTAATCAAAAACATCCTAAAAACAATCTTCTCAGATGCATATTGAGAATATCCCTACGCTTAGTATGTACTTATCGATGACAATAAATTAAAAAATATGTACTGAGTCCATTTGATTTATTTATGATTATTCAGCGAAAACGTGGAGTCATTACGGCTGTTCAGATAAATAACGTTCCAACTCTGGATTGTTATTGTTCTGAACTATAACTTGACGATTCGTATGCGGCCGAGTCTAGAAGAATCTAACTTGAGAAGGAACAAAAAGCGTCGAAGCGAGTGCTAAGATTACTACGGATATGTCATCAGTGACTGTAGTAGGGAAATATCGATTGGTGGGTCTTCAAGACAACTTTTTATGATTGGACATCGAAATGACGTTTCTGTATCAATTACTATATTACGTAGTTGAGACGGAAATAATTGTTCTGAGATTTAACTAGTAATAGTATTAAGGCAATAGAGTTGCACTATGCATATTCAATAACCTAGTGTTAAACAAAGGGAATGTGAATAATTATAGCATCCGACTATCGTGCTACAGCGACAACAAATTAAAAAAAATTCTCTAACGTTAATTTTTTCTTTTATAGGAACTAACTAGTCAGAGGTTCCAGAAAAATTATTCTGTAATCCGAATTACGTCCACTTTTGTTGAATACGTAATTCTACTTCCACGCGTACTGAAAAGTGGAACTGCTATATCAATTACATATGACTATATGGTAAGGTTTGAATATATAAGCGAGTCAATTGGCTCACTTTATTGTACGGTATAATTTGGTGGCCGAGAGCTGGGTGATATAATTATTAATAACTACTGTATCTGTGTATAATATTCAACTATAAAACGATATTTTGTTTTTCAAATATAATATATGTCTATCATCGAAGTTGGCATTTCATACAATCCCGTCTCCCATTACATCTGCAACCATTCCAACTAGTTAATTGTTAATAATACATAAATAATACATGATAACAGCTGCATCGTTAAAAGACGGGATAATTTCACGATTTCAAAATTTGCTGCAGTTATTTTTTTCTCCCTCCGAATTGTTTAGTATCAAACGTGAAAATAAATATCTCTGCAGTCAGTTTCTTTTTGCTGTGGTACGTTCAGAAGAGATACATATATACTTATGGCAGACTTACGCAATGGACTTAAACCCATAACTTACAGTATTAGAGGTAAGCTAAAAGTTTGGAAAACTTTTTACAGCAAAGAAAGAAAAGTTTGAATCTTTACTCCGTCTTCTAATTCCCTATAACTTATGGCTCTGGTCACTGCGTAAGCCGAACTAATAACCAAAACTGTTTGAAACACAAATATACTTGAAAGCATACTTAAAAATAAGTAGTATTTAGACAGTTCTTAAAAACTATTGATTTTAAATATTAGTAACGCTTGTTGTTCCTTTGTTCTTTCAAAGATGCTTTGCACCAGCGTTGCCAGCCTATCAAACGAATATTTCATTAAATGGCACCAAAAAAGTTCTTTAGATTTCTTATTTACATGGCACCATGACAATTCTTCATATTTATCATTTTCAAGAGCGATGTTTGACGGTATTGAAACTCAATAAATACACGAATACATAATATATTTCATTTTTTTGTTTCACAACATGAACAATTTTTCCAAAAACATAGAGTGATAATTTCCGAATGAGGTAACCCAGAAAAATTTATATCCTACAATCTGAATTGTAAGTATAAAGATATTAGAAACTTTAACTTATATATTTTATTTTTATTTTCAATATTTGAAACCACTAACTTATCAAATAAGTGCGTTCACAAAACGCAGACGCCACCTAATTGGTGCATATTTTCTCAAAAACCTGACGATTGGTTGATTTTTAGGCTGTTGTTTCGATTTCGCAGACCATATTTAAGATATTTCGCTATCAGTCTTGAGATATCATCTTGAGAAACCAACTTTTCTTCTTTCTTTGAACGGGCTTTAATTTCTTTAGATCTAACGAAATTTCGTCAGGATTGGCAACACTGCTTTGCACCGGTTTGAACGATTTGAACTAACCGTTGACGGTGTTCGGTATTTGGCTCCTCGCGACCAAACCGCGTGCGCAACGCCATCTGTCGAATAAATTCGATGGAACGGCAGCAGTTAAACTTCTTCTCTAGTTGACAGCCATCCTCAGTAATCGGAGGCTCGTGCGGCCATATTTTCCGTAAATCCCAAACAGCCCTAACCACGCCATTGTGATAAAAATCAATATTTTCAATTCGAAGTGTGATACGGGTGACTCAGCAAAGATTGCCGAATTTGTAAGTAGAACATTGTTAATTTTTGAGAGGTTGAGAAAAACCGGGTAAGCGTCCGTGCGACGTTAGTTTGCCAAATATCGGATGGCTGCAACAAAGTGCACTGGCGCATACAGTATTGTATCTGTGGCCAAGTGCCTTCCTGAAAATTTGTCTACGCATGTACATGCACACGTAGCCTGGCTTGAACTTGTTTCAAACCCTGCTGCTGCGTTCGAAATCATGATTCGTTGCTATTTTCATCGACAACCAACGATCGCGTGGCTGACAACGAACCCTCCGAACCCACAACCTCATCCCGTTCCAATTCATACGTATATGTATCCTCTTGTCTCCGGCTCGTTTTATGTGTATACGTATTGTCTTCAGCTACCTGCCGCAGGCTCTCCCACGTCGTTCAAACGGCGGCCTGGTGTGATTATTTTAACTATCCAATAAAAATACTACCTTCCAAAACAACGATTCATTTTATTTAAGCTATTGACCTCCTTCAACCTTCTTCAATAAATCCGACCTTTATTCCGTCGTAGATATGCAACGTCAATTAATATTGAAAACTAAAAATGTGCAAATTAGTCGCTATGATAATGTGAAAAAAGCTAGGTTTATTTGTCGTAAAAATAGAAGAATCAAATCATCGAATCCATGAGACAATTTTATGCTAGATAACGCACAAGTTTCATACTTTTGTCGCCAAAAAACCTAAACCGAAGCCTCCCACACACACATCGATTTATATCTCTTCCAACATCCCACATACTAGTATTTCCAATTTACCTTCTGTTCTTTTGTACTTCCTAACCATTAGTGTGCAAAAATATTCCCAGCAGAATTCGCGTGACATCAGAGTTTTACAATTTTACAATTTCACACCCAAGTTAATGTAAAACTTCCAAAATTTAAGACTCATGATTTGACATTGCACAGCAGACCGAATATAACGTAATGGACTCCATGTACACCAACAACCTCGACCCTTGGGAACCAGGATATGGTCCGGATCGTCGATCAGGTCACGGATCTGACTATGGAGACTACAGATCAGACTATGGGGACCACAGATCGTCGGACTACGGTGGGGGAGAACACAGAGAAAGGGATCATCGCAGTCCCGAATACAGAACTCACCGAGGAAGGGACAGGGACAGAGACAGGGATCGTTCACGTGAGAGGAGAGACAGGAGTCGAGAGGATCGGGACAGGAACCACAGGGACAGAGATGATCGTTACGGAAGGCAGAGGGACAGCAGAGATTCCGCCGACAGAGACAGAGAGCGGGATCGATCCAGAGAACGGGATCGAGACAGAGATCGAGAGAGAGAAAGGTCTCGCAGAGATCGAGACAGAGATAGAGGAGATAGGGACAGGGACAGAGACAGAGGCGACAGAGACAGGAGAGGCAAAAGGGGAGACGAGAGAGACAGGGACAGGGACAGGGATGATGACCATAGTCGGGAGAGCATGGACTTTGATCATGACCATGGTCGTGGGTATGGCTCGTCGATGGAAGGCATTCACTATAAGTCACAGTCCCCCAATAACACCATCATGATCAGGGGGTTGGCACAACACATTACTGAAAACGATGTAGGTTTTCTTGTATTTCAGGATTCAATTTCTCATGATTTTTATTAAAAATGAAACTGAATATTGTTGAAGTTATTTTGCGCCATAAAATTGTTGTTCAAACGACACATTAAGATCGAAAGGCACCTTCTACAATAAAAATAACAAATGATTGTAGCTTCTCGTCTTGTAAGGAAAGTATTTACCAGTTTGAGCACTGGTATCACCTATACTTTGATTGTTGGCTTCAGAAAACTGAAGTGAATTTATTCCTGATTTATAATTGATTACATGTGTTCATACTGGTATATAATGGCATTTAAAGGTGCGCCAGGACATTCTCAACTGCGGTCTCATGCCCAAGGACATCAGGCTGATCAGGAAAAAGGATACAGGTAAAGATTTTACCCTACAATTTTTCTACTGCTACGCCGTCGATACACACTGTGATCCTTTATTGTCGACTCTACGACTACTATCTCACCGGATACGTGGATCGAGGAAGAACTTTGAACAATTCATGACAAGAATTGAAATTTAAGAAGGTCTCTTTGCAGTCACACTCCGTCGAAGCATCGAAATTGCTTTTTGATGCTTGATTTTTTTTTTTATAAATCATTCTATATTAGCAATTTGATGTGAGACTCAGTGTACTCAAGGGCGGGGGACCTTCTTAGAGATGTGTGAAACGTTGCCCTGGAATTATTCAGGTAAATAGCAAAAAAGGGGAATGAACAAACGCTTCGTTCGGAGCTGAGAATCAGTCTGTCAATGGTCGGTGCTGTGATTGCCTGCCCTCTCAGAGTAGAGAACTTCAGGCAAAAACGTGGATTAACAATGGATCTGTGTGTATTTGCTCTGTATAGGTGCTTCACGAGGTTTTGCATTCGTCGAGTTTAACGCGACTCAGGAGGCCTCGCGATGGATGGAGATGAAACAGGTAGAAAGAAGTTCAGTCCACGTACTCGACCGATGTGTTGCTTGCGTGCCAACGACGCCCCGTGGCGGCAGGGCATGGTAATCCAGCCCTAGGTCGCCCCATGGCCATGGCTGACCACCTATCAAAGGCTATTTCAACCTACCATAATATCTAATTACCTACTTACTTACCTAGGGTGACCTACCTCGCTTACCGCCGTGCTCATGTCTCGTTACTGGCCATATTTTTTTCTATTCTGTTAGACAAAATCGTCGTGTATTAATTTATTTCTATATTTCTTCGAGGAAGTAACATTCTTCCATAGAATAACCGCGATTTGAAATATGATCGACGTTTACATAGCTTGGAATGATTTTACAATTGCGGTTGATGACAGGGAATGATTCACGGTCGTGAGTGATGATTTCGCAACGTGAAGAACCATTTAGCTGCGGATTTTTAGTTTTTCTTCCATTCATCTTACCGTGATCAACTAATCGAAACTTATAGCGAGTAGAGAAACACAGTTCCTTCAGCAAGAAGCAAGTTAAGGGATGAACGGAGGCCAGAGGAAGATATCGGATTGGATAACACTGAAATTCTCTGTTTCAGGGCGTTCTAATGCTGCAGGACCAGTACCGTGCAGTCATGCAGTACAGCATACCGAAAGATTTTCACGTGGACAAACCCCTTGCAAAAAACACGCAGGATTGGCATTGTGTTAAGGTTTGTAGCTTCTCTATTTAACACGATTTCTTTCCCATCCTTTCCTCTCATCGGATACATTTGAATATACCTGATAACATTTCTACTTTCCAAACAGTGCGGAGCACACAACTTTAAAAGACGTGAAACTTGCTTCAAGTGTTGTGCATCCCGTGCCGAGAGTGAGGAAGGTGGGGAGGGTAGTGACGAGATTAGTCCGCACCCAACAAACACGGTCCTTCTTCGTGGTTTAGACGTCCTGACTACTGAGGATTCAGTATTACAAGCAATGAAAAACCTCTCCTCCCTACCAATCAGGAGTATTAGAATTGGTAGAGATACTCTGACCAACACATCACGTGGTGTTTGTTATTTAGAAATGGCTAATGTCGTCGATGCCATGTATCTACACACGGCATTGAGCAAGCAAGGCTTGATGGTAGATGGTAGGAAAGTCGAAATCACGTACTGCAAACTGCACCAGGTGAACAGCACTAGTACTTGGAAGTCAAGCGAAGCTCAGCCACAAAGGTATGGCAAAGTGATCGGAAGATCTTTCATGTTTGTACGATATCGGTTTATCGTAATATTTATTAATAATTTTTCACTTTAGGTATACTTTGGATGATGTGTCACAATTGGCAGAATACAGTGCCAATATGTACGCGAAAACTCCGGCGCAAAAAGCGCACTATGTACAGTATTACACTCAGTACTACCAGAACCAGATAATGCAGGGATCGGCGATAACTTTGCCGTCGTTGAATCAGACTGACAGAGTTAACGCGGCGGCGGCCGTGGCGCAGTCGGCGATCCAGCAACTTCAGGCGTCGAGGAAACTGGGTGATGCTGAAGAGATGAAAGCCAGACCAACCCCAACTGCCCCTAGCAGTACGTCCTTAGCTAGCGGTAGAGTTCCTGCTCATGCTAACGATGGCAAAGTCTATTGTAAGCTTTTCTTTTACTCGAATGATCTAAACACTCGTTTGATAGCATTGTATCCTTGAATATCCTTCACGCAATAAATGAAAATGTTCGTTTCAGCTGTGCCGGATGTCAGTACCTATCACTATGACGAATCTTCGGGCTATTATTACGATCCGAGCACGGGATTGTACTACGATCCAAACTCTCAGTACTACTACAACAGTCACACACAGCAGTTTCTTTACTGGGACGCAGAGTCTTTGTCGTATCAACCGGCAAAGGTAAGCATGGAAGGAGTGTGAAACCGTAACCGTGGTATATCCCTTCTCTATCCCTTATCCCGATTTCAAATTCTCAGGTAGCTGTTGGTACGTCTGGAATCGTGGGAGCCGGTGTGGCTCTGGGCGCCGAAAGCGGAACTATGCCAGTTATTCAAGAATCCATGAGCACCAATGTGGGCCAAGAGTCAAAGGAGGACGATCTGAACAAGAAGAAGGACAACAAACAAGATAAAGTCAAGGTGGCTAAAAAAATAGCCAAAGACATGGAGCGGTGGGCAAAGACTTTGAACCAAAAGAAGGAAAACGCGAAGTCGAGCTGGAGCGCGGAATATGCGGGTAGCGAAGGTCACCAGGGAGCCTTCAGCGGTGCAGCGGATGCGGGCTATGCTATCCTCGAGAAGAGGAATCACCTGGCACCTGCTTACCAGGAGGAAGAGGACCCTAGTGGAAGCAACGGCCTTGTCGCCGCCTACGGTGGCGGCAGCGACACCGAGGAAGAGATCGAAGACGTGCAGCAAGAAGAGAGGCAGCACACCGATTGGAGCAAGCTCGCCTGTCTCCTTTGCAAAAGACAATTTCCCAGCAAGGAAGGACTCCTGCGACACCAGCAGCTGTCGGATTTACACAAACAGAATCTGGAGAATTGGTATCACGTTCGTGGACTTGATCCCAATGACCCGCAACAGAGAAACAGTAAGTACAGGGATCGCGCAAAAGAAAGGAGAGCGAAGTACGGGGAGCCTGAACCACCGCAGCCTAACAGGCTCAAGGAGAAGTACCTCAAGACAAGGGTTGACGAAGTCTCGGTGAACTACGAGGAACCAACCAGGGCTGGAATCGGCTCCGACAATGTTGGTAATAAACTGCTGCAAAAAATGGGATGGAGCGAGGGTATGGGATTGGGAAAATCTAACCAAGGTAGAACAAGCATCATCGAAGCTGAAAGACGAGTTCCCACGGCTGGCCTAGGTGCCAAGGCTGCAGCGTATAACGCGTTGCCTGGTGACACGTATAAAGATTGTGTGAAAAAAATGATGTACGCTAGGTATCAGGAACTCTCAGATACGTAATATGTGCCGAAAATAACGCGAAATATTTTTCTTTTTTTTTATATGCAATTATATAATATATGTTATACATACATGTTTATGCATACATTGGTAATCGATCATGTATGTAAATTGTGTATATAATATCGATACGTGCGACGGAAGACATTATACTTACACACAAAGCAAGACAATAGCAGTGTTAGATCGCATTCGAATGCACCTAGCGGTGTATCTGGTACCGATAGATGTATCGCGGAGAATTCTATTTTTTTTTTTTTTTTTTCTTTTTTTTCTATCTTTTACATCATGCCACAGCCCAGTCAGTCCCCGCTCACTGCTTCTCCCCAGTAAATGTAATACAACAGTTCATCCGTTAGAATGAGAGTTGATTCTGCCTTTTTATTTGTAATTTTTTTAATTTTTTTTTTTTTTTTATAAGTTATTTTTCGCCTCTTTGTTTACTACGTACATATAGAGGCATAATCAATTGTTGTAGTTACACGAAGAGAACTCCGACTAATTATTATGCAATCATAGTCACGATTATATATAATTTTTTTTAGAATCCCGTGTATTTTAATAACAAGATTGTTTAAAAGTTACCATAACATGAGTCGTTTACACGTAATTGTTTCATTGCTTTTAAAACAGCCGTGCCTTTGATAATTATAAATCCCTCATAAGACCATCGGTTTTAATAGGTATTCGTTTCGCCATATTTTCAACAAAAAAAAACCATTTTTTTTTACTGTGAATTATGTAGCCGCTTCCAAACGGTACTAGAAATTCCTTTATGTGGTTTATACACAATAATGATCATTAAAACGCCCATCGATCCCAAACGTAATTTTATCGTGATAACTGATTGATATTTAAAAAATCGTTTCATGAACTAATTATGTGAAATAAATGAAATTGAATGAATTTTTAGTGTACTCTTATTTAAGAAAATTATGCTCATCTTTACTATCACTTGGTAGCAGTACATTTTGACTTTTTTATTCGTGTGTCAAATGAATGCGTGGATGCATGTACAAAGAAAAATTACATTTTACTAATCCCTTAATGAACTTGTATGTTAATACTCTTGCTTTAGCTCGACAAACATTCATGTATTCGGGAGAAAAAATCATAAGCAAATGTAATAAATATACAGGCAGCTTATTGCTTGTAAAACGTGCAATTTCTTTACTATATTACATTTCCTTTACATTACCATACATATATTTTTTGCATAGATGTATTATTCAAACTAATCTTTCTACGAAGAAAATTGAGCTGGATGAATGAAGAATGTAGGCTACATTTCGAATGATGACACAAGATATGAGAAAAAAAAACAATTTGAGCTAAGCTTATATATCAGCTAGTATCCACGAATATAGAGGACGTAATTGATGACTCAAGACTCTGTACTCGAGATTACTGATTCCATCAGTATCATATCTTCGCGCCCCAGTTTCGAGGTTAACGAATCTCGCACTGCTCGGCGGTTCCTTAGCGTGTATCAACATGTAGTATTGCGCGACGTCTGGCCCAAACCTACAAACCTGTACGTAAGAAAGCAAAAAAAACGGAATTTCAGCCAACTTTAAATAAGATTCCAGATTGTAAATGTATTTTATGTTCTCTTGCGTCCATCTCGTGTCCAGATGATAAAAGTTAGTATTCGAAGTATCCATATCATACCCACTGGTATTATGGAATAGGATTATGTACTTGGATAATTGAAGAGGAGAATTGAACAAGTCTGAGTGCCATTCTTTTTTTAAAAAAACTAATTCTCCGGTTCACAAAATTTTTCGTTGCAGGCGCTTTGATAGTCTTCTTCAATTATATCCAACGATAAATACGAAGGGTGTTGACACAGATAGATTGATTTAATTGTATCTACCTCCGAGAAGTCGTGTTAGAGATCGTAATCTTCGAATTACGTAATTTTACCCAAGTTCTACGTCATTTTGCGACTAATTGCGAAAAGTATACAGCCGACGATAAGTTTGTCACGGTCTTTCAGGAAAAAACATGAGCAAACAGAATGTTTCACTTCACGTGATTTGTAGACAGTATCACAATTAGATTTATTTGAGATTACCTTGAGCCCCCGAGTTTGCAGTCTGCTGTAAAAGTCGTCGTCTTCGCCACCCCATCCGTAAAAAACGTTAGAGAAACCGTTGGCGCGTTTGAAATGTTCGCGAGTAAGTGCAATAGCACCTCCGAACAATCCGTTGTAGGGTAAGTTATACCGGAATGTATTAACGCTAGAGCTCATGTGCCTGGGCATTTTGGTACAAGCGTATATGTTGTCGAGATTCTGGGGTATCAGATCGATGTCCTGAAAGATGAAGCAGTGAAAATCGTTGGCCTTGATCGCCTCGTTGAAGCCGACATTGAACAATTTCGCCCTATTGAATTCGCGTCCGGGACTTTGCTCCACGACAAATATTCTGTAATCGAGATTCTGGGCCTGAAGAAAGGGATGGATATAATTCATGAATATCGTAAGCTGAGCCTTGCGGTTCCTGTACGGCAGGATTATGGCTACGTTGAAGAGCGAATGGCAATTCGAGGGCTTCCATTGTCCGCCCGGTAGAATTCCTAGTCGCCTTGCAAGTGCCGTCGGATTCTCCTTGGCCTCATTAAGCGGGTAGAGAAGTCGCGATGACTTGCCACTGATGTTCACGGCACATGAGTTGTTCTTAGGAAGGTACGCCTTCTCAAGCTCGTTGAAGATGTCTTCAGTTTTAATGTGGCTGTAATGCGACGCGAACCTGCCAGGATGGAGGCAGTAACAGAGAGTGAGTATCGCCGCGATGCCGACGGACAGGCCGCGGACGTGTTCGGTTATCTGGGTGACGACCCCCTTCGCAAGCATCGCAAGCCCCTCCTTGCGAATTAATCCAGCAAAGCTCGGCTTGGAGATTATCAAAACATTCCAGTTCCGGATCCGCCCTCCTTAAGCCGGCCGAAATGCCGGCTTCTTGTGACGATACGTCGTTACTTTCGAAACAAACATAACCTCGTCTGGTAAACACTAACCTCGTCTGGTAAACACTTAACCTAAAAATTCTCTCCTGTCAAAAACTGACACGAAAGCCTTGGAGTCTTGCGCTCAAGGTCGCCTAACTGTGGGCAAGCGCCCTCCCGTGTTTCACATTGATTCCATATCTGTCGGATACGGAACGTGATAGAGACACCACGTGCCGGTACCTACGCAACGCATTTTCCTGACCGACGGAGCTAATGTTCTTAATTCGGTTTTGATGATTCTAAAAAGGTATCCAGAACATCGGGCGATGAGGAGCTACAAAATTCCTACGCCTATGAGCCACAAGCATACGACATTTTTTCGGATTTTGGATTTAATATTTCACAAGTTGATCACATGCGACATGGGACTACGATCAATAATTTACTTTTCAATTTTTCAATTGTCTGTAACTTTTGATCTGTCGGTGAAGTATTTTTCAAATTCGGCCAAATTGCGACTTAAAAAACCAAAGGGGGTAGCCTTGCTTTTTTGCGATTTTCAGAGCTCGGGAACTTTTTGCCTCAGAATCTTTTTGCGGGACCATTTTTCCACTGATTGGACCCTCAGGAAGACGAAATAGACATCAAAAAGAGTGTGGAACCAACAGCAGAGGCATTACAGTGGATATCATTCGTTTTTTGACTGTAACTCTTGATACGTTGCTCGTAGCGTATTTGGACGGAGCGCAATGGATTCCTCTCGCTGAATCACGTCGATACAAGGTATGAATAGATCGATTTCAGGATTTTTCAAAATCTGCTAAAAATGGATTTAAAACAACCAAAGGCATTAACCTTCCTTTTTTTCGAGCGGAAAACTTTTAGTTTCATAATCAATTCAAACGACCATTTCTAGACCTGCTGGGACCCAAGTATTGCAAAAAAGGTTTTGGAGAATCGTGGGACCAGTATTTGAGAAGATATTTATAGAAATTTGTGTGGGTGTTATTCATTTTATTCCAGGTAACGTGAAATAGTAACACCTCGTATACTGCAGCGATGTATTGCACCTGTACACAGCTCAGAACTCAAACTACGCTTACAAACTAGTATAACAACTATCTCATACAACATTACATCTCATATAATGGTTCATATTCTGGTTCATGCAATGTATATCGCAGTTTTTCCCTTATACATATAGTAGTCTGATTCCTTGTGTGATATTCGTTCATTATATCGTTGACTGAGAATACATATTGTATTGCATTTTTTATGTTGAACTACAATACTACTGGAGATATTAAACTAATTATATAAATAAGTGTATTATTATAGTAATTATTGGTAAGTTATATCATTGTTAGTATAATGTACTGGTAGTTAGTATAATATATTAGAATTATACTAGAATATTCGGAAATTTAGTAATGCGGTATACACTGACACGTGAACAATTGTACTAGAATTACGGCGCATTGAATAAATGGAATTGAAACTTGGTACCTATGAGTTCATGATTTTTCTCTTCCACCTCTGTGCAAACCCTGTGCAAATTTGATGTTTTTCAGCCATACGTTTTGATTCATTGCTGGCCGTGTGTGCAGACTGCGTGAAATAGATTCCTCTCGCAAAATTACGATCATACTGGATATGAATTGATTGATTTCAGCATTTTCACAACTTCGCCAGAAATGGACCGGCAAAATCCTAAGGGGTTAGTTTTGCTTTTCAGCGATTTTCAGGGGTCGAAAATTTGTTGTCTCAGAATCGTTTTGCAGGACTCTTTTCTCACTGATTGGACCCTCAGGAACACAAAAAAGACATCAAGAAGAGTGTGGGACCAACAGGAGAGAAGTGAAGAACAAAGTTCTTCGTCTTTCGGCTGTAACTTTTGATGCGATGATCGCAGCGTATTGGGACTGCACCCAATCGATTTCTCTCGCAAAATTACGTCGGAACAGTGCATCAAAGAATCTATTCCAGCACTTTTCAAAATCGCGAAAATTTTCGCCAAAAATGCAAAGGGGTTAGCCTTACTTTTTCTTCATTTTTCGAGCCGAAAACTGTTGGTCTCAGATTCGATTTGAATGACTCTTTCCTGACTAATTGGACCCCCAGGAATTCAGAAAACGCAGCGAAAACAGCGTGGGATCAACAGCAGAGGAATTACGATGGAAAAAGCACCTGCTAAAAAATGTCAAAAACACAGGTTCTCGTTTATTGGCTGTAACTTTTGATGCGATGATCGCAGCGTATTGGGACTGCACCCAATCGATTTCTCTCGCAAAATTACGTCGGAACAGTGCATCAAAGAATCTATTCCAGCACTTTTCAAAATCGCGAAAATTTTCGCCAAAAATGCAAAGGGGTTAGCCTTACTTTTTCTTCATTTTTCGAGCCGAAAACTGTTGGTCTCAGATTCGATTTGAATGACTCTTTCCTGACTAATTGGACCCCCAGGAATTCAGAAAACGCAGCGAAAACAGCGTGGGATCAACAGCAAAGGAATTACGATGGAAAAAGCACCTGCTAAAAAATGTCAAAAACACAGGTTCTTGTTTATTGGCTGTAACTTTTGATGCGATGATCGCAGCGTATTGGGACTGCACCCAATCGATTTCTCTCGCAAAATTACGTCGGAACAATGCATCAAAGAATCTATTCCAGCACTTTTCAAAATCGCGAAAATTTTCGCCAAAAATGCAAAGGGGTTAGCCTTACTTTTTCTTCATTTTTCGAGCCGAAAACTGTTGGTCTCAGATTCGATTTGAATGACTCTTTCCTGACTAATTGGACCCCCAGGAATTCAGAAAACGCAGCGAAAACAGCGTGGGATCAACAGCAAAGGAATTACGATGGAAAAAGCACCTGCTAAAAAATGTCAAAAACACAGGTTCTTGTTTATTGGCTGTAACTTTTGATGCGATGATCGCAGCGTATTGGGACTGCACCCAATCGATTTCTCTCGCAAAATTACGTCGGAACAATGCATCAAAGAATCTATTCCAGCACTTTTCAAAATCGCGAAAATTTTCGCCAAAAATGCAAAGGGGTTAGCCTTACTTTTTTTTCATTTTTGGAGCTGAAAATTTTTGGTCTCAGATTCGATTTGAATGACTCTTTCCTGACTAATTAGACCCCCAGGAATTCAGAAAACGCAACGAAAACCGTGTGGGATCAACAGCAGAGGAATTACGATGGAAAAAGCAGCTGCTGAAAAGTGTCAAAAACACAGGTTCTCGTATTTTGGCTGTAACTTTTGATGCGATGATCGCAGCGTATTGGGACTGCACCCAATCGATTTCTCTCGCAAAATTACGTCGGAACAGTGCATCAAAGAATCTATTCCAGCACTTTTCAAAATCGCGAAAATTTTCGCCAAAAATGCAAAGGGGTTAGCCTTACTTTTTCTTCATTTTTCGAGCCGAAAACTGTTGGTCTCAGATTCGATTTGAATGACTCTTTCCTGACTAATTGGACCCCCAGGAATTCAGAAAACGCAGCGAAAACAGCGTGGGATCAACAGCAGAGGGATTACGATGGAAAAAGCACCTGCTAAAAAATGTCGAAAACACAGGTTCTCGGATTTTGGCTTAACTTTTGATGCGATTATCGCAGCGTATTGGGACTGCACCCAATCGATTTCTCTCAGAAAATTACGTCGGATTAGTGCATCAAAGAATCTATTCCAGCACTTTTCCCTTGAATGACCCTTTCCTGTCCAATTGGACCCTCAGGAACTCAGAAAACGCAGCGAAAAGAGCGTCGGACCATCAGCAGATAAATGACAAAGGAAATGACTCGCCTTTTGGTTGTAACTCTGCATCCGTTGTTTGCAGCGTATCGGGACTGCGCCCAATCGATTCCTCTCGAAAATTACATCGATGTAGTGCATCATATAATTTATTTTGCTATCCTTCAAAACCGGCCAAAATTTGACTAAAAATTCAAAGGGTTAGTCTTACTTTTTTCCGCGATTTCAAGAGCAAAATATTTTTGTTCTCTGAATGGATTTGTACGACCCTTTCCCAGATCAATTGAACCGTTTGGAAACGAAAAAAAATATCTGGAATCCCATAGAATTGGAAATTTCAACGTTTGTTGAGATAGAAAGTTTTGTTCATAGTCGGTGTTTCTCACTTACCGACACCAATCAATGCATTTCAATTGCCCGACTCAACTCAGCACGTTCACCTTTGGTTTCTAAGAATTCGAACCATTTCCTGGTAGATGGAAATGGTGGAAGGAATCCGTTTGAGTTCGTTGATCACTGCGCTTGCGCCGCTGGTTCCACATTGTCAACGTGTTAGGCGGGGTTATGTTACTTGGTTTAGATAATTTAAATAATCAGTATTTTCTAGTTCATATCAGTAATAATTGTAACTCCGAAATACCTGGGTCTGAATTACGACCGGTGCGGCCAAGAATCAATTCACCGAACTAAGCTTGAACATGGTATTCAACGTTTGCCACAAGACTTGGCACAGAATTCGATTCGTCGTCAACTATCATCGGCGAGAAGAATGCAAGCTTGGAATTGTCAAGTATGATGACTTGTTAATTATAAGTATGAAATATGTAACGTTAACGTAATGATGAAAATCTGTTTATTTCCAAATTTTTTGATAATACAGAATTTACTATCTAACGATTACTACTATCATACTATTTACTAATTAAGGATTTCTGGACGTGGGATCGATAAACTTTATTTTGTGGTCCAGCAGATCTATGCAGGCTGCCGGAGTACTGGCAGGAATGTTTTCAATTTTTAGTCCTTCGAAGGATTCGTTGGATGGTCTAGAAATTGAAAAGTTTATGACTGAACCAGTCAGTAATATGGAGAAGCTAGAGAAGCATCGTACAAATATGCAGGCTAGGATGGAGCTTCTAATAATGAAAATCCAGGTGAAATTCTGGTACAGTTTAGACGCAGGCTTCTAGGATTTCATACAAGTCCCTTTGAAATATCATTTACAGCCAAAAAATGAACTCACTGCAAAGATGATTCAAGCGGTTGAAGTACATTTCCAGAATTTTGTCTGCTTTAAAGAACAAATTTTCTGAGATACTAGGGGCATTTTTGCTTTTTGTCTTGTATTAATAGGTTGTGTTATGTAAAAAACTTTGCTGCTATCTAATCTAGCAAAGTCATAATCATTTTTCATATATAGTTGCAGAATGAAACAAATGATCGTGGAGAATAATAAAAGTTGCATTTTAAATATCCCCCAATTGCAGAAACCTTAGCTGAAGCTATTCTGTAGATCTTACTTAACTCTTTCGATAGGCAGATTTTTGCCGGGCTTTAGAGGCGGAAGAACAGGATGGATCCAAGTTCAGAATTGATCGTTGGTTAAGAAAAGAAGGAGGTGGAGGTGTATCGTGTATCCTGGAGGATGGGCAGGTCTTTGAAAAGGCTGGAGTTAATATTTCAGTCGTCCATGGAAGCCTGCCGACCGAAGCTATCAAACAAATGAGAGCAAGGTAGTTATTGTTATTGCCAGCTACTGTGATATCGAAGAAAAGATACCTAGACATAACATGTATCCATTATACAGAGGAAAGAAGCTTTCTGAGGGAGGTCCTCTTCCATTCTTTGCTACTGGAATTAGCGCCGTTATTCATCCACGGAATCCTTATGTTCCAACAATTCACTTCAACTACCGATACTTCGAAGTGACAAATACTGATGGATCAGTTGAAGTAAGAGCAAATTATGAAAGTGTGAAATTGGATCCATTTCGAATGTAACAGGTTATTTTTACAGTGGTGGTTTGGTGGTGGAACTGACCTCACACCATACTATCTAAACGAGTCTGATGCCGTCCACTTTCACAAGGAGCTCAAGACAGCCTGTGACGTGAACAACAAGTCATATTATCCAAAGTTTAAGAAGTGGTGTGACGATTACTTCTTTATACCTCATCGCGGCGAGAGGCGAGGTATCGGGGGAATATTTTTCGATGATCTCGATGAGCCAAATCAGGAGGAGGCATTTCAGTTCGCGAACTCGTGTGCGGAAGCTGTTATTCCATCGTATATACCTCTGGGTATGTCAGTATGCAATGCAGAGAACATAAGTGTGCTTACTTTAGGTTTGTCTGAAGAAAATCGCAAAGAAATTTCTCATCTTTTTTTTTCAACATTTCAAGTTCAGAAGCATAAAAATGACGGGTATGGATATTCTGAACGCCAGTGGCAGCTTTTGAGAAGGGGTAGGTACGTTGAATTCAACCTGGTATATGACAGAGGAACTAAATTTGGGCTGCTCACTCCTGGTGCTCGAATAGAGAGCATACTTATGTCATTACCCCTAACTGCGGTAAGTATTTTTAAATTTTACTATCAAGATGTAGAGCCAGTTTGTGGCAACTTACTCAGGTAAGCAATATTTGATTTTATACAGAAATGGCAATACATGCACAAGCCAGAACCAGGCTCAGAAGAAGACAAACTTATGAGCGTTCTGAGAGAACCGAAGGACTGGTTAAAGATTGAAGCGTAACAGACATGGAGAGTAACAAATATTGTTCAGCAAGAAGATAATTTATTATACTTCATTATAGGATATTGTATTGTTATTTATAGGTATGAAAAATATCTATGGGCGTATTGTATGGGTATTTTGTTGTCTGAAAGGTGTAACATACAGTCATTCCTGTCGATTTGACGGTTTTCGACTGTGATAGAAAACATATTGATACTTATGATAAGACAAGAAAAACATGATGGTTTTTCTTTTCACAAAAGAGAAATTTTTACGTGTATTATTATTCTTATCATTATTGATAGAAGTAGCGACTATTGTCCGCAAGTACATAATATGATGCATGATTGAAAACATTTATTTCAATATATATTCTTCTACATACCTACTGCGATTGTATTCTCTCCTTAATGTATCATCATTATAACAATCAGGAGCAAATCTGAAATTTCCATCTCATCTTGAATCAAAACTGATTCTAATGAATATCAAAGTTACGAACCTCTTTGATCCGCAATGAAGTAATTTGTATCCGGCCGAATAGCTGAGCCTGGAAGATTTCAATAGTTTCATTTCGAGTACGGTGTCTCCAGATTTAAGTTTTTGTTGGCGACACCTAGCGGATTTTTCCAGCACCAAGTAAGAAATTTCAAGGTCAATGTTAAAGCGTTGGCATCACTGACACAGAAATTAAATACATATGAATAGACTTGTAGAGGGCTCGGCGATAAGGCGTTTCTCGACATAGTTGCATCACAAGTGAAATTGCGTGGGGGGTTAGAACAGGGCGGCGGGGAAAGTCAAGTTTGAGGAAAGTTTTCAGAGTTATGCCGTGTGCCGTTGAGTTCACCACAGTTAAGGGACGTTACGGTGAGATAAAGAACGCCATTGTGTGCTCCTGAAACAACTAATACTGAGGTGCAATGTTGAGGTAATTTTGCGACAGCCGATTGTTAGTTCCTTGACTCCCTGTTTCCTCTCTGATTCTGGTCCACGTGGATTTCTCGGTTCCCAACTTACGTCACCGCGCGCATGCGTCGCTTTCAATTCCAGAACTAGCATCATGTCGAGGCGCCGCTTAGTCACACTCGCCGCCACTGGAGCCGCTGTCATCGGCACTCTAGCCTCGCTTAGGGCCAACGAATACGATGTAGGAGCGATCGGCGTCGTTCGACTTACGCGAGCTGCACTTACCGTAAGTATGATTGGTATGCGCGCCGATGCGCGGGAAAGGGTGTCACAGAATATTGTAGGAATACAAGCGGAGTACTTGATCCGTATGGAACTAGCAATTCATGGAATATATCTAGCCTGAAATCTATTGAAGTGGTTGTGGTTGTAATGTATGTTTGAAACGGAAATTCCGATCCGTTAGATAAACATGTAGGGGTCTTTAAGGAAAGCTTTCACATTCCTTTCTCAGACTTTCTCCTTGGTTTCCCCTACTGAAAATGACCATGTCTTATATCATTTAATGTTATGACAGAAATCAACGTGTACGAATCATCAAATATAGTTGACTATATGATTTTTGATCTAGTATATATGATGATTCATGCTTTCGTAATTCATTACGTGATTTTTTATATATTTTTCTCGAATTTGCAAAATAAATCATGCAATAAATTACGTGTTGATTTCAGTCATATCCTCTTATGATTTATCATAAACATTAAAATTATTGGATGCTTCCTTACATAAAAAATCCAACAGAGACCCGATAGAGATTGTCGGATTTTTTATGTAGGGTTCTATGAAGAAAAAAAAAACTGCTGTACCATGATAGCGGTATCAACAAATTTTCGGCATACTCTCCATCTTTAAAAGAACCTACTTCCAAGGGCTGTAAGCGCTTTAAAGTCCAACCAGAATGTGTGGCAGTGCAAAATCATTTTTCTTGACAACAGGAATAGTTTTAATAATAATTCTAAATTTTCATTGTTCTAGGTTTTTCAAATTGGAACACATTACAAAACAAAGCTCTATTCGGCTAAACTTGACAAAGAGTCTCCTGAGTATGCAAAGCTGAAATCTGAAGTGCATTTATACGGTGCTCAAAAACTGCTGGATCTCTGTTGCGCTAACAAGGGTGTCTACATTAAGGTAAGCACCAAATATTTAGCAGTAATGCAACAACGATGACAATACTAGTTCTATTTTACAGGTGGGGCAGCACATTGGAGCATTGGACTATCTGCTGCCTGCTGAATACGTAAAAACTCTGAGAATATTGCACAGCTCAGCTCCCCAGTCTTCCTTTCCTGATATCCTGACTGTGATAAAAGAGGATTTCAAAAAGGATGTAAGTAGAATATGCATATTTAATCCTTATTTAATGCTTTTCGAGCAGGTATAAACATCTTTCGCATCTATTTTAGGCTTATGAAATATTTAAATCGATTGAATCCGTTCCCTTGGGTACGGCCAGTCTTGCCCAAGTTCACAAAGCCGTGCTTCTTGATGGAAGATCAGTTGCGGTGAAGGTGCAGCACAGGTGAGTAAAATTAAGAATGTAACGAATGAGTGTAGCCATCTCAACTTTCATTATCAAAATTGATCTCTTCAGGGCTGTAAAGTCCAACTCTTATGTCGACATCAAGACAATGGCAGCTCTCGTGAAGATCACATCGTGGGTCTTTCCAGAATTTAAGTTTGACTGGATAGTGGACGAATCAAAGAAAAATATACCTCAGGAGCTAGACTTCACCCTTGAGGGAAGAAATGCAGAGAAGGTCAAGAGTCTCTTCAAGGATTTCCATTGGCTTAAGGTCGGAAAGTTGCCATATTTTCTTCGAAATTTTTTCCCAGTTTTACTCCAATATTGACTGTATTTTTTAACAAATTTTATCATCAGGTTCCAAGCATATTCTGGGAGTTCTCGTCATCTAGAGTTCTAACAATGGAATTTCTCGAAGGTGGGTACGTTAACGATGTCGACTACCTGAGAGCGCATAACGTGAACCCGTACGAAGTTAGCGGTAAACTCGGGCGGCTCTATAGTCGCATGATATTTGTTGACGGTTTCGTCCACTCCGATCCTCACCCCGGAAATATCTTGATAAGGAAAAGGGATCACGAGGCGGAAATTGTGCTGCTGGATCATGGTTTATATGCGGTAAGCGCTACTTGGCTCCGTTATCGTATGTCCTGAATGTATTGTCCTATCTTCCGTTTTATTCCCTGTCTCAGACACTTTCTGATCAATTCCGATGGGAGTATGCCAAGCTGTGGCTCGCAATATTGAATGGTGACAGAATACAGATGCGAAAATACGCAGAGACTCTTGGCGTCGGCGATCTATACGGACTCCTTGTTTGTATGGTATCTGGGCGAAGTTGGGATACGATAATGGCGGGTATTCAAAAGACCAAGTTCACCGATAGTGAGGTATGTGATATGGATTTGATTGCTGGTTTGTTCTTGTGCCAATCAGTTGGATCAATTTTACCACCGATTGTTCGAACTTGCAGAGAGACGCTTTTCAGGAGGAACTTCCCAACGTTCTGCCCCAAATTAGCGAAGTGCTCGAACGAGTTAATAGGCAAATGCTTCTCGTTTTAAAAACCAATGATTTGATGCGGGGCATAGAACACACTCTCAAAACTCAGGCCAGGTAAATCGATCAAAACTCTTCAGCTTATTTCAGGTCAGGAGAGTGGAGCGTCTTTGATATTTTAATTACTATATTTCTTTTCCAGAATGTCTGCATTCATAGAAATGTCGAAATGCTGTGTGCATTCAGTATATGACGAGAAGCAAAAGTCGTGTAAAACCTCACTGTCGAGGTGGCTGGTTTCGTTGGAGAGACAGTGGTCGTTAGTTAGATTATCGGTCTATTACGTGTACCTCGGCGTCATTAATTTCGATCTTCATAAAAGCGTCGAGGGTTTATGGACAAATGAATTTTACAGCTTCTGAAAAAAAATAAATTATTAGCATAAATTATGTCACCGGCTTTATACACTGCCAAGATCGGCGCCCTCATACGCAGTGTGTACTTTTCCGCACATAGAATGTTTTTCTCCGTCTCCGAGATGACAAAGAATTCTTGTGTACATTTGGGACGGCCGAGCGCGGCCACCACAGAGTACAAACTTCGTTAATTTATTTGAATAGTTAATCATTAAAGGAAGAGATGGGTGGTACAGCCGTAATATTTTCATTAAAAATATGAACACAAAATAAACAACTGCCGCGAAAATATCGTGATAAAACTCTGTAATATATATATTGTTATAATAATTGAAACAAATTATACAACAACCTTAATCCTCTGTCATTCTTATTACTCTCATCCGACTGTGTATGGCTTCATCTCTTAACTCTGGCGGCAATTGAGCGATTGTGATGTCTGTGATGGACTCATTGGTCGCTCACGTTCATCTCCGTCATCGCCCGATTGATCCTGGTTGTGATCCTGTTGCCCTGGAAACCTGTATCCCATGTTCAACAGCATCAATTCAAACGTGTTGCTCTTCATCCTTAATTGATTTGCCGACGCTACATCCTCCAGATTTTCTATAGCTCGCTCGTTCTGGCTCCCATCCTGAATTAGTGGAAAAAAAGCATCATGTTCATCCTAGGAAACTCACTCTCACTTTCATCTTTCTTCCAACAATTGAATTTCTGGATTCCGGTAATTTTGCATCCTCACTCTACCACAAATTTGGTTGATTTTATTGTTTTACCTCTGGGCGAGGACTCCATAGCCGAATAACTGGATCGATACCACTAGTGGCCAGGAGACACGAAGATGGATGTGGTTGAAGGCAATTAACGATGCTTTCATCGCCGCGTAGCACTCTAAGAATATTTGTTGTTTCACGGTCCCATATGAAAAAAGATCCGTCATCAGATCCTGCCACAATGTATTGCCCATCGCTTTTGCACAAAAATGAAATGAATCAGAAGAGTAATTTTTTTTTTTTTTGATCCGCTTGAAATATCCTTTTTCAAGTATTTCATAGACAACAGGTAGATGCCTTCATACGTCCATACCTGCCAAAGAAATTTGCCTCTTTTATGTCAGTCGTCGTATTACAGTGACCACAGAATCGGATATCGTAATCAACGCTGTTTCGTTGCCAGTACAGCTCGTGTGCTGATACACCCTGCGCGACTTGGCCTACGGGAAATTCGACCTCATCCTTGTCCTCTTCTTCTTCAACCTCATCAGTTTCTTCTTCATTGGTTTCCTCTGTGAAGATTACACAACCGAGATTATAAAATATGGATAAAATTTATGGGACAAGTTGTGGACTACAGATACGAACCAGAGCCGAGTGCTTTCTTGATGTCTTTGTACAAAGCCCGGCAAGCTGAGTTTGTTGCAAATTCGGGAAAATTCTGCTGGAAGTTTTTTATCACTTTGTGAGCTTCCGGGGCTCGGTTTAACTCGTAAAGACATCTGGCTAGTCTGGAGAGTGAGAATTGGGTATGAAAAGTAATGATATACAAGGAGGGTTACGGTCCGCTCTACCTCTTGGTAGCGGACATGCAAGCTGTGGATTACTGTTCTCACCTAAAATGAGCTTTGACGTGTCTTGGATCGAGAAGAATCGTCGTTTGACAGTCCTGAAGCGCTGCATAGATGTCGCCATCCCTGAAACAAGGTGTTCATGTACATTTTGAACGATTATTGAAAACAGTAAGATATGGATAATTACCAGGCACGTTTCATGAAGGATGCAGCTCTATTTGCGTAAAGGACAGCTCCGTGCGGGCACCAAGCTATAGCCTTGTTGTACAAGTTTATCGCCGTTGTATACTTCTGTTTCTGAAAGGCTGTATTTGCCTGCAAAGATCAAACAGAATACGGTGAACCCATGAGAAACAAGTCAAGCGTTTAGAGTGATTTTTCAATTTGGTTAAAAGTGACATTCGGATGGTTTTGAGTCATTAATTTTGAGAATTCTTCTTTATGCACTGTATTCTGCCGATTCGAGGATGTAACAAAACGAGTACAGAATTTGATGGGATTAAATCAACTACCAGGAAAAGCTCACTTCTTCTTTGATGTTCTCAATGTGAATGGGCAGGACCAAAGGGTCATTATGCTTGAAGTAAGTCTCTAGCTGGATTCCCTCATCCCGCTTTTGATCCGAGCACCATTGATCACCGGGCACTATTCATAATTAAAGATTTTAGATGAAACTTAGGTCAACCATGGCACTTATTTCACTCACCCGAATATCGCGTCCCATTCGTCCACTTAGGAAGGAATTTTGAGCTGCTGCCCTTGTTAACGTCGAAGAGATAAATTTGTTCGCCACCCATATTGACGAGAAGGTCATTTCCATCGGCGCTAAATGTGAGATAAGTTGCAGCTAGGCTTCTATTCCTCTTTTGGTCTTGATGCCGCGTTCGCAAGTGGCCTGGAAATACGTTACACATTATTGAATGATGATTTTTATCAAAGCGCTTGACAGCTGAGGTAGCAAATTCCTTGTAATATTTAATCTTTTTTCACTTCTCTCGCTCCTTCTTCCGTTCACAAATTCTATTCAATTGATGCACACTACCTATGGTTCACCGACGAACATACCGGCAACGAAGTACCGAGCACAGCCTAAGGGAATGTTATCGTCTGAGTCGCCTTTTCCAGCACGCTGCAAGTGGGCTTGAGCATCAATTCCCTCCGAGTTTTCATTCACTGCGTCGACATTGGAGGCTGGCGTAGCCTGCGTAAGAGAAGATTATGATTAATAAATGCAAGGTGATGGTTTTATGTTGTCAGTTTCTTGTCCTTACCTGGCAAGTAGATGGTTTGATCATTCTTCTGTCGTACATCCTGACATAGGCATCATTGGCACCGATGGCAATGAGTTCTGGTCTGCGAGCATTAATCGTGATGCATTTTGCTTCGGCGAGACGACCAAGGTGATTGACCAGGTTAATAAGAACTGCCCTTCGGTCCTGGGATGTGCAACTGTGTGGAACCCTTGTGTCATATTGCAATATTAGCCCGTCTTCTCCAGCAGTCCAAAACATGAATGGTACACTTGGCGCTGTTGCGATCCTTTTCACACGACCTTTATGGCAACTACATACTAATATCGTGTCTGAGACTGTGATATCGTGAACACGAATGCAGCAGTCCCCTGCTCCGGTTACCAAAATGCCATCGTTTGATTTTGGCATAAACTAAAATGATCAGAGTTCTATTTTTGCATATGTTGTTAAATTTTTAAATTTAATTAATGGTTCAGAACGTTAACACAGAGTTGACATTGCCCCATAATTAATCGTGGGACAACTGAGGGTGGAAATTTTATTTTACATCCTTTTTTTTAAATTTAGCCTTAGTAGATATTTTTGAATTTTCTCAAAGCACTGAGAAACTAGCTCATACATTCGCGTCACAAAATTGTGGCAAGAGGATATGGATATTAAATTGACTTTATCTTCTTAACCTTTTTCCTCTGACTAAAATTGTCATATAATAATGGTTATTGTTACTTGGGTGGTTGAAAAGGAAAAAAAGAACTACATTATTAATTAAATATTTAACTCGATACAAGATTAGAACATAAGAAAGAAAATAGAAAATACCTTGACAGAAAATATATTTCCACTGTGTCCTGTGCGAAATACCTTTTTCTTTGTATATCTGAACGGATCCCACAGTATGACATGTGTGTCGTCCGAAGCAGACGCAAGAATTCTGTAATAAGAAACATAATTATTGATTGACTGACATTGATGTAAAGTTAATCTTGTGAATAAATACTCACTCCCCGGACTCATTCCATTCCAAACAATTGACACAACCTCCGTGACCCTCAAGCTCTTTTTCTAAACCCAAACGGGCTACCAAATCATCAGTCACCTGCAGTTTCCTTGACAGAGAAGCGGCACAGGATTCCTGTGACAATGGACAAATATATTGACATTGAATACGTGTATTCAGTTACTTTTTTAGTTTGTGTTGCCACGTCAGATAAATCTGAATTCAAAGAAAGTCGACTTGGCTTACCGACAGTTCTCTTTGACGGACCAGGTCCACAACTCTGGGATTTTCTTTGGAAAACATCTTCATTCTGCTCTGTATATTGCTGTTGTAATTCTGACAGTACAACGTTTTTTAATCAAGATATCTTAAGACGTGAAACATTTGTTTGGATTCCCATGACCGTTCCACTAGACTGAAGGCTGCTTGTGCCTGAATACGACACAATAAAGACGTTAATGACTTTATATGAATTGTATTTGGTTAGAAAAATTGGCAACTTTAATGGAAAAGCCCCGGCGATAGTGGGATTGTTTTTGTTGCCTTTTTAAACGAAATTACGAGCCGGCTGTCAGCGCCGAAGCGGTTTTTCCATTACGTTCAGGCAATCCTGATGTATATCGTGTTATAAACGGATTTTTGACGTTTCAAACCAGTTTAATACATCAATGAACACCATCGGTGACCATAGGGAAAATACAGACATACCGTCAATCGAAAAATTTCGGAACGCAATGCGACATCTGTTCCTTCGTCGTGAATTAAGTTAAACCATTAACCTCTGAAACCCTCTGATAACGCAAGCTTTAATAGGTCAATGAAATCCCATAGTGACGTGTTATGTCAGAAAATTGATGTAAAGGAAGCTTTCCAGCAACGACACAGAGCGACACAGCGACACTGTGTCGAACATGGTGCTTTCCAACAACGACACAGAACGACACAGTCGGACACAGCTGTGGAGCATTGTTGGACACGGTGTCGGATTCATTGCTGCCAATTTTTTAGTTAGAGATTTTATTTTCGACGCATAGTATTGTTTATATTTATTTATTAAATACAATGATCTACACGCGTTTCACAAATGTTTTTTTTTTTCCTGGAGCGCTCAGTGTTCTTAGATTTTTCGTATAATGCATGAGCGGACTCTAGTGACTGAATTAAGAACCTCAAAGCGTTCCAACAAGCACCAAGGCACAGTGTTCGACCGGGTAACACAGTGTCACACTGTGTCTCCTTGCTGGAAAGCTCGCAAAAAGAATGCGGCCTTTGGAGACGAACATGCGAATAGTGAGAAAAATGTTAGTTTTGTCCAGAACGGTGTTTTCAGATACTGCATTGAAAAGCAGCGCTCTGATTCGCTACTGATGAGCGTTAAATATCCACTTCACCCATGTGACGAACCAATGACGGTGCTGCTTTTCCGACTGGCCGCGCTAGGCTTCGGAAAAGCGATGCGCTGATAGGCTATCGACGAAAATGAAAAATTGTAATATAAGTATTTAAATACGTGATTGATTCAACAAGTATGTGATTTTATATGTCACGCGCCCAGAGGTTTCTGATTGAAGTCTGTTTACAAAACATTAGGTTTTAGGCTATGATTTGACCTTTTCGATGGAATGAATGAAAAAAGCGATCGAATAGGTTTAAGATAACGAAAGGCTAGGACTGCCGTACGATCGAAAAGTAAGTGAATCTAAAAAAATAAAGAATGAGGTTAATTTGCACTGTCAAAGTAGATGCGAGTCGCATGTGTCCTGGAGCCATCCGGACCGGCATACAACGGCCGCGTGCTTCTACTTTGTCCTTCGGACGGCGGCCAAACCACAAGGACGAAATATGCCTGCTCCTGCAGTCCGCTCAGGACACAAAGGGGATGAGGTATAATGTAAGATATGAGATCCCATTACTCAACTTTAATAAAAGAGAATTTCTGATGCATGTTTTAAGTACGATAATTCAGCTTCGGTTTTACAGCTAAGATTTTACAACATCGCATACTAGAGCTGAATTACGACCAATGTACTGAAACTGTGCGTCAACAAAATTTTCACATAGTGAATGTAATTGATACCATTATTACTTATGCAGGTGGTTGGCAACATAGTGCATATATTCACAAAATTTATCAACGAAGGAAAATGCACAATACGTTTAAAAGAGCCGGCTCATGACTTGATAATTCAAGCGGACGCGCTTCTACTGAAGAGCTTTCTGCGTGTCATCAAACTGGCCTTTGTCAAGAATTCCTTTGAGCCAGTGCTCAAAGTGCCAGTCCTGAACGAGAAGTACTTTCGGCCTAAGGTCCAGACCAAATGCTTTGTTACGACAAATGCAGAATACCCGACACTCCAGGGTTTTCCTCGTACCACTCAGCATCTCTCTATTGTTGATCTTCAGAAAAAATCTTTCGATCGTCAGATCCTTCGACTCAACCAGCTCCGCTCCTTAGACTTATCTAAGAACTGCATACGTAGCCTGCCTGTGGAGCTTGGCTCCCTTCCTAACCTTGCAGAGCTTTGCCTTGCTGAAAATCAGCTTGGAAAATCACCTCCCAAGTCATGGGCATGGTTGAACGGACATGCGATAAAAAAAAATTTGATCACCTTGGACCTTGGAAGAAATGAGGTGATTTTTTATTTTTTTTTGCAAGAAAAACTTTTTCCAGAGTCTCGACTGCTAGTGATTATTGTTTCTACACGTTTCTTACTTTTTCAGCTCAGATGGATACCGCCATATATTGGGAAATTAATTGCTCTACGGACACTGAGCCTCAATCATAACCTGCTTTCATCACTACCATTCAATATTGGCTTTTTGTCTAGTTTAAGGTGGGCATTCAAAGTATTCTTTAGGTGATTATTTATTTCAGGATATTTTGTGTCCCTTGTATAGATTCTTCAGTCTCCAGGAAAATTTACTTGACATGCTCCCTGGAAGCGTGCAACGATTACATTTAGAAACTATCGACGTTTCTGGAAATACCTTTAACCCGCAAGGATTCGAGGGATGTAAAATTGATCCGTATAAATTAGATGTACCTGACCTCGTCGAAATCGCGGCTAAGGCTGTTCTCAGATCAAGGTAAATTTATATTACAAATAACTAGAGGAATTAGTATTTGAAATATAAATCATCAATAAATATTCATGCATTTTTAATTAAATTATTTGCTAAATCACCAATTTTATTGTTAGACTGAGGTATGGCCCCGAGACAATACCCCGAGGACTTGTTAAATATCTCGACGAAGCCCTTTACTGCGAATGTGGCGAGGCATGCTTCAATTATCATCTTCGCTCCATTATAATGTTCGACCTTCGCGCAATTGCCGAAAAATGCGTGTTGTCAATGGATCCTCGCATTCCATTGCGATGCATTTTCTGCTCCGAACGTTGCAGGTATAGACGGCTTTGACCGAAGATTAGCTGTATGTGTCTGTCTTGTTGACAAGATGACCTGGACTGGAGTCGTTCCGCCACCCTCTTCGTGTGTTCATTTACTCTGGTGAATTCACCACGAACTGTCGATAAATTTCTTACCGTATTGTTTTGTAAGATTTTTTGTCGCAACTAAAGTTTGATGTTGCGAGGTTTGGTTGTGATTTTTGTTTTTTTGCAAGCAGGCTACCTGGTGCGTTTTTTTTTGTGCACATTTATCTTCGATTTCCCGCTTTTCAGAGATATTGACTTCTGTAATTTTAGTTATTTAAGAGTACAGTGTTGGCAACTTTGCTATATCAGCTGGCCTGAACCGTTTTTCATTGGCTAATCTAAGTGCGATTTTCCGAACATCTAGCTTCTGTTATTGGTTGAAAACTGAAAAGCAAACTCAGCGATAAAATATAGAAATATATTTCGGTGGTACACGCCGATTGCAGCTAGTGAAATATATATTGCTAGCGGCCATCATAGTGTGAATTCTTTACACTATGGCGTCCGTCATGTAATATGGGTCGGCACATACGTAATATCTATACGTATGTATATACCGAAGTTTTCTCCTGATGTCTGAACGGTGCATTATCAACAACTCGAAATAACCTATAAGCCACGGGCTGATATTCTACTGTAAAAAACGCAAATGTATGTCATACAGCGCGGCCTACAGCGCTCCTTGCATGGCAAAGACTTCCTTTCAGCCACATGGAGCATGCTGCGCTATACTTTCGACAAATCCACTCATACGAGCAGGTGCGCGTCTCCAAGCGTAGACGAAGCATCCGCGCTGTTTTCCACTTCGGCATTTTTCGGTAAATAACATTAAAACAATGGTAGTTTCGTTATCGGTGAATTGTTGTCAATTTGTCGTGGCATTTGTCAGAATGTATTTTATGAATTATGTATTGTAAGAAATTTATCAGTAATTTAGAAGAACGTTCTGAGTATGTTCAAAATAAAAAAATTTTGCAATTATTTACGCAATTTTATTTTTCACGTACTGCCATCTACAATTGAGTTGGCTCATATATTTTTCATAAAATCTCGTCTCACAGTTCTTCTAATGTAAATTTGCTATTAATATATTCAACAACGTATTTCATGTACCACATTATTTCAGACGCTGCTAACAAGAACAGCTCAAAAAAAATAACCATGGACGATCGATTGGTTTGGATTGATATGGAAGTATGTATTCCAAATTTACATATTTTATTTTACAAGAATAAAAACGCATATCTTGATCTCGTGTCAAATTTTTAGAGAAAAAAAAATCACCATACCCAGTCCACAACGATTTTCATCTGTTTCAGATGACTGGGCTAAACGTAGAAAAGTGCCACATAATGGAAATTGCTTGTCTCATCAGTGACTCCAATCTTAACATTGTTAGCGACGATTTCCATGTTGTAGTACATCAGCCAGACGATATTCTTGAGGCCATGAATGACTGGTGCATAGCTCAGCATGCCAAGGTAGTGCGGAGTAACTAGCAGAGAAGCGCAAGAATTCTCAAACAAAATAAGCATAGCAACCAACAAATGACTTTGATATTCCAGACTGGTTTGACCGCCGAGTCTCGCGCCAGTAAGGTTTCATTGCGAGAAGCTGAAGAGCTTACACTAGAATTTTTAAAGACCAACGTACCTGAGAAACTGTGTCCTGTAGCAGGAAACAGCGTGTGGATGGATCGGGTGTTCATTCAAAAGTATCTGCCTCTAGTACACAACTACGTGCATTACAGGATCATCGACGTTTCGACTATCAAGGAACTCATGAGGTGATTTGTCGATTTTCATTGCTCACGTTTTTTTATCATATTAATTAGTTATTGTTCTTCCTTTTATGTTACTTTTTAGACGATGGTGTCCTAATCAATATGCCCGTGTACCCGCCAAGAAGTTCAACCATCGTGCCCTTGACGATATTAAAGAGAGTATAAATGAACTCAAGTATTACAAATCTCAGTTATTTGATGTTGCAAATTTAACGCACATTCTAGAACGACCGGAAAATTCTGAGGGCCGATAACATTCACAGAATGTACATACATCGTTTATCTGCAATTAGAAATTGCAACAATATTCTTGCAGCAGTTAATAATCTGGTAATACAGTTAATTTAAATTCTGACGACAACAATTCTCTTTTATTTATTTACAGAGACAGAGTGATACAAAATTGAAACCACACTGTGTACATATATTCAATTTAAATAAATGAATTTTAAAATCCGATATCCTTAAGTTTCTGGGTATTTCTCTATAATTTGACAATAAAATTCATGATTTTCGAAGATTTCCAGCCCCATGGTTAATCTCAGAAAGTTTCAAGAATTTGAATGTTTCCCAATTATTTGGTCATTTCGATTTTCAGAAATACCACCAATTTACACCCGGAAATTCCGCGCTTCTCGTCTATTTTCTTTTCACATCAAGTTTCTATGAGTATACCGTTAGCTAGGGTAGACCCCTATGATTTGCGCATGCGCATGGTGAATCGAACGTGCTACACGTGTTTGAATGAAGCTAGGCCAGATCGTAACGTACAGTAACGTAATATAACCTCTAAGTACAAGAAATATATTAATTCTTAAAAATCTTGGTAAATTTGACCAGAGATTACAAGTGCCTGTGAATGTTAGTCTTGAAGGATGCCGGTGATACAAAGGGTCGTGTAAGTACGAATCGATGTTCAATCTGTCCCGGAAACTCGTGCAAGCAAATATAACCTATAATATATCGGATATTTTTTCTTTCAGTAAACCAAAAACACGGAAAGGAAAAAAGGCACTGCTGAGTAGAGAGCCCAAAATCATCGAAGATGCGAAACAAACTTTGTTCATTAAGGGGAGCCGTAGTAGCGAGACTCTCAACAGTTGCGTGAAGGATTTGGTGAGCACTAGCGTCACTACTTTTCTTATGCTGCTAATTTTCATCAATGGTTATGATTGTTGTCAATTTTGCATATTTCTCAGTACGACTTGAAAAAACCAGATGCTAGGATGATGCAGAAAAAAAACAACATTCTGCCGTTCGAGGACGTTACACCGTTGGAACAGTTTTCCAGAAAACTGAGCTCCTCTCTCTTTGTCTTTACTTCCCACAATAAAAAGCATCCCAATAGTCTCATAGTTGGTAGAATGTTTGACAACAGTTTACTTGACATGGTTGAGTTCGGGGTCCAGGAATACGAAGGTCTTGCAAAGTTTAAAGTAGATAAAGTTTCCATGGGGATTAAACCGATCCTCATCTTCAACGGCGAACTGTTTGAGCACAATCGGGACTATTCTAGGATCAAGAGTCTTTTAGTAGATTTATTCCAGCGTGATAATGTTGAGAATATCAGATTGCAGGGGCTTGAACATACACTCAGTTTCACCGCTATAGATAATAAAATACAAGTACGGAGTTACAGGTACGTTGTATGAAATGAGAAGATATTTTGAATTGTTCAGTACACCTTTCCAAACATCAATTTATCTCCAAACCCACAGAATACTTTTGAAGAAATCTGGAAGCAGGATACCCAGGATCGAGTTAGAGGAGATTGGTCCACGTATGGAGTTAATTGTAAGACGCACAAAATTGGCTTCTGATGACCTGTACAAGCAGGCATGCAAGAAACCCAAGGAACTCAAGGTAAGCTCCTATGTTCTATAACTTGTCTGCGGGTTTATCTTATTGCTGGCGCACGTATTATCTCGACTTTTTATATCCCTTAATAGGTCAAAAAGAAAAAGAATATTTCTAAGGACACTTTGGGCACAATGCACGGAAAGATTCATATGGGCAAACAGAGGATACAGTCAATACAGACAAGGAAAATGAAGGGTCTTAAGAAAACGATGGGCGAAAGGAAGGCTGAGCGGAAAAGGAGGTCAAACCAAGAGGATGGAATGGAAGCAAAAAGAAGTAGAACCGACGGTGATGCCGTCGAGGGATAATAGATGCAAAATTCGACACATACTTGATTACTTGTGTTAATTTCAGTGATTTAATACTGATCAATACTTGACAATTCATGAATACATCTTATATGTACTGGTATATAAGGAGGGCCAGTAAGAAAATAGAGCGTAATTATTTTTAAAATTATCACGAACGTCACAAAATTTGGCTTTTCTTAGTGCTCGTGTACGAGAAGTTACCCTTTAATCGGCCTTTCGGTCCGTTTCAGACGAGCTAGGGAACGTACACAAATTGTTGAAGATATAATACTTGATGCTTCCCCTCCCCTGCCCCTCAATCTAAGGGATTGATATTTGCGTATCACGTGGGAACGAAGTCAACTTCGCAACTCCGTTTCGAACGCGATACAATCGAATATTCATACGTCATGTCTGTGATGAACTTCGCCCATTTTTCCGTCCATATTTCGTAAGCGCGGACCTTCTCCTCGTCTGGCATCGCGCTGTATTTTATAGAATTTAAGGCGAGCTGCTTCAGCGCCCGAATATCGGCGGAGCGTGACATTATGCCTACGAAAGCCTCGTAGAAGTCGTAGCTGAGACCGCGCGCGCCCCAAAGTCCAGGATCGTCTGCTGACAGAACGACAGGATAATCTCGAGCGAACAAAAAGCTTGCCGGATGATTTCGCATATCTCCAACTAGCGTGAGAACCTGGTTTGAGATCGGATTCACTTCGATTGCCACTTCACGCTCCACTGCCAGCTCTAAGACCCTCGGGTGCTTCAGCAATGCAAATCTGAAATAATGGAAGAAGTCTTAAAGGCTGCTAAGGAAGGTTTACAATGAGGTACTGTGACCTCAGCGAACGTTGAAACGAAAAAACGTAGAAGATCCCGTAAGGGTTACATCTTTGAGTTTCCTTCGTGGGATTAAACCGTTCGAGTTCCATGATGCTTACACGAAAGGTCCCATAGAAAAAAACCCATTGAAATGTAAACGTTCCAAAATCGATACACTTCTAAATTTATGTAGATAAAATTTATTTTACCCGTGACCGATTCTTGTCGCGTTGAGGAGGATAGCGTCAATCAGGTTTTCATCCGTGCTCAGACCGTTCCAATTTGTCTCACCGGCGTGGAGGAAGAGTCGGATGCTCGGAGAGACAGCCCTAAGCTTATCAACGAATCGGGCAAGCGGTTCACCCTTCTCCTCCTGGCCGACAAGGTCGAAACCTATCACGAAATCGGGGAATTCTTTCCGAAGTGCAGCAAAGGTGGTAAGATAATCATCCATCTGTCTATCATTCGCGTTTCTCAGAGGGGCATAAATTAGTCTAGTACCGATGAAGTCTGGGTGATCTTTGACGAACCTTGAAGAGTTGGAAACGGAAGTATAAGTAATGCGATTGTGGTTTGCAGCTAGCGTGCGACATTTTACTTGTTAGGGATAAAACTACCAGTGGTGATTTTTCCATAAATATGGAGGACTTGTTCGGGAAAAAAAAGTCTAAAATTGCACTTCATCTCCAATAACACACCCTTGATTTTTGTTCACAAAATTACCAAATGTTCTTGGGTCAAACTTTAATTTCTAAAATGATTTCTCTGCATCGGCATATGTCGTTGCTGAATTATCACCTCTGACAAGGTTTTAAAATTTCTACCCTTAGCTGCAGAATACATCATAATTCTTTGAAAACTAATAGAACGTGTGTTATTGGAGATCAGATACAACTTTATACACTTGTCTAGCAGCATAAGTGCGTTTTTAACCACTGCAGTTTTCTTTTTGTTCGGCAGAATGGTCGTTTAAAGTCTCAGCGTTACTATTACGTGAGACTTTACGACGTGAGGTAAAGCTTGCAAGTTATAGCCTTGTAAGAACCATGAAGATGAAAAAAAATGGATAAAATTTGTTTCTCACACGTGGATGGCTGGGAGAATGTAAAAAAAAGTTAGCATCTTATTTCGAGCAGCACTAAAACATGGAAAAGGTCGAAGTCTAAACGGAGTGAGTATCAACCGTTGGTCGAAACGTTGTGGAATGCCCTATAGACACCATATATTTATAATGGCGTCATAATTCTGGAAAAATCCTACCGTTCGGTCGTCTCCTTATACAGACGAGCAACCTCGATAGGGCCATATTGGTTCCCGTCAAGATCATAGAGAGTAGGAAGAGTGCTGCGCAGCTCGAGATAGAGTACATTGTCATCATAAAGCTCGGAAAGTCCTTGATAGTAGTAGTCTTCGTAAACGGGCAAGTAAGTGAGCATTGGTTCGATGGTAATGAAGATATTTTGAAATGCGATCCAGGCAACGTTTACGTTTGGATAGGCTTTAGCTGGGTCAGGGACTATCATGGTCATGGCCTGACGAATGCGAGTGTCAACTTCATCTTTTATGCTGCTATTCGCTCTGAGATCTGCGAGCAGCTCCCAACCTTCGGAAGAAGCGCACGTAACCTTCTTGTCCGCCACACGGCGGAACCTGAACTGAAATGAACCGTCAGCGGGTCGACAAACGTAGAGATCGTCGCGGAAGGTGATGTTCTCGAAGACGAAGTCGGCCGAGGTGAGCGCCGTATCGTGAATATGGAGTGCGGCGCCCTTCGGCATCTTCTCGATAATCTGGAAGGTCGAGGAACCCCGAACCTCGTCGACAACCGTGAGAAAGTTCCGAGCCGGCAAGAAGCTGCTTGGGTCAACGAAGCCTTCGTCTACTTCCTCCTCCTTTGCCGCCATTAGGATGTTGTTCGCTGCTCGCTCTCCGTACTCGAAATGCATCCGCCCACCCAGCGAAACCTGAGACTCCTCGATCAGGAATCGACTTCGTTGTGCCCAGTAGTTGTCATCGGAACTTGGCTCGGAGGCCGGCGCCCCTGTGCTCGTGCCGATGAATATGCAGAGCGAAAGACATCGCCACCATAGTCCATTCATCGTTGTTCAAGACCTGCAGTCGGATTCGCAGAGATAAGGAGAGACCGGAGGTTGAATTCCTTCGTCGGTAAACGCTCGACGGCAACTGAGCCCCCGGAGTCCAACGGTTTGTTGGTTTTGACCACTGACTCGTGGCCTTGGCGCCGCATCCAGCTAGCTAAAATATCAACGAATCGTTTTGTACGCGGGTTATACGCGATGCTTCGCGCAACACGGGTTTGATTAAACATCTGCTCATATCTCCCGAGCACGCTAAAGTCTAATCAGAAGAACGATAGCCGTTCGATCTTGACGTATGATCTATGGACGTAATAATTTTGTATGCTGTACATGTAATCTTGATGTCTTTTTTATGCTGTACACGTCAACGTGCCAATTGTAGGACGTTATTGTTGATCGGTTCACGATAATCGACATGTGGCAACAATTCTGTCATGATTAACAGTGTGGGCTATTTGCGTATTTTCGCAAACTAAGGTATGTGCTAATGTTGTCGCTATGTCTTGTATACATCCTCCCTCCAGTGACGCTGAAAACCCAAACAGATGGTGCTGATACAGTCCTACGTATGCATATAAACCGACTGCACACTCGCCAATAGCGCCTATGTTTTATGCCTATGCTCACAGCTAGTTCATGGGTGAAAAAATGAGCGAAATGCTTCTTTCGGATTTAAAGTTGAATGTCGCAACCCTGGCGGATCCGGTTCCACCGTGTTATTACAGTGTTTTTTCAGTGGATCCTAAAATCAGTGATCTTAGGCAATCACTTAAATTCCACTCAATTCTTCGGTGTAGTTGTGATATTTTTTCACTGCAATTTTATAATACTTTCTAATTAAAATAAGTTGCTGTCACTTTTATACCTGTAAAATACAATTATTTTAAAAATTAGGCAGATTTTGAATGTTTTGTAGAAATAATTACTCTTCCTTTAAAAATTACAAATAAAATTTCATGATTAATATTGGTGATTTTTATATTTGCTAAATTAATGATTGATTATCGAAAATTTTTATCTCGGTGATTTTTCGGTGGAACTTGGTATGCTTTCAATGCACTTACAATGAAAATGCAGTGTAAAAGAATTCTCTATTTCATCGTGAAATCTAATCATAATCGAAGTGAAATCTAACAATAAGTGTAAAGTTTAGTTCAATTTCAGTGGGACGGAATCCTTGAGAGTTCAAAGTATGAGCGGATAATTCCGATATTCAGTACGCCTACAATACACTCGAACAAGAAATATCGAATTTAAATTTGGGTGAAACAATAAATTCCCGATAGGGGCCGTTCATTAATCACGTGATCTTTTTTTAAGCATTTTTCAACCCCTCCTCCCCCTTGGTGATACGTGGTGAGGTTTAAGACTACCCCCCTACCCCCCACCCAACATCACGTGTATTTTTAGTATCTAAAAAAAATCTAAAATTTTTCAGAATATCTTAGAATATTATCCCAAGTACAGATATAAAATATAATCTGATTTTATTCTGATATTAAGGACCATGATAAAAATGTCTAGATAGAAAGGTTAATAATGAAAAAATAAATACACGTGATATCTTATTACACCCCCCCCCCCCCCTTTTGACATTTCGTGATTTTTGTCAAACCCCCCCCCCCCCCCCCCCCTTCAAGCCTCACGTGATTAATGGACGGCCCCATAGTGTATTTAAATAATATAATAAAATTACAGCGAATGGGGATATTATTTTTTTTTTGGTAGAGTTGAATGATATAAAATTATGAATAATATACGAATATACTAATAACCGATTTATTAATTTCTTACACCACTCTTCGGCAAATGATATTTGATTCGTGACGACTCAGATGATAAGACGACTAAAGTGCGTTCAGTATTTGCGTATGATGCGTATGATTCTTCGAAATGGATATCGAGGAAAGCGGCCATTAATCACGTGAGGCTTGAAAGGGCGGGGGGGGTTGACAAAAATCACGAAATGTCACAAGGGGGGGGGGGGGGTGTAATAAGATATCACGTGTATTTATTTTTTCATTATTAACCTTTCTATCTAGACATTTTTATCATGGTCCTTAATATCAGAATAAGATCAGATTATATTTTATATCTGTACTTAGGATAATATTCCAAGATATTCTGAAAAATTTTAGATTTTTTTTAGATACTAAAAATACACGTGATGTTGGGTGGGGGGTAGGGGGGTAGTCTTAAACCTCACCACGTATCACCAAGGGGGAGGGGGGGTTGAAAAATGCTTAAAAAAAGATCACGTGATTAATGGACGGCCCCAAAAGCAAACTCGTCGCCTATTGAGGTTATCGCCGGAACAGATATAAATACCGAACGCATTAACATATGGTCAATCTGACAGACTGTTTGTTAGTTTTAGACTTGGAGGCGTTTTCACAGTAAGTGGAAAGAGAATGATATGGATTCGTCAATTCCTCATAAGGTAAGTGTACCAGTTATTGATCCTGTCCCAATTACTGATATTTTTTGGTTATATTGGTTTGATCCTCAGTTCTAAAAGTACGAAAAAAATTATTTATAGTGTCTAACCTTCCAGCAATTGGTTTTAGTCATCGAGAAATTCAAAATTTGTGTCGTCAAGTTATAATTTTGGATGATAAAAGGATCCATAATTGGATCTAAACGTGTCAATAACCGGTACACTTACTTCACGTAGAACGATTTAGTCGAACTTTGGTAGAGAATTTCAAACTAGCTTCCAAGGGGTGAAGCACTCGTAAATCATGATTTTTTAAAGCCAAAATAAGTTGGAATAAGTCTAGCTTTTATTTACCAAGTACTGCTTAACGCTTTATAGCGTATTTCCTTTCTATTTAACGTATCCTTAATACGATAAGAAGAAATTCATGTATAAATAAAATTGTGCCAAATCGATCGGTAAGAAGAAAATCGCGGCGAATAACTGTGCAGTTCCGTGCAAACATGAAAGAATCCAAGATAAATTAAAATAAACGACGGCTAAGGATAAATAGCGTTCGATAGCATTTGAATCTCTCCGCGTCTCTCAGTGTTCGTAGAGCGTAGGGAAATATCGGAATATTCGGGCCTTCTGCGGTTTTATTTTCGAAAAATTCAACACAAGATTTGATTTTACGAACCAAAAAAACCCCACGACACAAATTATGTTAAAATTGGCATTTTGGCCGCACATGCCAGCGACCATTTTTGCAAAAATTTTTTGTCCACTACTAACGCGATTTTCAATAAATTTTCGTCCATTTCGTTTTTAAATAATTCAACGTATGATTCGTAATCACTGACTTCAAAAACCCCTCTACATGAATTTACTTGCGAATTCACGGATGCAATTTTCGGAAAAGTTGTCAAGAGTCGTAATCAGCGTCCCTAACAATCTAGGGATACAAAAGTTTACAAAAATTCGACACAAATAATATATCATGTAACAAGGAGGCTCCGTCTTTTTGATCCAAGCATTATAAGCTTGCAATATGAGCCGTAAATGAACACGTATGTGAGCCGAAAGCGAGTATTCTAATTGTGCAAGCCGCAGTCGAATATTGCGAATACGCGAGGCGAAAAAATCTTTGCCTTCTTCTTGCACACGATTGCCTATATAATATGAGTGTGTTACGCGTTTTTCCACAAAGCACGAAATTGAGGTTATGGTCGCCAAATATCAGAATTCTTTGCGATAGCGCGTGCGCATGCGCTTCAACTTGTAGGGGTTAACAGTGGCCTTTTTTCTACTCCGCGCATGCGCTTTCGCAGACTCATTTTATCGTTACAGAAACGGATACTTTGTGTATGGAAAACTAGAAAAATAAAAATTAATCTCTTTCTTCTGCAGATGCATTCAAATTAATTAATATGATCGAAAGGAATAAAACAATTGTAGCATGTCTATTATACAAGTGAATAAATAATATTGCACGTATTGTATACAGAGAATAGTATTAACGAACGTATGAGCTATTTGAGAGATAATCCTGGGTTGATAAGGGAAAAATCACTTGAGTTAGTCCGACTTACGCACATATAGCGGCACAAGCGTTGACTAACGCCTCGATAGCATACCAACCGACAAAAATCACACAAATGCTTCATAATTTAATAGATTTCAGCGGTGTAAATCTCGAAAAATCATATATATTACACCGTCGTATCAGGCGAAATGTTGTCTCAATGATTTCGAAGTGCTTTACCCCTCGCTAGCTTCCACTATAATTTTTCTATGGATTTTTACGTCTGATTTGAAATTAGCTCTGTTATTCCCATAGAGTATTTTTTTTTCATTACTCATATTCACATCAGCTATTATAATAATTTACTGAATATTTTCGCACAGGTGTGCATATCCTACTCCTTCCTGCTGCCAAGCTGCTTCTGCACGCTGATGACAATCATGTGCAGGTTGCGATTTGTTTGTCTTTTGCTATTCATTTTCCGGAGCTTAGTCTCGAGCGAAGAATTGCCGACACTGCAATCAGGCCCCGATGACGATTTATACTGGTCCCGTCGAGATCAAATCCTGGTTGAAGAGTCGCGGATTTCGCTGGGAGGGCAGCTGAATTTCGAATATGGAGAACGGGAAGCGAACGACGTCCTAATGGCGGCAAAATGGGCGGAGATCGATCGAGGGTTTCGTGACCCGTCAAGCTTCTTACCGGCCCGCAACTTCCTCTCCGTTGCCGACGAGATCCGACGCTCGCCGACGTTTCGGATGATCCAGGCGATGCCGAAAGGGGCCGCACTCCACGTCCACAGCCACGCGTTCGTCTCGACGGACTTTGTCTTCGGGAATATCACTTTCCGCGACAACCTCTACATTTGCCGACCCCCCGATGGCTCATTTCAGTTTGAGTTCCGTCGCTCAGGGGGCTCAGAAGTTACTTGCGCCTCTTCCAATGGATGGGAACTACTTGCTGAACTCAGGGCGAATGCGAGCATCGTGAAAGACGTTAACACTCGTATTCGTGATGCCATGATCGTCCCGGACCCCGCCACAGCTTACTGCGACATAAATGCTAGCTGGACCGCCTTTAGGAATGTCTCTAAGACCATTCGATCACTTCTCGTTTACAAACCCGTCTTAGAGGACTACGTATACCAGGGTCTTACCGAACTCTACAGAGATAATGTTTTTTACATCGAGCTCCGTATTACTTTCCAAAACCTTTATGATCTTGACGGGAATGTATATGGCCCCCTCGATATAGTTCGATTATACAAAAACACCACCGACAGGTAGTATTATTTGAAATGTTCAGATATTTGCATTTACATATTCTGATTAGCTCTCTGACAGTAAAAGAAGGACCACTGCGAAATCCTTTTTAATAATTATTTTCCGCATAAAAGTACAAAGTCATGTGAAGTACCTATAAATTTCAAAGGTTATTATACTGCCGACGAGTAACTCTTCATCGTCGCAATCGTTTCACTGAATCACTTCTCCGAAACAGGTCCTTCTTTCTAAGTTGGAACGACAACTTCAAAGTATACTAACTGTGTACTGCAACCACATCACGTCCTTTATTATTATTCAAAGGTTTATCAGGGATCACCCGGACTTCGTCGGTGCCAGACTAATCTTCGCTCCCAGGAGATCTGGTAGTGAGGCAAGGGAGCAAATAAAACAGTACTTTGTCACCTTTGCCGCTGTTCAAAAAGAGTTTCCAGATTTTGTGGTCGGCTTTGATACCGTTGGTCAAGAGGATACAGGTCACCCTCTAACATGGCTTCTCAAAGAGCTCAGAACCATTGCTCCGAGCACTCGATTCTTCTTCCACGCTGGCGAGACAAACTGGAATGGTCTAAGCACCGATGGAAACCTCATTGATGCTGTTCTTCTCAACACGACGAGAATCGGTCACGGGTAACAAAGTTATTTGCTCTACAAGAACTTTGAAGTTCGCAAGTTGGTCGAACTTGTGCCAATGAGCGTTCTCTTTATGGGAATTTTGCGTTAGTGATACGTACAATATTCCCAACCGGGTTAACTCTTTCTGTCACAGAAGCCACTATAGTAGCACACTTGTTTTTATCATTTTTTTATATTCAATGCAAAATCCTGAATTTTTTTGCATTTTCAAAACTGACTGCCTGATTGAAAGGGTTAATACAACGAGAAAAATTCAAATGTACCTTTCTCACTGAATCTTTTTTTGTTTTGTTATAATGTTTGTAAGGTCACAGTTTTTGATCGATACTTTTCTTGGTATTCTTTAAGAATTCTTCCATCATTTCAGATTCGCCGTATCGAAGCACCCGAGGGTATTAGAACTGGTAGTGGAGCGTGAAGTGGCGATCGAAGTGAATCCGATATCGAACCAAGTCCTTTGTTTTTGCGGTGATATGCGGAATCATCCCGCAAGCTTCCTATTCGCTCGAAACTACCCGGTCGTGGTTTCCTCGGATGACCCTGCGATTTGGGGAGCATCCGGTCTTAGCTACGACTTCTACGAGGCTTTTGTCGGCATCATGTCGCGCTCCGCCGACATTCGAGCACTTAAGCAACTTGCCATAAACTCCATAAAGTATAGCGCGATGCCAAATGAAGAGAAGAACCGTGCTTATGCAATTTGGCAGGATAAATGGGCGAAGTTCATCACAGACTTGGGTCAACGATCAGGAGCCCCGATTATTATACAGACATAACTTCCTGGCCGTTCCATTTTTAGTTCAATCGTCCACCACAGATAGCAATTCTGCGAATTGCAGCCAAACTGTTTTCGTTCTCGGGGTGGCGTGAGACATCAGACCGATATCATTTCACGGTATTAACCTAACACGCGGCGTCAATAAGTTTATATGTATACTAATTACTTTACTAATAAAACCGAATACTTGTAAATCCATATTCTGTACCTCAGATTCTTCATTTTAACTTTTCGATAGTCAGTCTAAAGAGTTCAGAGATGCCGATGCGTATTAGCGTTCTCGGAATACTCGACATGGATTTTTGTAACGAATTATCCATGGTAAGTGCGTGTCGGTAACCGGCAAGAACTTACCATCACGTAAGCTGTGGGTAATGTAGAGCCAATCTGCCGTACCGTGGTATCGTTTTTTCACTTACAGATAGACACGATAAATTAGCATCTAACGACAAGTGTCTTTTTTTCTTGTAGGTCACGGTCGATAAACCGTATTTTGAAACTATCAATCGAATTTGAAATTTATTAAACGCATTCGTTAAACATGTGTAAAAATTGTCACGCAGACTGGGATATGCAATAATCAATGAATATAGGTTGAAAGCGAAATTTACCGTACCGAGGTCGGACGGTTTTTCACTTACCGATAGACACAGCAAATGAGCATCTAATGGTAAAGTGAAATTTCCCTTTTCTATAGGTTACGGTTGACGAACCGTATTTCGAAACTATCAATCGAATTCGAAATTTGTAAACACATTTGTTAAGCACATGTAAAAATTGTCACGTAGACTGGGCTGAGTAACAAGCAATGACTATACGTCGAAACTGATTTCAAGTTGCGGGACTCCTGTATTTAAAGAAAACTTTGAGGAGAAACATCGTCCTACCGTCTTGGGGATGCTGCATTTTCAATGAAAGAAAAGCCGAAGAATAAATGCCTGCGAAATGCAGAAATAAAAGGTCTGAGACAGTGTGCGGCATTCGAAGCAAGTCGGCGAAGGGGTGAGAAGGGTTGTAATATCCGGTGCGATACCAGCCCTCTAATTTTCGAGTAATTATACATTTTACAGTCTCTCTGTCTACTTTTCTTCATTTACGCTCGTCTCCCTTCTACGCAGCTCCTATAAGCACAATGATTTATTCTTCATAGTTCTATCCAGATTCCCTCCTATATTTTTTACAACCCAACCTAATATAATTTTCAACACTTTCACCACTTCTCGGATTAAAATTTTTCTATGAAACAATAGAATAATTGTTAGACTTACCTGAATGTAAATAATGGTTTAATAGCTGATCGAAAAAGCCTTTTTGCACCTTGAAACCCGCGTCTTCGTGTTTGCAGGCAGCAACGCCGGCTGGTTGAAAAGCCCGGGAAAGTTGTTGCCACGCCAGTCACGTTCGAGGGCTGGATTTCCGAATTGATAAAAAGTTTGGTCGCACCTCTACTCGCCGTCCACTATATATTACATATTATATTATCGATATATGAATATAGAAAAGCACGAGGGGTAAGAATATCCGAAAACGGCGAAGGGATTTCGACGCTATGTCGTCTGATTCTTGTATTCACTTTGTGTATGGGTAGGTATACGGACGGACCCTGCGTGTACGGGATCCCTTGGGTTATGGGGTGAGCGTCGCAGGCACCGTATTCAACGCAAATAAAAATATATCCGCTACCCTTACGCAAAATATCACCATTTCATCCTCCTTGGCGAGATTTTGTGATGCGACTCTTACCTGCGAAGATTAATCATGATCGGTGGGAGTAGTCTGAGGATTTTAATAAGGGTGTAGTTTATCAGAATTTCGTGAATCGTGTGTAAACCTCGCGAGTGCAATAATGATACACATCTAATTCGGGGTCGCAGGAAATGCTGTTGTAGTACAATTTTATCGTACCGGGATCGAGATATTCAGACAACAAAACGACACGCCAAGATCAGCAGAGCGAAGCGGTGCAAACTTTTGGTAACCCTAAATCTCGAGGCCTTGGCTTATGCTTCGTAATATCGTATAATATCGCACCAGTTGGGGTATAATTAAAGCGAAAGTGTCTTTTAAACAGCCCGAGGTGATTGCGCCAAGTAGATCCGAACTTCACTTCCAAAACACAAGCGGGTAACCGCGTAGCCGCGATCCCAGCAACACTGAGATTTTAGCTCGAAAATTGGCAAGATGAGGGTGGAGAAGAATTACGGACATGTTTTGGAAAACTTAAAAAAATACTTCACCGACGGGCTTCGCACTTTCGTTATGCAAAGTGTCGGGCTCCTTGAGGATCGCAATTGCGGATAACGTCTCTGAAAATAAAGAGAGTGAGAGAGAGAGGGAGGGGGAGGGGGTCAATTTTTAGCGGCATTGGGCAGGATTGGTATTGAGGGGGGGGGGGGGGGGGGGGGGGATTTTGAGAGTCTACAGAAGCGAGCGACTCGACCCTCAGCCCCGTTTTCCCGGGGATTATAAGGCCGCGAGGGGGGCTTGCCTCGTGTAATCAGTAATCAAATTTATTAGTTTCTATTGTCTTGGGGGTGAAGAAATTCTTTTCCGATTTTATGGCGTGGAAAGACGATATAATAAGGAGCGGAGAAGCTCGCCTCAGCTTCCATGCCCGCTTCCAGAAACTGGGCTGCGAGTAACGAGGGAATAAGAATGGGCTTTTTCGGCCTGGGGGATGGTTACCCGCCAACGTTTTTAAGATTTAGTGGACGCTCCACTAGCCGGCAACTTCTCGCCGGTCTCTCCGGAACGAGCCGTTAGCGATGCTGGAGATGATGAAAAAAACGAAATTAAAAAAAAAAAAAAAAAAAAAAGACGACCCGCGACGCTGAGTTCTTCAACAAAAATTCCGCATCTCAAGGTCACCTTCCCACACGATTTCTTTCCGTTCGGTGAATTAAACGACTTTAAACGTAAGATTAGAAAATAGACTCAAGGGACACAATGTCAAGTATTTAAAAACACGAAAATTTATTTACAAATGTAGAAATGTAGTTTTACTGAAACTGACCAACTTATGTTTTGGTTTTTATATTTTGACCTGTCTATACTTCAAAATTCTACATTTTAAAATCCTATGAGATATGGATCTTTGTGTATTCGGAAATCCGATACTGAGACCTTTCAATTTCTGATCCATTCACATTTGTACCCCCACCGAAATCGATCTGAGTTCAAATTGAAGCCGTGATAAGGAATCTGTTGACTCTTTAGGAACGAAGCTGCGCAGAGAGTTACAAGCGGCGTTTGCAAAAAATAATACATAATATCTTGCAATAAAAATAAATATCTTTCCCCCTCCGCGTACGTGTAGTTCGAAAGTTTTTGGGGTGAACATGGCGCGTACCTGCCTCCAGAGTTTTATGCGTCTGCTGCTACGTGGAGGCGTGTGTGTGAGTGCATGGGTATGTGCCTAAGCTCCATAACGATATATAAAGCCCATATATTTCCCGAATAAAATATATTTTTAAATCTGAGGGTCTAAACGACCAATAAACTCGAAACACAATGTCGCCTTCCCGCCACCCTCGCGGACTGAAAATTTCAGGGATAACGCATGTTTCTTAAATATCTGCTTAGTATTGACGACGGAATTTTTCATTCTCCTTTTTACCCCTCTCCTCTGCGTCACGGTCGTTTTCGTCCCGAAGTTGAACAAATTCTCGCAACTTTTTTTCTGCCCAACCATCAAACTCAACGATCCTCATCTCGGCCCCTGATCAACGTGATGATGTTTTTAACACGCCAATTCGGAGATTAATTCGCATTATTTAAAATGATACCATCCCTCGAGCTGTTTACGATCGGTCGATAAAAATTTATCACCTTCGTGAAAAAGTAAGGTAATAATGTCGATAATAATAATTCGTTGAAAGAATAGAAACTAGTCTTATCCCGAGTCAGACAGAGTGTAAGCCAATCTATAACGACTTGAGGGTATCGTACGCAATAACTGTTAGTCGTAATTTGTCACCATAATATAATGAGGAAATCGCAGCTTCGAATGCAGAAGCTGTAAGATTCCATTGACACGTTTCAATTCATATTTTTATCCCTTGACGACCGCATTCGGGGCGCAATTAAACCTGTAACGACAGAAAAATGTGAGTTATAGGTACCGACGTGCGATTTCTGCACGTTAATCACAGGCGTAGCTTTGCCTTATGGAGGGTAGAGGTAAGGTACAATTAAGATGGCGTTACTGTAGCAAAAGTTCCACAAATCGCTAATCAGATTGAAGCCTTGTTGTTTATAAGCGCCCCTCCGGTGACCTGTTGAATCACTATTTGTCGCTTTTTGGTGGACACTTTTTCAGTTGAAAACTCATATATGAGACATTTTTCCTTAACTGTACCCTCCAAGGTTTGTGCGTTACCGAGTGCATAGTTCACTTCACGCCATCCGCGACAAATCCCCGGTTTAACCTGCTTCCCTAATTCTTGTGGTTCTAGATAATATCTTGTTTTCCAAGGCGGCTAGGTAATTCCACCTCCACACCGGTGGTTTGGGGGTTATATCGCTTGTATATATGAAACTTTAATTATTATCACCACTTTGTGGGGTTTAAGTGAGCTATTAAGACCGCAACTTCCCTTAATCTTCCCGGAACCTAAACGAGCTATTCTCCTTACACAATCGTTATCACTACTCCTCTTTGTCGTTTGTTTATTTATTCGTTATGATGATTGTCACTTTGCAATGCGTCATCTGGCGGAGAAAAATAAAACTAATGCAACCAGGCAGACAGTTGACCGTGCTTTTTCGCGTATGGATGGTAGAACAGATACGTCATTGATTACGTTTCACTAATTTACATGACATGAGTAATTTGAAACCCCAAGAATTGCGATTTGCCTCCATTAAAATTAAAAAGTTAGGTTATCTGGTGATAAAATGGCGCCGACAACCAGGCTCTGACGTCATGAGAAAATTTTCCACTAGACCATTGTGCACATAGTCAATTTTTTCAGGTTCTCAGTTACCGATACTCCTAATCTCCTTGTCCAAATATAAATTCCTCGTTTTGTGAAATATCTACAACGCGGTAATACACAGTTTACAAAAGACAAAACTTCACCTCCTCGGCATCCGAGTTGTGCAACGTAAATGTATTCCCTTAAGTTGTTTCGTTTGGTATTCAAGAGGAGCGACGGCTATGCCTTTCCGATCAGGGTGTAGTACCTCGACCAACCCCTCTTCTCGGCCCGCGTCTCGAACCCCTACATCCATGGTGCGAGACACACGGATACACGGGGCGATGAGAATAGGAGCTCTCCTCCTCCTTCACCGGGGATTGTAATGGGATGCAACATCTTGCGGAGTAGTTCACACGCTCTAGCGTTGGGCTCAGCTTGAGAGAAGTGGCTTGTAGCGGCCGGTGTTGCCGCCTCTGATCGTTTTAACTTTTCCTCGGTGAAAAGTCGTGCCTCGAAACAAGGCTTTTCCCCCAAAACGCGGAGAACCGGTGTATAAGGTATCCCACGCAGCTACCGAAGAACGCCAATTCCCCACCGATAAATCCCGTCGAGTGCTTAGTGCGTGGAGTTACAGGGGTGGAAGGGAGCCTCGGACCGACGATCAATCGACCGATACATCCGGGGATCCATTAGGGACTATTAGCCCAAAAAATCAACGATCCAAGACCCGCAGAAAGATTCACCGCAATCGAAGGAGAAGTTCCGACGCGGATTAGGGGCGGGTTTTCTATGCCGATTGTGTATATCTTCTTCTTACGCCGATGTGCAGGTGGTGTGATTTTTTTTTTTTTTGCAAGGATCAATCTGTCAGGCCATCTGAATGAAAGGTAGGAAAGGAGATAATAACTGTTTCGACACAAGCTGTAAGACATCGCGAAATGATCTTTTTCTTCTTAATGATGGAATTTTGGTGTTAGTGATTTCTAATTTTGACGGGTTAATTTTGTTCACCATCTCGAGATCGACAGAAAAATTTTTGCAACAGATGTCTGTCAACACCGTGTTATGACTATGCGGTGTAATTTTACATTTTTTAAATGTTTTCGAGAAGATTTGTGGAAATCTGGCCAGGGAGCAAAAAGGCGTTGAAAAATTTTATAATGGGATGAAAAACACCAGAGTCCAATGACTTTGAAGATTCTGATATACTTACAGCTTTTTTCAAACTATCGATATCATAGCTCGCGTTGTTCGAATTTGCTTGGATAGTTTCTATGGCGTACCAGGAATGCTGTTTCATTCGTGCTGACTATCGTCGACACAAATAAAATTGATGACATATTTTTAGCGGTTTCTTTCTTCTCTTTTGCAGCCGATTCATCCTTCAGACCAAATTGACGAAGCGCCATAGCGTGGTGTTGGGAAAATCCGGCGTCTAACTTACCGGAAGACCAATTACAATTCGTCTTCTTGAATATCCGATATGCGTCGGGGGCCGCGGGGGCTGTAAAGACGTGATTTTATTTTTAACCATTTTGCGTCAATACCCTCTGAATATTCCTGATTTCTACTTCTTAGTTGAGGCGAGGAGATACTGCGGGGAAGAGCTTTAAAAAAAGACAGGAATACAGAGAACGGGGAAGCCGTGGCGGGAGGAGCAAAGTCCTTCGCGGCATTCCTAATTTGATTTTCTGCGCCAGAAAGTATTTCATCTGTTCCGTTCTGCTCTCTTCTGTTCTCTTCACTTCGTCTTCGTGTGCATGGGGCGGTGCTTCTAGGGACAGCGCGTCGAAAGAAAGTTATGCAGATTTTTCTCTCTTGTAATACTGTCACCTTCACTTCCCCCCGTTCCCTTTTCTTCCTTCCTTCTTATTTGCACGATTTGTCTTCCTTAATTGCGCTGGAATATAATTTGTACAGGGAAATATTCATCCCTGTCGTCATCTCGCAGTCTCCGCGAAGGTAAAGAAAATTTGAAGAACAAAAAGCAAAAAAACAACATCAGACACGGCTGACTCAAGGTAAAATATTGTCCAGATGAAAAAATGGTATTGAATTCGACCCGACCGGTTGATTTATTCTTCGCTGATATTTTTTTTTTCCTCTAGTCCTGGGCAAAGGGATCCACATAGACGGATCGTGTCTTAGTTTCAGGACAAGGATACCTGGTCTTGAGCAAGGCGAGAGATAGCGTAATCGATCGTCAAGGCGTTCGCCCCGCAGCCGAACTCAACACTTTATATCCCAGAGAATCTGGAGCCTTGGTGAGACAGGGGTGGTATGATCATGACGCCGGGAGGAAGGGAGGCTTATTTCGGTGGAGACAAATGATTCGCGAAGGCTTTTTTGCCGAAACAGGAGAGAGAAAAAAGGCGAACATCTGTTCATATTAATGTCAGGTGATTAAAGTGGTGTATTTAAAATTTTCCTCCACCCTTTAAAGCCGGCGCCGAAGTCGTTTACGTAAAACGATTTTTGGGGGCAGGAGAACGGGGCAAAAAAGGCCGGAATATTGTTGGATGTAAATGCGAAATGAGCTGCACCGCGCCTCGCGGCCCGGCCCATCAGGAAAGAGGCCTGAAAGTGAATCCATCGGTGAGAAATCGCCGATGAGATGGGCTGGTATTAGTTTTAATATACGTCATTAGTCAGTCTTAAGTCGAGGTCGTAAGGTTTAATTGTTTGCAGGAAGTCCCGCTCGTTAGTCATAGGAAAAGCTTCTTTCGAACGCGAATCGGAATGGTCACTCCTGACCGCAAGGTAGGCAAAATCAAAAATCAAATTTTTCCGACACTCCGACTTATCGCCAACAATAAAGTAGCAGCACGAAAGTTACGCTAAACAAAAACCCGCACTACTGTAAAAAATTTTACCAATAGTTGAAAGGCAATGCTATTTTATTTCTGGTTAAAAAGGGTTCGACGTGTGTCCTTTGTTAGCCGGGTCGAAGGATGCAGTCAGGCTGGCAGACAGGGAAAGTTTTTGGTTGTTCTAATTAATCCCCCTTGTCAGAGCATCTCGACGGACAATATTGCTAGCCATTTCGTTCGACAGAATCCTAGCGGTGGGACTCTTGCCATTCGCCCGAAGCCCCCGACCACCTCCCCCCTTTAAAGCTGCTACCGAGAAACGGGGTAACTTTGGTAACAAGCATCCAGTAGCTCCTCTCCCTCTACGGCTCGCGGCACATACCAGCCGTCAATATCGGTCTGGTGTAATTAAACATAACAGATCAACATTATTCCTCCTCCTCCTCCTCCTCCTCCTCCTCCTCACCCTTCTCTTCGCCCCTCTCACTACTCCTAAGGGGTGTCGAGCCTGAAGCAGTACTGGAATTGGTTAATTGGATAAATGTCCGTCGAATTTACTCACACCTTTTTCAGATACATACCGTCCTCTCCTTCAATTGCGACTCTAGCTACTTTAACGGTGCGAAAAGCGAGGGAAAAACATCCTAAAGAATGTTCAATCTCACAGTTGTCAAAGGGGTATTTTGTGGAAATGTTACATCGGCAATTTAACATATTTAGAGTGAATCCGCCCGCATTTATGCAATTCAGCGTACATTTTACCGATAGGCATTTGTTTCGTTGTCTACGATTGGAGGAGAGTGAGGAGGAGTCAGCCAATTGTGAAGTATGAGACAAATGTCGATCGGCAAATTGTATTTTTGGTTACCGAAATGCAGGTGAGTTTCAATAAAATCTACCCTCAATTTCCTAAAAGTAGGCGGATTTGACCTGCATAGCTCAGGCAACACTTCCGCGGCATGATCAGCGGTATGTTTGTTACTTCGAAATATTTGGATAGTCCAGATATTGTATGAAGTCCGCAATTCCGAGACTCCAAACAAAGTGTAGAAAAATCTTATCGTCAATTTCTGAACCGTAATTTAATCGTTTCAAGTCCTTTTTTTGAATTCGCTGAATAAAAGTGCATTCGGAGCATGATTTTGATCTGAAAGAATCTAACGGTCATTCAGTTTTGAGTGTTTATAAAAATTGTGCCTAGAAACCAATATTCGCATTATTTGTTTGGTGAAAATTTTACAAGCTATCCAATTTCAAATATATACGCAGCGTATTACCGAATTTAAATATTATACGCTTTGGTAGCCTTTTCAGAGTCTTGAAGCATCGTCGAATTTTTTTTGCTACCGTTCGGGATGCTTTCAAAGTTTCAGACCAGGGTTGATAGTAAGACGTTGGTAAGAAATGTAAATCGTGAGAAGCGTCTTATTACCTTTTGTACAAATGTAAACCATGAGTATCAGTAGCAGTAGCTGTAGCGGCAGCATTAGCAGCAGGTTACTAGTAAATTAAGCCGACCGCAACAATGTGCGTCTATTTATTAGGGCATTGTTCATGCCGTCGACAATATTGAGCCCCGGCGAGACAGTGGAGAAGCCAAAACCGTCCCATTAATCTTAGAGCCTTCTGTCGCCTCCGAGCGAGAGAAGGAGCAAAAGAGAGTGAGAGCGAGAGAGAGTGAGACTGAAGGGGGCTCCGCACCTTCGCCAGGGGCATCCTTATCCCCGAATCCTCGAACCCTTTGCGGGAATGGTGACACGTTGGCAAAAAACGGCGTGTGTGTAACGGGGTCTTCGTATAATTAGGAAGGACTGGGGGGTGGGTGCAGGGCGTAGGTTTCTTCGGTACTTACGGATGGGTGGTGAGACTGACGACATCAGCTGGCATCCCCCTCGAGGTTGGTTGGATCGCGTTCGCGCGTTGGTAAGTATTTAATTGCCCGAGACGTCTGGCGGCCAATAAATCTTCGACAACACCTGCATCATACCTTCAAGTCAGCCCCCTGCAGACTACCGATAGTGTTTATCGTTGCCGAGGGAAGCATTAGGTACACCAAACTCTCGGGCAAGAAGTTACACGCGTCGTATCCTCGGCTCTCATCCCTCCGGAATTTATGTAACATACATCGGTGAAAATCCTACGCTTGATCATCGTCCCTGTAACTTTCCTACTGTACCCGGCTGATTGGTGTTTAATTACATCCCCGCGTCACACGCGATGCATCAGGCTCAGTCTCTGACAGCTGAACACGTGACGCGGAGCTCGTATCACTTTTCTTTCATTCGAATTTGCAGCTACGATTAGATTAGATTAGAACCCTGCAAGGGTTTAATGACTGTGATTTAGGGTGGTTGAGGTCAAGGTTGGGCTGCCGCTGATGGCTCTTCTGATGAGATTCAAGTTCTCCGGCTCTAATCACTCGAACCGTAATTCAAGAAAACAGTTGCCGAGTTACTCTTAAGGTCAGAAGACCGTTACTCCCGAAACTTTACCTTCGTAATTCGATCCCCGCTCAACGGTTGCAAATGAAATACTGAACGATACCAGCCGAGTTTCTCGACGAGATGAGGAGTATCCACAATTCCGGATAATACACTTCGTAATGCACAAAGCTATCACTGCGCAGGGCTTGACTCAATCGCTTCTCTTTGAGCCGCAGAACGGGCAAACGAACTACCGGGAAAAAGAGAGACGCGATAATAAGAGTGGAGGAATATCCTCGCCACATCGCCACCCTCGAAATAAGAGTGAGAACAGTAAATAATGTATACCGAATCAGAGAGAGAGAGGTGCTTTTCTGCCATCTCGGAGCTCCGACTTGATGAAAAACTGGACTCCTTTGAATAGATTGAACAGTGCTTGGGGCATTTAAAAATGTGGTTACAGTTTTCTTTTGTGATTCGAATGACTTGGCGATGGTTTCCTTTATACAGCCAACAGTCGGACCGTTCTCGATCGGAAGGATATTGCACGGCGATAAGAAATAAATACAAGGATTAAGCAGAAACTTTTTTTTCTCGTAACGTCCCGAAGAGCAAAGATTACTACGCGAAACTCTCTCGGCGGGATTCTGACGGCCAATCGGGTAGGCAATTCAAAATAACATCGGAAGACGCGAGTTCCGATATCCTTCTGAGAGATTGGGATAAGCCGATGGGGGTCAGATAGTAACGTACCACTATTACATTGGCTAGTTCGGATGTGTAGCGGCCATAAGCAGTAACCGTAACAGGACCATAGGAGAAAAACACTCTTGGACGAAACTCCCTGCCCAGTCAGGATATTTATTTTACTTTTATTATTACTATTTTTCTCCCGGCCGCTCCTTCCCGTCTCCTCCTTGATTCCTTTGATTCTGCGTGACGAAAAATCAGCACCTGAACACTCAGGGAGCACCTACTTGTGGATGGCTCGAAGAAAACAGGTTGAATTTTTATAACGGGGTTCACGACTCGTAATCGGCCCTTCAAACTTTCCCTCGCAATTCCCATTCCCTGAACGACTCTGAATGCAGGACAGAAATTGGTGCGAGGAAGGGTTTTGCCCCCGTTTTTGCCGGCTGTTTACGCTGACCACGAGGCTGACCGCTTTTCTGTACGGTCATCATTGGTTTCCGCCCAAAGCTTGTACAGCGGTTGGAAGTTCGGTGAAAGTGCGCATCGGCGACTGGATCCTTCGCCCTATTTGTTAGACCCCATCGCGAGCACGAGGCACGTATGATCTGACAAATACGGGATGGGTTTGGGATCGTTTAGGGGCGGAGGATGAAATCGATCAGCTGTTATACTGCAGGCGGGCTAGAATGTGGTCTTGCAAAAAATTGGTATTTCACTTTTCCCAGCTGCAGACGAGGTGCAGAGCGACGTTTCTGTATCGATCACTGGATGACACGACCGTTCCGCAGGGTGTGTTCCGAAATAAACCGATGTTTACGAGAGTTTCGCGGACTCAGGGATTCCCGGGGTGAAGGGCAACTCGGTAAGCCTTGGTTATGTCGGAGATTATCCCTTTTTCAGGATAGGACAAGACCCGGTACCTCCTTCTCTCTCTCTCTCCCTGAAGAAAAACAGCAAACGATCGCGGGCAAGTCCCGAGGTCATCGGGACGGTCACTTTAATGGTTCTTTGATTTAATCGGGGTCCCAAATCGGTGCGTAAAAAGTGTGGACTGCGCGGAATTAGGTTCAGCACCATTCCATTTCCGTCCTTACCGACCGAGTCCGCGGTGATCATTGGTTGTGTTTGCAGGCGAGCGGAATATAGGGGCTGAAAAGAAAAAGAGGAGAAGTAGCGAGAAAGGAATCGAGATAAAGAGCGTCGCACGGCGCATAAGACACACTGTGTGCCAGGGAAGAGAATCGTTCCTGCGCAGCTTTTTTTTTTTTCCTCACTGCCGTTTTATCAAGTAGGTATCGACACTATCCCCCTCTATTACACCGGAGGTTTGTCTCGCTACCGAATTCAAACGTATGCATGGGAGTCGATATCTCGGGTATTATTCTCTCGCGTTTAAGGACTGGCGCAACTGCTGCTGCCGCAGCTTCTTCGGCTATTCCAGATAACAAAAATCTTGGGTAATTTGAAAGTGCGATATCCCGATCTTGTAAGCCCTATTTTGTCTCACTCTGTCAAGTAAACGCCCGGAGCTTCTTGCTCCGTTTTTCCTCCCTTCTTTCATCGAATCACAAATTATACTCTGGAAAATCAAGGGTTGGTCTTCACGGGTTTGTGTAATCGCTGCAGTTGAGTGGCGTGCGTTATTTTCGCTGCTGTATGTAATTCACTCGACGTGGTATTATGATATATCAGAGACACGATTTGTGGTACAAGGTTGCCTTGTTAAGTTCGTCTCACCGCACCGAGTTAGAACGTTACATGCGTCGGGGGTACACCAGCAATTATATATCCTTTCATCCTCTTCTCGTGTATCTTTACAAAGCGATCGCCTCTGGGTATCGCGCCGCCGAACGAAACCAACCCCGCCCCGTTACACACATGTAATGTACATATTTATACCATCAGTTACACGAAATTATCACTGCAATATTCACATTCATCGTTGGGTACGTGTTTACATGAATTTTTTTTATGCATTATTCTTTTCCCTCGGCTTCAAAGGGGTTGGAAAACTCTGCTACTTCGTGCCATTCCTTCAACGATGAAAACAATAATAACAACGACTGATTAAAAAATCCTTTTCATCCCTTGTTTCGGTACGATGGTATGTCTTCATATCGCACGATATCAGATCAATTTGTAACCGTGCGAAAGTGTCGACGTTGGTATGTGTTCGTTGTTGGGGATATTCTGAAGAAAAACTACCCCTCCTACTCCTCCTCTTTCTCCTGCTTTTGCAGAAGAGTGTTTAGGGTGGTTGTTTACGGCACCGATTTCTTCCCGGTCAATAACTTCTAACCAACCCTCAGGCCCGATTCGTCTGTCCATCGGCTTCCACATTATTTGCTGACACAGCTATATAATACCCCGGAGTTTCACCTAGCCTGTACCAAGATTCACCCTGTTTTATTTACTGTTTACATGATACGTCGATTTTTTCTGCATACTTTTTCTCTTAGATACTGTAAATAATTTTTTATTCAGTGGATAATTTTATTCGTAAAGAATTTTAAGATGTTTCGAAGTGATATATTTATATTCCTAAAAATAGATGGAAGCTAAAAAAAGGGAGAAACTTTCAAAGAAAAGGGAAGGAGAGAGAAAAAAAAATAAGTAAATGTATGCAAAGCGGCGATGTTATTAGGCGAAGTAGCGGCGAGTTTTTCTTTTTTTTTTTTTTCTCCCACCCATCTCTTTCTTTGCATGGACAAAGTTGAACGGGTGTATCACAACAGGATAGCTGCTGCTCTCCTAGGGAATAAAAGGGAGGAAAGGGATGAGGCGCGAAAGAGAAAAGTGAGGTTATAGAGCGTCGTAGCATCGCCATGATGGGCCATCCAGCGACGCGACCGCCTTACAAATGATCCCCATTGATTCCGTATAATGTGTTTAGTTATTTCGCCCGACTATAAACCAGTTCTCACTTGGCTGTTCAAGTGCTCGCCTAAATTGGCACGCTGGAAAATAACGATACACACGATACGTAACAAACAATACTCGTAACAAATTAGCATCTGGTTTTCAACTGGACTAGTCAAAGAATAAGATGAATCTTTTTGTGAATTCTGGATTGCTTTCAGCTTCGTAATTATTTGGAAAACGTACAAAACAATTCGAGAGTCAATTACTTTTGACGGTGCATTTAGATTTCCTTTTAACAATTACTGATGTACAAAAGTGATTTGAGAAAAAATGAAATCCTGTCGATATATGAAATTGAGGAGAGACGAAAAAAAAAAAAATCAATGGTAAATTTTTTTTGCCAATACCGAAGCGGGAAGTCAATGGGGGATGAGAATCTATCGATCGTCGAAATTATGGCAGTGTGTCAAAGCGGGGTTTCCCTCGTCGAGTAGTAGGTACGAGATAGTCTGGGGATGTAAAATGTTCGCCCTGTCCCGGTTGGCGTCCCTCGTCCCGCGGCTCTTTTTGAATGCCCGGCTTTAACCCTCGAGCAAAACCGAGCGAAAGCGAGGCTGATATTAAAACAATCAGACCTTGTAGGCCGCGCTGTTTCCCTTAAATTTGCAAAATACAAGAGTGAGGCGTGAATTTATTCGGCGAAGAACTGCAGGCTATAAAGCCCGTTAAACGCGAAATACGCGAGTAACCCTCGGCTCATGGATTTTCAGAAAAATTTAAAAACCAAAAACTGCAACGTTTTTTCCCCAGCATCCCTCTCGTCACTCGCTCCTCTGCAACGGCCAGGATTAGCATAACCCAGCCTCGGCTGCCCATCCCCCTTCATTAAAATACAAACAAACTGACTCAGACCAACCCTCAAACTTTTAATCTATATTCGTTAAGTCGCCTTAAGCAACTCTGTTGGTGTCTGCATTAATTTATTATACACCTTCATCCGCTCGATTTTACAGTAGGTGAATAAAGCAGGTATGCGAGCCATAGTCTTCACCGCAGAGGCAGAATCAAACCACTTTAATGAAGAAGGTTTTTCGAAACGTCTTGTGTTCGGATCGGTTCCTTCCAGTCGTGAGAAAGAACCTCACCATTTCTGTAGGCGAACTTTGATAAACAAGAATATATGTATGTATGTATATATATACATACATATGACGATAATGTATTGTGCAAGGTTTTACCCTGAGCGGATGGAGTTGCCGGGATGATCACTAACGTCGCGTATATGTATAGGATGGAAGGAGGAATTGGAACTGGGAAAGTCTTGATGGTTGGTACTAAGTGAGATCAACCAGCTAGCAGCGAGGAAAGTAGCTGGTATACTAATCCAATCGAACGATATAACGTATAAAGTGTTATACATTTAGATCTACGTGTACATATATAAATGTATGTATGTGTCTGTCAGCGGTAGTAATATTGAATCCAAATTGTGCCATTATACTTTGCGCGCCAGTTTCTATCCTCCAGGATACGAATAAACAAGGGTATAGGTATTCCCGTTTCTTCTCCCACCCCCGGGGATACAAATACACAAAGTGCTTTTCCCCAAGCCGTATAACAAATGTTTGGTATACTTTTTACCCCGCTTTTCTGTCTGATCCTACAGCGTAGCCCCATCGCAGATCCTGATACCGATCATGAGCAACAAACTCCGGGAAACTCTAGCTGTTAAAGGAACTGAAATAAAGCTCTTTTTTCCGATTTTCGAGGAAATCCATGACGCTGTCTGACCAGAAAAGATCCCTTCACGGGGATTTCCTGCTCTAACGGTTGGAGGTTTCGAAAAATTGTGAGAGGCTGCACTATGAGGTCTGAATAAAAGAGGTCATACTACAGTTCCCGGCGAGGAAGAAGAGCGGAGAGTTAGCGTTGTTCGCCGGGGATGATGGAGGAGCTGGGGAGCTTTTCCCGGCATGTATATTACATTTAGAAATATCTTTGGAGTAAGCAGAGTACGCGGTACCTACACCTACCACATACCTTGGAATCCAGGGGCAGCTGGTTGCGGCCTGGTTCTAAATTTAAAAAGTTTTTAAGTACGTTTGCGTCCTGCAAGTTAGATGTGTTCACAGGCTCACCACCGTCAACCCCCGTCCACCCTCTGCAGGGAGAAAACTTGACGTCGTTGCTGATGCCGCGGCACTACTGCTCCCCATAACCCGAGGAGGAGCCAAATTCGTCTGTTTCATCGTCAGTCAACCAGTTCGTCTCACCCGGGTGCCTGTCTATTTAGCAACTTTGATAACCCTGATGATGCGCGGATTAACTCGGTGCGACACTGGAAAATAACAGTGAGAGTTACCGGGAAATTTTAGTCATGCCGGAATCAGACTCGCCCCACGTTTCTGGTCCCAAAACAAGTATTATCGATATACAGGGTGTTTCCAAGTAAACGCCGCGGTATGTTGGGCTGCCTGCCACTGAGGGGGACGAATATCGGTAAAACAGACCTACCGAGTCATTATCACATTAGTCAGGTCAAGCGTATGAAGCAGTCCATGCCATTTCGACCTGGATCTGACCCTTGACCTCTCGGATTGGTCCCGCGATTTTCAAGAAGATTGTTCTCACTTTGAAAGATACTCTGCTTTATTTGTTACATTTTTTTTTAACACGATTTGAATTTTCTTCAATTTTTTTAAACGATTTTACTGATCGTCGTAATTGAAAAATACGAAAAAATTCTGGAAAATCGTGTGACAGATATCAAAATCTTCAAGTTTACAGCCCGTGTGGGGACATTTTTTTTTGTTATGAACAACGACACAACTGCTTCGCCAAATCCACACAACTTGGTGACACGGGTAGTTCCAACTTATTCGTGAGGTCTTTAAGCGCGATATTCGCGGCTAACTCGATAATTCGGTAGTTCTGTATTACCGATATTTGTTCCCCTGAATAGTAGGCAACTCAACATTAATATCATTTTAACGTGACTCTGGAAAGCGACCACCGAATGCTTCAGCATAGGTTATACACAACGAAGCAGTTGCTTGGCAAAATACACACAATTTAGTAACGCGAGGAGTTCTAACTCACTCGTTAGGATTTTAACTGGGCTACTTACGGATAATTCGATAACTCAGTACTTCTGTATTACCGATATTTGTTCCCCTGAATGGTAGGCAACCTAACATACCGTGGCGTTCACTTAGAAACATCCTGTATACTTTGGTCAGAAAACATTACACAGGCTGGACGATGATAGAAAGTCGCGGGGCACCACTTCGGTCAATATTGAATCAAAGGAATGTTATTAATTACCTTACGGTTTTGAATAATTGGCGGAAGGGAGAAACCTCGCTCTTCTTTCCGGCTGAACACAAAGGTCTCTATAGGTACACGTCGTTGCACGCGAGCCTGGTTAATATTTGATGGGGGCTGCTTCTCGGCCGTCCGATAAGGGAGGTATATAATAAGCATTATTATGGGCATTGAATGAGGAAGGTGCTACTGTGGCGTAATAAATGATTCGGAAGATTTTTCATTTTATTGTTATATACACCTTCGTTACACTAAGGACAAGATTTGCGAGCCGAGTGTAGACGAAGAGCTACGCGGTTCGCTACCCTTCTTTTCACCCCCTGTCTTTTAATGTCTTTCAAGTTTTCAGCTTTGCGCAGCACAACCGGTCCTCCTTGTCTCATCCTCCTCCTCCTCCACCTCTTCCCTTCCTTTTTCTTATTATTATTCGCCTTTTTCACCAACGGCGCTCCACCCTTTGTACCGATAATTAATTTCAACGATTGTCACATTTTAATTGCGCCCCTCTTTTCCCAGCTGAGCCTACCTCTCGTCGAAATCGAACTGCGCGAGTAAGATTCGAGAAAAAAAAGTGTCAATGGGTTCGGTATTCGGCATCTTGTTCAAATGATTGACCAGAACTCCGGCTTGTCTTCTGCTTCAAGTACCTTCACAAATATGACAATGAGAAAAAACGTAATACAGTTGATTGCGAGAGAGCGAATGCATTGCAGAGGGGTGCGTGGGGGCATCAGAAAAGCTAGAAAAGAGGGACGGGAATGACAGAAGGAATTATTAAAGTTGGATGAAAAAAAAAAAAGAGGAGAAGGAAAAACGAGACAGTGACGCAAAACGAACCGGGGCAAAACCTTGACAATTTTCAACCCCTTTGTGAATAGAAAATTGGTCAGGTAGGTTTATCCTGACCATATGTAGCTTATACGGAATCTGTTATGACCAGTCTTGATCTAGCTTACTAGACGGTCACGTTTCTTCAAAAAAGCTTCTTTTTTCGTCGTCCTCGTTGCGAAATAATCAACGCTAAAGTCCGGCGAGGTCTTTGAACCCGGATAACAATTTTGCCTCGTTCACAACGTATTTCACCTAATAACCAGCGACAATAGTGGCCTTGCAGAATAATTTCGGAGCTAAGGAGTCGCTCCCCCAATTCTTTGGCAAAAAATTAGCGCGGAGGGTGTTTTCTCTCTTGGCCTAAATTTTCACCCGCGTGCAGCACGTCCTTGCAGTAAAGTACGCCGAGGCTTCTTCGTCCTGGCATTTCGCGGTCGTAAATTAACCCTCTTGCCTCCGACTTAACCCTCTCGTCTTTATCTGTGTCTTGGGTGTAATCGGTGTACATAATGTTATTATATTTATTTATATTTCAGTTCACTTCGCTTCATTCTCCGGCCATCGAAACGAGGGGCGTTTTTGGTACGTTTTTTACTTTCATATTTCCACCAGGTTAAAAAGAATTGTATATACTACAATTGTAATAACTCGAGTGTATTCACTTTAATTCATTAACGTTCAGCAGTCGATGGAAAATCGTCAAAATTGCATCTAGGAAATTCATTATTTCTTTTTTTAATAATAAATTTTTCAACCTGATGCATTCAATTTTGAAAAGAGTTGGATATACTGTATATTTTTGAGGAAGACGTGATTTGGTGAAAATTAACACATTTTCTTAATGTCATTAGAAGACTTCTGGAAGAATACAAACATAGGAAATACATCGACGCTTCGTTTCAAATCAGTTCAAAACTCTCAAAAGTCTAACAGATTCGTTTTGATTTTACTCTACGATCGCTCAATCTATTCAGAAGCTTATTTTCTACAAATTCACTGAAAAACTTTTCTCTCTCGTGTTTACATCGTTGATTATTCAATTTTACAACATTTCACCGATATCGATTATGATGAAAAGTTGCAATATTTAAATGATTATCGGTAAAGAAGGAAATCTGTTTTAGTGACTGCGTAAAAAATAGTCTTACGAATAAAATGAGCCATCGAAGAGTAAAACCGAAAAATTCAGCTAGACTTTTATCCATTTTGAAGCGATTCGTATTGAAGCATGGATATCTTAGCTTTTGTTTATAATACCGGCATTTCATATTTTTGTATTTTCAAAGAGATCCTTGCAGGTAACGAATATGACAATTTTATGACCAATCAAGACACGAAATCTCATAAAGAAATTAACGAACAGTACGAAGTCTTGGCCAACTAACCGTCTCCTTAATAAAACTGATCAGCAGATTTTTGGTGTACGGTCAAAAAGCTTGATAAAAAGTCGTGCTTGAAAGTTTGAGGACTTATAACTCGGGAGCTGTTTTTCGACAAACTTCAATCTGCCATACAATTAGTTTTATTCCTCTGATAAATCGGAGTGTCAAGTCGAAGCTAATCGTAATGAAAGTGAGGTGGTGGATCAGCAGAATGTGCTTTTTTCAAATTTCAACCGTCTGTTCACACGTGCTATTTTTGAAATAAATAAACAAGTAAATTTGATAATTTTTTTTCAGACTACGAAATATTTCAGAGTCTACGTGGAACCAAGAAGCTCGATAGCTGCTACCAAAGAATGAGTTCGATGAATAAAAATCTTACCGCTCGGCGTCCCAGCGAGAATTAAAGGGTTAAAAGTTCGAAGACTCGCAGCCCGGGAGCTTTTCTCGACAAATTTTAATTCCCTGATAATTCGAGGCGCCAAGTCGAGGCTGCAGTTCGTCGTAACGAACGAAAGGACTGGCTGTTTTGGAAATTCGGAAATATCGGTAAAGCCCGGAGGCTGCGTGGCATAAGCGCAGCGTCATCGTCGCGTCCGTAGCCACGTGGGAGGACCGCTGTTATACGAGGTTTCGTACGACGTCATCAAAACACCGCAACTTCCGTATAGCAGCAGGCAAGGCAGATCCTTGGCACAACAGAATTTCCATGAAAAAGCAGCTTAGACTGGGCGGCCACCCCCGAAAAGAGCCGAACAATAATAGGTATATCATCGTCTCTCCTCTCGATTTCTCCGTGATAGATGAGCGCGGCCACCCCTTCCTTCCTCAGGCCCAGCCTCCAATCGGCAGCCTTTGGCCTTCGCCTTTTTACGTCCGCGATCGAGTAAACAACCAAGAATATACATCGCCTCCTGCCCCCGTTATTCCATGGACCACTTTCCTCCCGATCCCCCAAACCCGAATGAATCCTCCAGGCGAATCCAGGAGCTATTCTACTGCCCCACTGTGGGGCAGGCATTAAAATCACCGATCAGTGTTTCGATACAAACGGAATCTCCCGTCGTTTTTGATTCTGCGCAGACAATTTTGACCAGGAATCGTAGGAAATGATTTTCAGATAAATTTATTCCGTCGACGAGCTCTTTTTTTTTTGGCCAATCTTAGGTTGGGGTAGAAATGTGGATATTTTGAAAAAATAAGGGTCGCAGTGTTGGATTAACTAAAACGAAACAAAAATTTTATTTCACGAAATTTCAGAATGAATTAGGAGTTTGTGAGTTATTTAGGGTGGTCTTTGTTCGGGGGTCGGGAAATTTTTCATTGCGACACACCCTAGATTTGTTCGAAATGATTAAAAAAAAAATCTGTGTAAAGTTTTAAGCCTAAATTTTATCCTGATTTTATAATATATCTCTTTTTGTATGTAAGCTTAATACCATCACTTTGATTAAGCTTACATGTAAGGGAATAGTAATTATAAAATTTTCAAATTTTCAGGGTTTGTTCCTATCATTGTATGCAACAACTCTGCCTAGTTTCAAATGGGTTCCTTAATTTCTACCAAAGTCATACAAAACGAAATAACTGGTTATCAAAACTACATGTATATTTTATTTAAAACTTTCAGAGGCTAGAGGCTTAAAAACTTGACATAAATTTTTTTTGAATGATTTGGAACAGATCTGCAAAGTCGATATGTAAAAAGGTAAAGTATAAAAAAAACCAGAATATAGAATCGGCAGAATCCGGACGATTCTGTGTTTTGACTTGCTGTAATCTTATTCGTTCTGACAACTTTGGCTTTTCGTACTTGGACTTTTTTACATTTTCAAATCCTACGAAGCTGATTCTCGTTTATGAAAATTCGTTATCATTGAGACCTTTCCGATTTTTAATCCGTCTAAATTTTTATCCCCGCATTGTTTTTTTTTTCGACTCCGTCCATTTGATTCTCAATATTTTGATGAAAAAATTCGTTCATTCGCTTTACACAAGCAATGTATTTCTCAACTTTGCCGAACGTGACGAAACTCGTTTTCTTTACTAAAAAGACAAAAAAAAAAAAAAAAACAGGCATTTTTTTCAACCAATAAGTATGGTCAGAAGAGCAATTCGCGTTACGAAGTTAAACCAAATTGTCAAGACAAATTTACTTCTTCAATGTATACTATAACCGGCATATTACGCAAGGTGAGCAAACTTTTTTCCCCTGCAGCTGTCTTTTCCAAATTTAAAAATCAAAATTTGAAGCATCGATTCACGAACAAATTCTTTTTCTTTCAATTTTCACGATTACTTCCTTAGAAAATCTAATCGAATAACACGTAAGACCAAAAATTATCGCTCACAGAACATAAAAAATTGCACGAAGTTATTCAGTTCGAAGTTTTTGAAATGTTTTCTTTTTTTTCAAATCACTGGATACACGGGGGTTTAATTTTTTAACGATTTGGTAGACGGAGAATTTTTTCGTCCAGTAGGGAGCTGATGTTATTTTATGAAAACTTCCTTGAAAACTTTATCTCTCTCTCTCTCTCTCTCTCTCTCTCTCTCTCTCTCTCTCTCTCTCTCTATGTATATAAATATATACATGTATCTACTTTCATCCCCCGGAGCGGTTCTTCTTCCAACGCTCAGTGGGAACCTAACAAAACTTTATATATTATAATATAATATTCTGATATTAAATATGAATATGAATATTTATGAACAATATAAATATATTTATACAATAACGGGAAAATTCCGTCACCTGTACACACACACAGACACACATACACACACACATATATATATATATATATATATGTATATATTTATATACGTACAAGGAGTTTGGCATTACGTTAATTAAATTCATGCTAATACCCGAAGCCCGGTTTGCCCAGACGTCGACCGGGATGTAATTAATAATTACAAGCCGCGGTGCATTGATTATTATATACACGTATATATATACATACATACTAAAGAAATCGAATGACAAGAGAAAATGAAAAAAAAAAAAAAAAAAGAATTAATTACAGCAACGAAATCGTTTACCAATTTCATTAATACAATACACAAGTATATCATGCCAGATGTATACATGGTTTGGAATATTAAATAACTCCGGACGAAGTCGTCGGCAAGGAATCGGAGAGTAGATATTTGATTTATATAAAAAGTTGAGGGGAGTTTAAAAATGTACATCTTAATAGATTAATTAATATAATCTCTCAGCGAGTCTGCTCTCGGTTGCTGCCCCTCTCAGTCATCTTTCAGATCTTATTACTATACACCTACTGCGACTTGAAGAAATGAATACAATTGGGGTTAATTATAATTAGGGGAGAGAATTATTATTTCAAGGTTTTATTTTTTGTTTTTTTTTTTTTTTTTTTTTTTTTTTTTTTATTTCATTTTTTTCTTTTTCCGCTCAAACCCCTTTCGTTTGTTCAAATATTTTAACACCGCGGGACGCGATCGCTGTGCGGTATAATGTAATATTATATAAACACGCGTATAAACCGCGACGGATAAAATGAGACGAGGAATTAATTGGGATAAAATTTTTCTAAGACGGTTGTGGAAAAAACAAAAAAAAAAAAAAAAATCAAAAAAATTAAAAATATCGCAAAACAATGTGGATCGTCGGTTAAATTGCTTGCGGATGAACGCGTGTTGGGAAGAAAGATGGAGAGAAAAAAAAAAAAAAAAACACCCACGCAAAGCGACGGTGATCATGAAATATTTAATTAAAGTAGAAAACCAAAAATTTGCGGTCACTTATTAAAGGTTCGGGAATGTCAGGTTCCCTTTTTTTAATTTTTTTTTTTTTTTTCTTCTTTCCTACTCGGCGACAACGCGCGCGCTGATATTTAATTAACTCGCGACACGAAAAATTCCCACCACTATGTGCGCGCATATAGTTACCCGATACACAATAATTGCTCCTAGATGTAAAAAAATAACGATGCGTGTACAATTTTTTAGGAAGCGAATAGAAGGAAGAGTGTAAGAATATTAAAAAAAAAAAAAAATGAAGCGAAGAATTTAAAGAGGACGTGAATAAAAATTAGGGATTTCAAATCCGGGGGTGAGTTTTCTTCGATCCAGCTGTATCCCCGGTAGCATAGGTGGTGTAATAAACGAGGGGAGGGGAAAAGTATGCCTACCTATGCAAAGCGTGTATAAGTTTAGCAGAGCTTCCGAAAATCGATCGAAAGTTCAACTTTATCCTTATTTCGTACGTACATATATATATATATAAGAGTTTGGCAAATACTTGTTCCACGCAATTGACTTTAACAACGCCTTCCATGGGGAATCCCCTGCCTATCCAGCCTTAGCATCTCCTTTTCTCTCTCTCTCTCTCTCTCTCTCTCTCTCTCTCTCTCTCTCTTTCCCTCCTCTCCCGATGTTTAGAATTATTAGTTTGTTTTCGTGTTTCGGTTTCGTCAGGCGGTTATTTCCTCGATAATTGACGAGTCTCGCATAATATATACGTATATATATATATATATATTATATATAGGGTGAAACGTATATTTATCGACATTCTTATCTCGCAATTTGAAAGAAATCAATCTGCATAATATCCTTCTTTATGGAAAAAGGCCCCATGTGACTCCGTTGAAATGTAAAAACAAATGCAGCTATACGTATAACGTGATATAGGTATTTGTGTCATCCTTTTGTGTTTTTTTTTTTTTTGATTTTACCGTTTAAAACATTTTTGCCAAAGTTTGTCAGTTGTTGCTTTATTCAGTTTTTTTAATTATACGGTTCGAAACAGTTTAGCCAAAGTTTGTCGGTTGTTGTTTGATCTATTTATTTATGTTTTTTTTCGCTCCGTTTCGTTTTTATTTCATCCTTATTATTCATTCCCTCCCGTCAAAGCACCCAAGACTCTTGTCCCTTTTTTTTTCTTCCCAGCCCTTCGTTCGCGCTTCGTCGAATCCCACCCTTTACCACCCTCCTCGCCGTTTCTCCGTTTTATCGTCAAACGCAATATTTCCGACGATTTTAATGCTATTGATTGCCAAAGTGGTAACGCTGAGGGTGGATGGATGGATTAATAAAAACAAAAATGAAAAAGAAGATATAAAAATGAAACAGCGGAGGAACACCGAGATCCGACAGTTCGGAGAGGAAATGACGTGTATTAAACATGTATTAACCGTTTTCATTTTCCTTTCTTTTTATTACAGTGAGTTGAGTGAATCGCGATTGTTATTCGACTGTTTTTCCCATTATTTATCGCTATTTGAATTGGTATCATTTTTTTTTTTGTTTTTAAATTTCAGATCAACAAATCGAAAGTTTCTTCTCCATAAACAATCCCTGCGTGTTTAAATAAATCGTGATTTTTGAATATTTTTTATTCCGAGTAATTATATTTAATAATTGTTTACACCGCTTTGTGAGATGGAGATTAACCGGATAAATTAATTGCGTATATGTTACAGATTACACAGAGAGAAAGAGAGAATAGAATAGAATAGAATAGAACGAATTTTATTACACCAGGGTAGCGAACCCAAAAGTATAAATTAATAGCCCAATAACAAAGAAATACAAATTTTAAACTTAAAAAAAAAAAAATAAAATAAATCTAATGTACTTAAAAAAATTAACTTTTAAATCTTAACTCAAATAAAAGAGAGAGAGAGAGAGAGAGTGGGAGAGTTTTTTTTTTTCTCCATTTTGCAATATATCTGATAAGCCCGTGCTATTTGCGAGTAACGGGGGTGTGAAAAACGGGAAGGTGGAAAAAAAAATGAAGAGACAGGCAAATGTCGCATGCAGAGCACCTCGCATCCTATCAGCGAAAAGAAGGCCGCAAGTAATCCAGCAATTTGTATTTATTTCCCCACATAGACGGGCGTGTATATACAGGGCAGAGGTATGCGTTATATAAGAGGGTTTGGGCGAAAGCTAACCATGAAAAATCCTCCCTTCGTTGAGAAAAATAAAAAATAATAATAGTAGCGAAGTAGGAGGAGAGGAACAAAGAAAAAAAAAAAAAACCAAAACGAAAGAGGAAAAAAATTGACTCCTCGTACTCCCTAGAAATTTTCATCCCTTCGTTTCTCCTTTCCATATAATTTCAACGAGTCGGTTTCTTCCAACCCTGGTATTTTCAACACCTGAAACCCAAGTATAATTCTACTTCTTATCAACGTTTTTCCACTTGATTTTTCTCACGAAATCAAAGCTCCAAGTACAAGATTAATTTTATTTTTCATATCGTTTACCAGGGATTTTTTTTTTTTTTTTTTCTTTTTGAGACTTTGATCAGGATAAATCTCACCGATTTGTCAAGAGAATCGATTTAAATATTCCAAACCCACCGCGTGATTTTACGTCGTTAACTTTCGTTCAAATTTCTCTAACATTTTTACTCGGACGATCTTTTCGGTCCGACAGGTGGTTGAAAAAATTTTTCAGATCAGTTCGAAAATTCGTTTTAAAATGAAGAACGTTTTTTTTTTGTTTCTTCGACAGGAATAATTTCATTGGAGGGGCAAAAAAAAAAAAAAACAGGGAAAATATTCAACGATAAGTTCACCGTGAAACCGAGCTTTATGTTCCACGATTGAATTTCTTAGGGGTCGGTTTAGAATTTTCTCACCACATCCGACCACTTTCACGACGATAGACAAGACAATATAATATTCGACAAGCCGAGGCGGCGCGGTTGGCGGCTAATTACTCAGATAAACACAGCGTCGAGACGTGAGAGATTCATCTCCGCCTTGGGAAAACGGTGTCTGGCATTTATTTCCGCCTAGTTTAACCAGACTAAGTTTCGGGCCGCGTTGTATTTTCTATAAGGGGATGAAGCGGTTTCAACCCCGCGGTAAAAGCGATGCCTGATAATCCTCGCTGATCGCCTCAAAATCTACGAAATCGGTACAACAAACATTCAGACTTTCCGAATTGAGGTAGAAAAAAAATTGTCGCGTCCAAAAGAAAAAAAACAAAAAAAAAAAAAAAAAACACACACATCCTTTTCAAAAACCATTGAGCGTATAAAACATAATGACAACACGCGGTTGTGGAGAGCAACAGGATTCATTTTTCAGGGTTACAAAAATTCAGTGATAAATAATTGCGCGTCACGATTTGGAAATACGGGAGAGATCGTGACGTGGCAAATATATCGAGAGGGAGGAGCAAAGGGGCAAAAAAAAAAAAAACCAAAAAGTTGGGAAGGGTGTCGTATATATTCGACGATAAATCCGACCGGATTTTTGTATCAAGAGGCTGCGAACGAGAGAGAGAGAGAGAGAGAGGGAGAAAAAAACTGGCGGCAAGGGGAGAGGAGGGGGTGAAAAAATTGTATATTCCGATACACTCGAGCGATCGGCTCCCAGGGTGGATATTTTCACACAGGGTGGAGATTGAGGTACGCGAGGGGGGGGGGGGGGAATAGGGGGTGGGGGCGGCGATCGCGAGTAAGAGGAGCACTTTAATTTGTAAACCAAAATAAGCTGAAATCGCTATTAAAACGTCCTCGACGAGTGCCGCGGGAGGGTCAAAGTCCCTTCGGTTAAAAGGTTTAGCAAACAGCTCTTTCAGCCTCTCTAGGCTAATGGAAGAATACCTATATAACCCATACCTACGTGCCGGGCAAACGTTTCGACGATTCGTCTGCAGTTGTTGTTTTTTTTTTTTTTTTTTTTTAGCTTGTATTCTTGTTTCATTTTTTCAAAAACCACCCTACGAGGGGTGGGAAACCGATTTTCATTCCAAAAATTAGTATTGCACTCGTTAAACGATCAGGATTTTTCTCCGCGTTTTTTTTTTTTTTATTCTATTCTTTTTCCCAAACCACCCTCTCGGGGATAGAAATACGAAAAAAAAAAACCGATTTTTACTGCAAGAATTAGTGTTTTTGTTATACTCATCGAACGATCACGAATTCTCTGTGCATGATCGCAAAATAAGATTTAAAAAACGGCCGTCCGTCGCCCTTTTTTTTCAAATTGCAAAAATGTAGATTCAGAAGAAAAAAAAACAAATAAAAAATTACATTTCGTAACTTTTTAAAATTCAACGTTACAAAAATGGTTCGCCAACTTTCAACGCTCAAGTCATTCGTTAAGAAATGTCATGTCTCATTCATTTTCAGGAGCCTGCCAAAAACGTTTATTTTTACGTGTGAGTTGGGAAAAACAGTTTTTGTCTATTTTCTTTTTTTTTCAAATTTTGGATGCAAGCACTCACGGACATTTTCATTTTACTCCTCAATCCCGCGGTTAAAATTACACATTGAAAATCTGCGGGCTGAACAAATCGGGGAAAACCGATGCTGACGTAGGCCGGAGATCGTTCAGCTCCCTATTAGTTACTGTCGTCTACTTTTGACCCCCTTGCGAAAGGCACGTTTTCCTTTTCTGACCCGTCCAATTTAATGCCAGAACTATTCCTCTGACTATGCATACGTCGATCATTCCGGGTGAGGCTGGAAAAAGGAGGAAAAAAAACCAGGCAGCAATTCCCGATGAAACGGTACACTTGGAAAATTTTTTTGTTTCAAATTTATTCTTATCGGTCAGTTCATTTTGGAATCAAGCGTTATTGGCACTAATTTAAAAGATTTCAAATAATTTCAGGTGAAGTCACGGGATTTAAAAAAAAAATTTGAAAAATAATATATGATAGTTAAAGGTCATTTTAAAGAATTTTAAAATTTCATTGGATTTTAGGGGTTTCATTGTACAGTTTCAAATAATTTCCAGGAATTTTGTATATTTCGAACGATTTCGTACAAAAATTTTGTAAAAATACGAGTGGCGTATAAAGCCAGATTTTCAGGATCATCAAACCCTGAGTTTGAAACAAAAACAGCTTTCATTTCAACGTCAGTTTATTTGAATTTCAGTTACTTTGAGTACAAGAAAAAAAATTTTTATTCCAATGAATTGAAAATCAAATATCAACCCAAAAAAAAATGTTAGTTTCGTACAAAGACCCAAATTTCTCAAAAAGTCCACATTCTGTTGTTCATTTTTCTTGAGGGGGTAAATTTTTTCAATTTCTAACATCTCATTTTCAAACAGTTTATACATTTTTTCATTTCCAACCTCACCCTGCGATGCGGAAATAGAATTTTCGCCGCGGACCAAGTTTCGGGAGTTTCGTACCGTCGAGTTTCACTCGGTGTTGAATCGAAAAGGGGGTGGAGAGTAGGTGGCCCCATTCCCGTTTATAACGGGGCAGTTTCTCCACATGCGGGCATTCTATTATGCAATTAGGAGGGCAGGCCGAATTCTAAGGGACGTTTCTACTGCAAAGGAGCTGAGCTACGCTGCTATCAGACATGACAGAGAACACGACGGACCGATCCACCCTTACGACGTTTCCTGCCCACCACCCCCCTCCGCACCCGCGACTGATTTTACTGCTTATCTATGGAACGTATCATCGCCACGGCCATACGGCGTGACGGGATGTTTAGCCGAAGACAAACCACGGGGGAAAAAAACCACACCCCCCCCCCCCCCCCCCACCCCAAGTATTATTCCTCTCAGTGTTTCCTCGATTGTTGTTTATTTTTCCGTTACGAATTAGTAAATCATCGACTGCGACTTGTCGAGGGATGTAGGATAAATAGATTATCGAGATAACTGATAAGAGGGGGAGGGGGTGAGATAGGAGGGCGAAATAATAAAATAAAATGGTCTCAGATTCCGCGTCCTTTGCAAAGTGGCTCGAGAAAATTCTATATACATATAATATTATTATATGCTTCTTTCGATCCAATTTAAATGGAACGAGAACTGTAAAATTTCCATCAAATAAATAATCAATTTTTATAACTCGCTGATTTCATTCGTGGATTATCGACAACGATGTGCAGTTGAATTGAGAATTCTATTTTCTCAACCTCTGTGTTGAATATAAGCGATTCGCTCGAAGTCTCTGCGATAAGTGTGTGTTTCAAATCATTCTCATTTGTAAATTGTAAAATAAAACCGTGAAACAATTTATCGGGAGTCAAAGTTTCGGGGCGTAATTAAACTTTGCGACGTTTGCGCTACCTGGTTAATTTTCTAAAATTTTTTTATCGAGTTTCGAGACGAAAAATCGATTTCTCGCGGGTTTCTCTGGTTTTTCGGGTGAATTATCACCCCGGAGGTCCTGAAGCCCGGCGCAGTTATATTATGTATAATTCGAATAATCGACGGTCCGGGCTAAGTTAGTGCCGAGATTATAGAGAGATCTCCCTAGTTCTGGTTCTAGTCCAACCCAGGCGAGGCCTGTCGGTGAGCCCGTGAATTGTGGGTTTGAAGCGTGTTTCGAATAATAGCTGTTATAATCAGATGTCACCAAATCCGAGATATATCTCATGCGGGTCAGACGGAGGCGTAAGCGAGCGGCTAAGGAGACCTTTAATCGTTCGAATACCCGGCCGATTTCAACCCTCTCAGGATCTCTCTGACGGAATTTTTTTCACGTGCTTTGGAGACAATTGGAATTAAACGATCGGGGGTGTTGAAAAGTGAGGAACTCGGGCGATGGACATGGTTATGATTGTTGGAATAAAAATTTTTTTAATCTTGTAGCTTTGTTAACTGTTACAATCAACGGAAATGTTCAATTTTCTAAACTGCTGGTAATATTTTTTTTCCTGTTTGACAAAATTTGTACGTTTCAGTAATTTTGCTACAAGAAATTTACAAGATACGATGCAAATCTTTGTATACTGGAAATGCGGATACAAGTTTACAAATCGATGTTTTACTTAATATCGATTTAAAGTGGTTAAAAATCTAAAAGATTCATTCAATTTCACTCTATAATTACTAATTTTATTCAAAATTCAAAACCAGATTGTACGAATTCGCGGGAATACTTCTTTTGTTTTTGACATTTACTTTATTTGCATCGTTAAATATTTAGTTTTAAAATCTTGCGCCGATGATGATTGTTGTATCAAGAAAGGAAAATTAACTTCATCAATTTTGCAGAAAATAGATCGGTAATGAAATGAGTCATCTTAGTGTAAAATCGAAAAAAACGACTACATTTTCAACGAATCCTTGACATTTAAGCTTTTGCTTGTAATTTCGGTACTTTCTGCTAAATCATTTTAAGAAAAAATTTTCGTAGTCAACATATGCATGATTAATTTAAATTTAACGAAAAGCATCGATGATCGACCGATTGAGACAACGAGCAAGAAAGAAAAACTAAAAATCGATGATAAAAGGGGAGGTTAAATTGCGGGGATGCTGCGTCGTCATGCGACGTATTGTGAGATGAAAAGCGAAGACTAGACGAAGCGGGACGTGGAAGAAAATAGCTATTCAATGTGTACACAGAGTGGTAGGAGTGGCCTGAACTGATTTCAACGTTATTGGCCGAAGGTGCGCGCATGCGAGTTAAGCTAGTGAAAATTCGTCTATGTAGGATTTATGCTATGCTGGTACGCGACGGAGAGCAACGGATGATCAACTCGATTGAACGCAATTCTTTGTCCGTGGTGAATGAGCTCCGAAAAACACCCTTTCAACCCCCGGTCCGCGTTTAGGCGAAAATTTTATTCTAATCTGGATATTAATTTTTTTTTCATACCCAGTAGATTGGAAATCGGTGAATTTTGTAATGAAAGCAAAATTCGAGTACGAAAATATTTCATCTCAATCACGTCGAGGAGGAAAGCGGAAAAACTGGAGGGTTGGGAAAATCACTATCGATAAGTTTCAAATTGTATTTAAGAATTTCATTTTTTAGACAAGCCAAATTGAGCAGACTTAAAACAGCGGTCGCTGAATAATGCTAATACACCTGCGTGGAACGGAGAATAGCGATCTAATTGAACAAATAAAACAGTTTATAACAGACAATGGAGATACAGACGTGAATCGTTTGTAATTGAAATGTCGATATCGGTTTTGTGTGTACAGTTGTGTGTACAATTATATTACCGTGGCATAATCGCGTACGTTGTACACACCTGTGTGAGTAAATTATCACCGAGTGTATACATGCTCCGGGTAAATTAGCTCGAATTACCCCCTGTTAGGTAGCTAATATACTTGTGTCGGCTATTAAATCAACCTGTTTGCTTTTAGATTATTGTATTACATTTGCTACCCTGTCAATTCGCAGTCCAGAACCAGATGTTTCGAACGATTTTTCGGCAAAATCTGACACGCTTTGAAAATTTCAAGATTTTGAATGCGGATGAATTTGGTACGGTGATCAGTAAATTCTAATTTACGATCAAATATACAAATTTACAAATACGATTTGTAATTGAGACGGCAATAAAATACAAATTGAATTTTTATTCGTAATTAAAGGATGTGTAATATACGGATTAGATTTTTATTTACAATTTTGCGACTAGGAAAAAATGAAGTACGATTTTGGACTTCTATTCGATTTGAAATACGAATTGAATTTGTATTTTCTGCAGATCAGGATCGAAATACAGTTATCATTTGTATCGAACCTTTTCTTCCAATTGATAAAAAATATACACAGATAAAATTTGTATTTTATCACGGCCTGATTACAAGATACAAGTGTAATTACAAGTACGCCACTTGGTTAACTACAAATTGTAATCGGGCGGTGTCCAATGCTGGATTGGTCCGATGAATACGGGTTGTTCAAAGTCGATAGAGAAAAGGTTCGAAGATGTAGATGGCGCGGGTGTAAATTATGCAAGGTTGCCTCAGAGGTACGATCGGGTTTCTGTTACCGAGGTTTGTGTTCCAGGGTTCGATTTCGGGTGGCTTAACGAAACTGCTTTGTATGCAGCTCGATCCCTGCTTCTTAGTGGTTGGCAGAGCTTAGCGCGATAACACGCCGCGGGTCTCGTGATTCCGGCGAAGGAGAGCCGGCTAATATAATCGGTAATAATATCGGCGGCGAGGTTAGGTATAAATAACACCGCAGCGCCCCTCAGCGGGAGCTTTCTGACCCACTGCCACTGGCTGGGCTTCCTTCCTCGAAGCCCTTAATTTAATATCAGTAGGGATGCGGCAGTTGCCATCCTAAAACGTCCCGGATCCCATCTCGCGCCGTCTGTGCGTCTGAATCCGGGACTCGGTCGTCGTCTTTTGCATGCCGGAAGCCAAGAGGTTAATTCCGAAGTAACGTGATATCAGGAAAGCCCTCTGAGGGTAAATTTAGGACCACCACCACCACCACCGATCCGCGCCGTTATTCCTAGACCATAGTCGCCGTTGCGTAAAGAAATTTTATTTTTTTATTACCGGTTCTCATTCTTCTTCGTATATACTTTACTAATCAATTGTCATTATCGGCTTCCGCAAATTACCGCGATGAAATCCCATGGCTAAGATACGAATTTCACGACTGTTTAACGCTCTTAATTAGGGACTCTCGATTAAGCTAGAGCTTCCTTCCTTCCTTCCTTCCTTCCTTCCTTCCATCTTGCCAGCTTTGGCTACGCGTCGACGTTTACTCGAGAGTAGAGAGACACGCTAAGCTAGGAGGGTTGAGAGCGCTGGTAGTGTTGATTCACGAATTAGCAAGAAACTCAACCCCCCCTCCCAAATTAACCCAGAACAAATCATTTATCTAGCTACCAACAGTTTAGTAAACAGGACAAGCTTGTTCCACTCGATTTATCCCCGTTCACCCCGTCGAGTGCTCAACCCTCTGTTTCTCTCCCTCTATCTCTCTTTTTCTCTCTCTGCGACTAGAAATTTAGTCCGTATTTGAAACAATTCCCGATTTTGCAGGAAACGAGAGACGTGCTGATCCCGAAGTTTTTTAAGGGAGCCTTGCGGGGTCCGAAAAGTTTTCCACTCCTTGAGGCTGATACAATTTATTAAAGGAGTTACTACATCGAGGCATTGTAAACCCTTTGGCCTTACCTCAGCCTCATCTCCCTTGGCATTCGATTTATAATATAAGTGACAGAGGCAGCGGAGGGTCGAGTTTGACGCCGTCCGGAATGTCAGGGAGCAAGGGAGCACGATCAGACTGGGAAGCGTTTGGGCAGAAAATAGCTTTTCACTTCAGACTTAAACCTCAGCCTTGGTCCTCCCTCGACGTCCCGATTCTATATCCCATTCATGTGATTCTCCGCAAAACACTGAAGCCGATCCTACAACCCCGACCTGCAACCTCGTAAAATTTCCGAAATACGTTAGTTCGACTTTTCGGAGAAAAGAAGAAGAAAAAGATGACGGGCTCCTCTTTTTTTTATCGAGCTTATTCGGGCTCTGCAATAATTTTCACCGAATTGTTGTAGGCAGAGAAAAGTACTCTATGAGCTTTCTAACGCGGTTGTTGGTAGCAGAATTTTAATTTTCAGAGAGCGCAAAATTGTAAGTAGCGAAAATGGTGTCCGAACGATGTCTTACGACCCTTTTTTTGACGTCTAAAAGTAGCGAAAGACGTCTTTTTGAGGTCGAAAATCGGGTCAAATGAGATTTTTCAAACGTCGTTTGACGACTTTCAGTTTAGAGCTGTTCGAGTTTTATTTCTTCTCTTCCAAATTGAACCTGGACGGAAAAGGAAAAAAAAATGAGCCGCAAGTTTGATGTTTTTTTTAACCTTTTACTGTCGCACTATGGATCAGCTAAAGGTCGATGCTGCAGGAGGGGAAACGAGGGATGAGTGAGGAGAGGGAATAAGGGGCAGTTAGATGTGTTCGGAAAATGGACAATGGCCAGCGTTTGGGGACCCTAAGAGAAACATAAATAAGACAAATAGGCCAATCGACAATAGAAAATATCGAATGTAGAGAATATACTCCATAAATTGGGGCTGGGGTGACTGGCCAACCGGGGAAAAAAGAGAGACAGAGAGGGTAAAGAGAAAAGAAGACGGTCCCGCTCACTCCCACAATTCCTGTATATGGTATAGTGATCTTTTTATGTACCAACGCGCTCCCTTGACTTGCAGAAATATATCTATAGCCGATGTCGCATTTCTTTGAACGATTCCTGCGTTTCGGGACGCGTAATATACTCCATCGTCCAAGAAAAGTGAAGAACAAGAAGATGTAAGAAAAACTGCACAAAGATTTTGACAACAATTTCTTGCAATCGCGTTTTTCATGCCTGTTTTCTGTACACAAAGTACCCGTTTTAGAAGAACCAAAGAAAAGACCACTTTTAAGTCCTAGGAGTTAAAAGTGGTCTTTTCTGTACTGCGCGCGTGCGCTGTCGCGGAAAAATTTGACATTACGCGACCGTAACCTCAAATTCGTGGTTGGTGAAAAAACGCGCAACATACTCTTGTTGTATAAAGAATCTTGTGCAACAAGGAGGCGACGGTTTTTTAGCCTTACGCTCGGCCTGAAAATATCAAGTTTTGCGTCCTTGTTAGATAATATGCTATTTCTTAAGAAAAGCTACGTTCTTGGCAAAATTTTAACTTCAATTTGACAAATATTGTAGAAACGAGACGGAGAGTAAGCGATTTTTTGAATTCGATAAATTTCAGCATCTTGCACATTATTGCGTAATTTTGGCACGAGTTTTGCTCTGCGAATTGGTTTGATGATTGATAGGAGTTTGGAAGAGTTTGTTTGGCAATGGTTTGATATCAACCGCTGGAACTGTTGCGGTATGCAAACGAAATACAATATTGTCGCGTATATAAGAGCCCGGAGCTGTAACGTCTATCGGGCAACAGCTGCCAGGAGAGAAAATACGAACCGGAAACGAAGTGCTTAATTATCGCGTTCTTGGCTTTGTTGCCACAAACTGGCGATTAACGCTATTTATAAACAATGCCGTTCCCCAACTTTATGAGGTTAATTGTTGTTTCTACGATCGAGTTAGACTCAGCTTATATCCGGCTTTGTATTGGGTAGGCAATGGCGTCCGCCGCTCAGCTGATCGATGCGTGAATTGAAGATAAACACACCGCGATGGACGTTAGGGAGGTTATACGATCCTCACAATTATTGTTGTTGAGTGGAAGCCGTTTTTCCGCCGACAAAACATTCACTGAAACTTCGAAACGATTATTTAGAACTTGGACGTACACTCACCAGCTTCATTCCTGGCTTTCTAAACTTTTCAACTCTTCTTTTTCAATCCACCGTTATCACAGTTTAGACACTTAACATTGAGACTTATTCTGAACGGATTCACTTGGAATTCAAAGTAAAACTTGGTACCACCGGAACGGAGATAAAACTGTACGAAGCTTCAGCAGATGGAGAAAATACAGATTCGATCAATCTGTAATTGTTTCAAGAAAATTAAAAGCATAACAAAAAATTCGATAGCAGAATGACGAATTAGAAAGTCCAGAGGTGTTCAAGTTTGAAGTGAAGTATTCACTAGCTTGAAAACTCGTACAAAAACAAGCCACTTTGCTTAATTAACCTGTTAATTTTTATATTGTGATAACTATTTGTACCTTCCAACGATCGATAAACCGACATGATTTTCGTAGAACTTGAGCATCGGTGCTTCTGAAACCTGCCGTTTAAAGTAAACTCACACCGATTCCCTTCGAATCCGAAGAGAAACTGTTCGTGATAATATATCGGTAGACAAGGAAATACTCTCTTGGCAAAATACGTGCCGTTCCATTGCACGCCCGGAAGGTTTGGCTCGTTTCTATCAAACGTGAAAAACATTTTGGAAAGTTCGATGGCGTAAGTGCTTAGGCGCAACCTTAAACCGTTTAAGGGGTGCAATAAAACAATTCCCCCCCCCTCCCTGGTTCTCCTCTTCTCCCCCTTTTCCAGGCAGGCGAAAGAACGTAACAACTAACGATAGGGAGAAGAGTGTTGCGAGTCGCGCGTTCGAGACGAGAGAAGAGGGATCAAACCTTAGAGGAGCGAAGTTAAGCTCACTTCGGAGCTTGCGAGGGGGTGGAAAGAGAAACGACGAATTCAGGCAGTCGCAGAATGCGGGTTGCGTATATTTCAGATACTTTTATAGCCCACCAACACCAACCGTTCATGGCACGGTACTTTGGAGACATATGTGCAGAGCACCTGAAACTTACAACGAAATTATCGAGGCTCGGTTCACCGTTAATGGCGAAATATTAGTTGAGGAGCATGAGATGACGACGCTTGCATGGAAATCAACAAGTCATTACTTTCTTTTACGTCTCTTTTTCTTTTTGGAGCGAATGAGACCGTTTCGGACTTTGCCAAATTATAATGTTTGGTACTCTTTTTATGGAGTGGTGATCGAAGGAAGGTCGGAAAATTAATGACAAAGTACGGAAAACATCGTGGAATTTTGATAACAATTATAGCGTAACATAACCTAAAAGTTAGCATCAGTTTCAAGTACACGTACATTTAGTGGTATTATTTTACCCAGAGTTTGAAATGATTTCATGAATCTGAAGGGAATGAAAGCGAACATTTCGATTCGAGCATGACTTTTACATGACTCGGTTGTCATCAGGTTCAAATCAGTGACGGAAGGTTTACGATTTCGTAACAAATTTGCCTATTTTTGTCGTAAAATTTTTCTGTCACTGATTCTGCAGCCCGTTTTCGAATGATTTTTTACAAACCTGCAACTTATCATGCACGTATTGTTAATTTCTCTTGTTTTGCAAGTTGATTGAGTATTCATAACTATTTTCACCCAAAAAATGTGTAACATGCTTAGATGAACGAAACTCTGTCTCAAAATTGAAAAAATGAATCCTCGTATTCTTCAAAACCGTTTCGTACATGAGTGTCTAATTTATTCACGTTCGCATTTTTCATTTTCACGGAATAAACAGCAGGTTAATCTCTTTGTCAATCGTAAAACTAGGATATTAGGAAAAGTTATACTTGCCAAGTTCGTAGTTCGACTGCGATTATGTACACATGTATCTAACCTGAAAAATTTTAACCGTTGTCAGTGGCAGTTTTTCTCAATTTACAATTGTACAAAATTTTTGAGGTTAGAGACAGTTGAAAAGTCAATTTGAATAGTCTTTACTTCATTTGTCAAGATATTAGGAAAACTTATACTTGCCAAGTTCGTAGTTGGACTGCGATCATATACAGATGTATCTAACCTCCAAATTTCGACAGTTGTCGGTGGCAATTGTTCTCAATACCCAACTATCAATATTTTCGAGGTTAGAGACAGTTGAAGAGTTAATTCGAATAGTCTTTACTTCATTTGTCAAGATATTAGGAAAACTTATACTTGCCAAGTTCGTAGTTGGACTGCGATCATATACAGATGTATCTAACCTCCAAATTTCGACAGTTGTCGGTGGCAATTGTTCTCAATACCCAACTATCAATATTTTCGAGGTTAGAGACAGTTGAAGAGTTAATTCGAATAGTCTTTACTTCATTTGTCAAGATATTAGGAAAACTTATACTTGCCAAGTTCGTAGTTGGACTGCGATTATATACAGATGTGTCTAACCTCCAAATTTCGACAGTTGTCGGTGGCAATTGTTCTCAATACCCAACTATCAATATTTTTGAGGTTAGAGACAGCTGGTCACGTTGGCGCATGCGCGTTAAATTTTAGTTAGAAATTCACTCGGTACAAGATTGCCGTATTTAAACGGTATCAGTGACGGTTTCCACCGAGCTTAGAAGAAGCGGGAGTGTCTCGTCGCGAATGATTGCAGTACCATGACCGAGTCTGTCTTTACTTCATTTGTCAAAGTTAACTGATACGGTCTTCTTTAATTGATCGTAAATTGTCTGGACAAGAGCCGCGAGGACGCAAAGAATGATCGCAAGCTCTGACTGAACAGCGAGTGGAATTGACGCGATTTAATTTCTGCGAGGTAGCAATGTAACTGGTGCGAGATGGCGGAGGGGGGATCGTTTGAGGCAGTAAATTTCACCGAGACAACACAGATCTTACATGTAGCTATTTAATCTATATTTAAGTAATTGTCTCCTATATCCATGGCACCGAGGAATTAGTAGACGCCTTGCAAGCAATGTCTCTGACAAACTACTGCCGAGCGGGATGGAAAGAGAGAGAGAGAGAGAGAGAGAGAGAGAGAGAAAGAGAGAAAGGGGAGGCTACATTACGAGATAGTCGTCCGCTTAGCACTAATGATAATTAGAACGTTGAGGGTGAGAAGCAGAGAGCGCAAAAGAGAGAGAGAGAGAGAGAGAGAGAGAGAGAGAGACGGAGGTGAATTTAAATTGCAAATTTCATCTCTTGATGCACTTTGTTTGTCACGCTCTGAATCACGCTTTTTTACTTTATCGTCTCGCTCGCCCCGCGTTTTCGTCCATTTTTTTCATCCCCCCTCCGCCTTTGTTTTAGAACATCGTGTCTCTCACCTCTCGATTCTTGCCTTATTCCACTCGCCGAACTCGCCTTGATTCTTATCGTTATTATAATAAATACAACGACCAAAACCGCCTCTGACGCCGCCAACCTCCCCGAGTAATTCCAACATCGTTTTATTTTGCCCCAGGCTAAAGTAATTAACAAACTTGAGAGCTAACTTTCTGTATCAGTTAAACGATAAATTAAGACCAAGGTTTTGTATCGTTAAAAGAATAAACTCCTATAAAACTTGTTCATCGATCGAAAAATTACCCTTCCCTCATTATCATTCCTCGCCACGGGATTGTTGCTTCTTCTTTCACTTTTATCGTCTTTGTTTTTTTTTTTGGCTTCTAATCCAATACATACCGTCAAAAGATACGGTGAATGTTGATTTTCGGTTTTTACATCGCGTAAAAATTTATCGATTCTTCGAATACGCGTGCAAACGCAAAGTTTGTTAATTTATTTATTTATTTTTCTCACGGGGGTTAAAAAAAGAACCGGGTGAACCGTGAGGGCAAAATAAGGAGCGGCGACATTTTCAGACCGCAAAAGCTTCGCGAAATGCTAAACAGTCTTGTTTTCTCGTAAATCAGTTTGGCGTCACCCTCTTGGTCTTGAAACGGGTGAGGGTGACTTCGGGGAAGATCCTAATGACTTCGGTATCTCGCGGGAGAGGAAAAAGGCGAGAGTGAGAGAGAGAGAGAGAGAGAGAGAGAGAGAGAGAGAGAGAGAAGGGGGGATGAGAGGGCAATGTATAAAACATTAAGAATAAGATGGTAAGAATTATCGCGGCACAACAAAAGACGCGTCGATTTAATTTCACCCCAGGGTTTCGTTCGCGGGGAGTTTAAACGGCACTTCCTGAATTATTATACAGGGCTGAAATCGGTTTGAAACAAAACGAAAAAGAAATTCTTGGATAAAAAAAAAAAAAAAAAAAACATAAACGAGGTAAAATAAAATCGTAAAGAACGTGAAAACGTACAAATGAGATGCGGAAGTGGTCAAAGGCCTTGTAATTTGTTAAAATTTTCGGGGAAATGTGAAAAAAAAAAACGAAAAACAAATTTATTAAAGTCTGAATAAATATGATGAGGATAAGATAATTTACGTAGGTTTTTATAGGGGTTGGATTGTGCATCCGTACGAAAAGCGTATTCCTTGAGTTTTTTTTCTTCTTTTCTTTTTTTTTTTCTTCTTCCTCTCTAGATAACAATCAACGATATCGAGGTGAAAGTTTAAAAATTATTCCGACGACCGCAGTATCATAATTTGGCAAAAAATCACGGACATCGGCAACACTGCGTGAAAAACATATACCTTCCGTTAATCCCATATCCATCCAGAGCCTCCCTTATGTATATATATATATATATATATATATATATACATATACACGCCTGTTGACACCGCATGGCTTCGTATATTTTTAAACACACATTATATACAACACCGCCATTATACAGAGCTTATTGCACGCGTAGATCAGACTACGATCGGCTAGATAGAATTACAAGATGTAATTCTTTAAAGTCCCGAACGCGATGCGACCTCCTGACCTTTATCATGTACGGCTTCTAAATGCTCGATAGTACGAAAATTCGTCGGTGATGTAAGCCTGGAGGCTTGTTCAGCGGAACGTTTGAGCCGCGATGAGAAATAGACGAATAAAGAAAAAAAAAAAAAAAAAAAAAAAAAAAAAAAAGAAACGAACAGCAATTGATAAGCAATAATTACTAAAAAGTTCGAAACAAACTCAGAAAACAAAATATATACCGTGTCGTGAATTTCCATACGTCGTATTTTTATAAATTTTTATGGAGCTCGACCGAACTCAAAATCAAGTTTCGACTACTTTGGAAATTTTGCTGTTTGTAAGAGTTAAAAATTAACTTGAAAAATTGTGGGATTAAAATGGTCCGAAATAATTACGAGACGAGGAATGCTCGCAGTAATAATAATAATAATGATGATGACGATGATAATAATAATAACAGCAACTTCGAAGCACCCTGCGTGTATACCGATAGCGAAGAAAAACGGTCGGCTAAACTTTGCCTTGGGATAACTGTCGAAACAGCGATTCATCTCTTCTTACAAGATCATCCGCGAGACTGCCTTGAGATTAGAGTGGATTTCGAACGCGGATAAAAAACACAAGCTAAGCATAGGGTAAAGGATCTCTGTGTTAATGCTTTAGGGAGGATTTGAAGATCTATTCCAAAGTTGTCTTTTTTATATTGTATTTTACAGTTGTGGTTTCGTTCTTTTTTTTTGTTTTGTTTCCTTTTTATAAACTCTATCAGGGGTCCAAATCAATGCGCATGAGAAAATGAGAATGGAAGTGATTTCGGAGAAAAAAGGAAACAAGGAAAGCTGTTACAATCACTCCGAAATTGAAAAATAGTGTTTTCATCTCTTGATGTCTGGACATTAATTTTTTTTTTTTGTCTTACGATATATTGAGCACGACTAAACGGATTTTTATGGTTTTGGCCTCAATGAATGTACGATGACGTTTTCGATCTGATTGTTCCGACAGTTTTGAAGTTTTTTAAATGACAAAATGATTTCATTCCGGATCGACGCTGCTTTTCTTGCACTATAACTGGTTACATTCTGAATTCTGTAGTTTTCGAACGATTCAGATAACAGAATTGAAGAAATAATCATATCATTCAATAACCCCGTTTTGAGTTCGAACCGGATTAATCAAGGTCTAAAAAAAGACGAATCACTCATTTCTCAAGTACCGAAAAATTGGGAAAAATTGGGATTCCCTAATTTTTTTGTTTCCACACAACTCTGCATCCTTTAATTCTGTCTGTATCGAATAAATCACTGATTATCTACCGATGTGTATTAAAAACAAAATGCATATTTCGGAGCAAATGGTCTTTACTTGAAATATCATTGTTAAAAAATCTTTGGTAAAAAATTTTTCTTTTTGTCCTCAAAGAATGTACTTGTACACAATACTTTAATTCAACAGATATTAAACAAACCTATGATAACATCTCAATATTGGGGAAAAAAAAAAGACAACCAATTTTGTAAAAATTTTTGTTGGTTAGACCCCTAGAAGCCAGACTCGAAACCTTTCGCTAATAAGAAGAGATTTCAAAACGTACGGAAGAACGGTGGGTACGTAATTACACATATAATTCCATTGAAAAGTTACGTGTACCGAAGAGTCGGCGTTCCCGTCGTCCACCGGCTATCGTGAAACATCTCTAATTATAAAAGTCTTGCAACAATGGGTGATGGTTCGGTGGAACTCGACCACTCTCTCAAAATGGATGGACCGGTTAAACAAAGCCTGCATCCTCACGAGTAGCTATGCATACGTACATTATACGCTGATACGTAGATCGTGGGTACGGGATGAAAATTCGACGCGAAGTTATCCGTGACGTGAACGATCCGGGATGTGAAAAGATTCGTCCGCCGACGATTTTCACCTTTTTTTCCTCTTCATTTACCGTTTTCACCAGGAAAATATCCCCGGCTTGTCTTATTACCGCTAATTACCGTCAAGCTAGGCTCGTTTCATTTTTAAATTTGTTTTTCATCCACCCTTTTTATTATTATTCTCACGAATTATGGTACTGTTATAGCCGTCTTATATAGTTGGCTCGAAACTCCACCGAGTCCCTTGATGATAATCGCGTTGGTTGAATTTATCGAAACTCTTTTTATACGGCCGTTTGCGAACGGGATAAGCCAATGAAATTTCCCGCAGATCCTGACAACTATTCGCATAATATTTAATTGTTTGATAGATTATTACTCACGGTCTTTGGAAGTAACGCCTTTCGGTCGATAGGGTTAACCTTTGGTACCTTGTACATCATCGCTTCGAATTTCAGCTGCGTTAGGGTTTCCGAAAATATTGGTTAAACTTTTCATCCGTTTTATTGTCCACTATTGAGACGATTAGTTCGGATTATAGGCCACGCGGTGAGATATCTTCGAGTATAAGCGTCGCTTTAAGCACCCCCGGAATCGAGTCTCTTGGCGGGGTTGAATGTCGACTTTTCAAGTTGGAAAGAAGAAGTCTTTCAGCGTCAAGAAATAAGAGAGTGTGTGGGGAAAAATTTAGCAAAATGATTTCCGGAACATCAAATGTGCGTTTGATATTTTTTATATGTTCCTTATTCAATCGTCATTGATTTTTTCGTAACGATGTTATTACTATTGTTATTAATATTACTATCTTAACTGTTTGTAATAGTGATACTTGAAGTATTGGAAAAATATGATTTTAGAAAAAATAACTAATTAAAAAAAGGGCGACTATTCGCTAAAAGATCGAATAAAATCTTCAAAATTGGTTGTACAGCGAAAAAATCAATGAAGTTTAAAACGTTTGACTGGTGCAGAAATTTTTTTTGAGAGGCAAGATGTTGGACTTGACAAAACCGGATAGAAAATATATATCGATGTTAAATTTTTGTAGAGACACGTGTGGCTTAAGGAGTGACATTTTTTGTTTTCAAGATGAAGAAATTATTGCTCTAAATAATGGTATCGATGAAAATGATCGCGAGTCATTCTCTGAATCCAAATACTCGACTTCTCGGTTTCGGATTGATTTAATCCTTTTTTTGATGTTTGTTTTTTTATCCCCCATATTGGATCCACCATTTTGAATTTTTGAATTTTGAGTTCAGATTCGTAATCAGCGACCCCAAAAGCACATGAGTGCAAAATTTCAAGCGAATCGCATGTAAGGAAAAATGGATGCATGAAAAGGTTATGCAACTTTTCCTATTTTGCAAAAATACACCTGAGAGAAAAATCTAATGCATGCAAAAGATCATGCAGAACTTCAATTTCAATTCGTTGATTTTTACTTACCCGAAAGACGGTAGTTTTCACAATTCTTGTGTCGAGAATGGCACTTTAAACGGTTTATCTTTGCACAAAATGAAGGTGAAAAAGAATTTTTTCTTTACCAATACTGTTATTTTTAGTGATTTATTTATTTTCACGATCGAAATGCGGAACAGTTAGACGTCGAAAAGTATCGAAAAGTGTAAAACGTTAATTCAGACCGGATATGCGAGAGTGTACAATTTCAATCGTATATTGAGTAACAAGTATGCAAAATCGGTCTTTTCGGACCGAGCGTAAGTTTGCGATATGAGTCGTAGGTGAGCCGAAGAATAATATTGCAAATACGCGAGGCGAAAATATCGTCGCCTCCTTGCTGCACACGATTCTTTGTACAACAAAAGTACGTCACGGGTTTTTTCACCAATCACGAGTCTGAGGTTAGAGTCGCGTAACGTCAGATTTGTTCGCGACAGCGCATGCGCGGAGTGCAGAAAGTACCACTTTCAACTCGTATGACGTAAAAGCGGTCTTTTCCTTACTCCGCGCATGCGCATTCGCAGATTGACGCTACCGTCACAGAACGGGATACTTTTAGTACGGAAAACGGGCACGAAAAAACGCGTGAAACGTTTTCTCGTCGCACAAAACACTTTCCTCACCTTTTTCCACAATCCGACTTCGCGCAGCGCCGAATTTCGCGAGTGTACACGTCGAGTCTCGTTCCTCGGCATGGCGAGCGGTTCACGGAGCGGATAAAGGGTGGATATTAAGCGGGACGGAAAGCCGAAAAGTCGCCACAAATCCGACGCCGACAGGGACACCGAGTTACAAACACGCGTGCATCGTTCGCTGCGTGTATTTACGCAACTACGTTCGAGCCAACGTACACAAAGATACAGAGGCGGAGAGGAGGGTGGAGGGTCGGTAAACAAACAGTGAAAATAATATAATTTACAGAGGATTAGAAGCGGTTGTGGTGGTCGCATGGTGCTGCAGCACACTGAATTGTTTCTGGTTATAATTGATATCCTTGCAAAGCTCTATAATCTACCCTTCCTCCCCTCCCCCGCCCCTCTCCCCCTCTCTCTCTCTCTCTCTCGCTTGGTTGCAAAAGTCGTGGCTCGCGGAATTTACCAACGTCCTCATCCCTGAGCAGTTTACAATTGCCCTGATCTCGTCTTCAATCATTCCCTAAAATTAATGCAAAAAACAACGAAAATACCGAGGTTAAAGGGAGAGGAGATTGGGCGGATAAAAACCCGCAAGGATTCCTCGATAAGTGGGGATTTTTTTTTCTCAGTATCTTCGAAAGCGGTTTTTCGAAAGGTTTAAAGTTTTTTGGGGATTAAAAAGACGGTTGACGAGTGATTTTTGTGAAAATGGAGGGGGTTCACCGAATAATTGTAAGGTTACGTTTTTTTTTAAATAATGCGATACACTTTTACTGACTTGAAGATTCTTCGAATATATTGAAATTTTTGAGCGACTGTTACTTAAGTTTAAGAACAGGTAACAGTCTTCGAGAAAATACTTGCAATGAATTATTTCAAGAACTCTGAATTATAACTATCAAGTAACCTCGAAATCATTAACAAATGACTGGAAGTTAATTCGACGAATTTTTCACCAAGTGAAGTGTAATAATTGTCTTTGAAAATGCTTTTAAACCCTCAATCTAGGAAAAAAAAAAAAAAAAAAATGGGTGCTGGTTCAATTCGTCGATGAAGTTGATCCGCGGTTTTTAAATATGCTACATTCGATTCCAGATTTAAAAATCTCTCGTTGGTAATTTTCTTTTCTTTCCATAAAAATCCTCCCGCCAGGCCAAGATTTCGAAACTTTTGAATTTGAAAAAATCTAATAAAATTACTACGTCTACGAATTATTTCGTCCCAGGCTGAAATGTCGACTTTGAAAAATTATTTCGGAACATGATAATTTGTTCGTTGACGAAGCCGTAACGATACAACAAGAACCGCACGGAGTGTGGAGGATGGTTTTGGATTAGGTCCCGAAACAACCCTTTACGCTTTCCGTACACACATACACGTACGATAAACACACAAAAACACGCGAATTCACATGTATATACGTACATGTACGTATATCGCATTAAATGGCGGAGAGCATATTAAATCAACGGGTTTATCTTTAGGCGCATTCATTGCAGTCCTGCTGGACCGCGATCTGGGAAGGTTGTATTTGTATACGTGCATGTAAATGTTCTCAACGATGAAGTTAATACCTTTAGGATGGATCCGGGGTGAGGAGGTCAGACTTGGTAAGTACTGCAATACCGCAGATCATCCAGACGAAGAGGTTCAGCGGGAGAAAAAGCAGATATCGTTACAAGTGACGGACCGCGACGTTTTTCGGATATGGAAAGTTTGTCGGTCAAAATCGATTCCTCTTGGTAACTTTATTGCGACTTGAGCATACGTCGAGTTATCATTGATTCAATAGGTACAGAAATTTTTCTCTTCAATAACAAAAGTATACATTCATGAGTATTTAAGGTATTGGAATCGTAAACGAAAGCTTTACTTTGACCTCTTTGAGTCACACATTATTGTGCTGAGTCAATTTTTACAACAAGATAATATTATATCCTACATGGAGAGAAAAATCTGATAAAAATTAACCTGCTGTTACTATGATAGTGATGTAAAAGACACCTAACGTAGTTTTCACCGTGCTGTATCAGAAAAATGCGTCTCCACTTTTTAAATTTTGTGCTGCCGAAATACATAGTTTCTAAGCAAGGTAGTAATTTCTTTCATAAAAACCTATAATTTTTGTAACATGCCTCAATAAAAAATGCATCAGGTGTCTTTTACATCACGATTACAGACAGCAGGGTAATTTCTCACAGATTTTTCTCTCCGTGTATGGGTTTTTCGGGTCGCTGATTACGAATCTGAAATCAAATTTTAAATATCAATGGTGGTCGATCGAAAATTTCAAATTTCATCCGATACGGTCGAAAAACTTACACAAGGGTTTTTGGGCTCGTTGATTGGATTCGCCGTACTGAATTTTCAAGATCTGATTTCAGTTTCGTAATCAGTGACCACAAAAACTTCTGGACAGAGTTTTTTTTTCCAGTATCGATGAAATTTGAAATTTTCGCCCGCCATATTGGATCTGGCACCTGGAATTTTTTCAATCTGATTTCAGATTCGTAATAAACAAAATAAAAAATCGAACGACACCAGCTGCGTGATGAAAGAATTATTTCAGCGCGTACGTATGTAGAAAATAATAATCTTTTTCACTAGAAAAAAATGTTTCTCTTCTTTCCGTCACTTCGTGCAGGATTTTAACACTTGCTATATAATATTATAACAATAACCATAAAAAAAAAACCAAATGCTCGTAAATGAATTGTAACAAAGTATGATAAAAATCGTCTCCGGTAAATTTTCACCACGTGCGGTGTAACAGCTACCGAGTTTAATTAGCGGTGTATATTATAGGTAAAAATAAACACACGGGAATCGATTATTCGTCGGACTGAGGTGGCGATCAAGGGTTGGCACGTGAAAACAAAGGGCTGAGTCGCGTGTCTCGTTCAAGTAGTTATTGTGAAGTAACAATGACGATTATTGCCATTGGTCCCATCGTTGTGGAACACTTGAAATCGAAAGTACAGAGAACCTCACCGCGTTTCGATGATTCAAGTACACTGAGAGAAATTTTTAGTTCCGGTTACCGCTCAGTCCTCAACTATTTTCATTTTTTACCACAATCGAAAAATACAGTTCTGGGTAGAAAATGAAAATTAGTTTTCTAGCTGTTACCGGAAAGTCTGGTATCCGTGACTATTCTCTTCCGTTACGATCACTGTTGCTATATTTTCTCTTAACTGTTGCGAAAATTTAATGCTCGTGCAAGAATAAATTGACGTTAAAGCCTTGTTTAACTAAAAAAGTAGAGTAAGCCTCGCAAACTGATTTTGCGTTGCAATTACCAAAAAACAATCTACGATAGCGCAAAATGCTTAGGCGTACCTCGTTTTTCGTAATTCCAAAAATATTTGAACAGTTTTTTTAACGATACCTGTTTCACTGAATTTTTCTATTTACTGCACCAAACGAAACTTTTCCTCGGTGTAGCTGCAAAAACGAAGAGGTGAATCAAAAATGCTGTAGCTGGTATGGTTTTCTTTTTTGTTTCGTTTAAAAATAAAAAATTTCTTGCGAAAAACTTAGCTATGGAACATGCGTACTTTTTGAGAAATAACGTTTTTTTTTTTTTCTTTTTTCAATGGTGTTTACAGCTCTTTTAAATTTTCCTCTTCTAATGCTCTCCTGATCGTAAGACACGCTTCGCGCGTACATTCGTCGACAAATCGATGAACGGTATATAAGCTAGGGTATTTATATCGATACACCTGTAATAGCGGATGTTTAAATTGTGACGTTACACGTCGTTTCGGTGTTTGCAAATGGTAATTAAGTTATCGATTTCGTTATACGCTTTCAGCTACACGCCTGTTCGAGACTGACTGGTTTTGCAGCTACGGCTACGACTGTTGTTTAAACTTTTACCATACCGATGGACAACCTTTACTCTTTCTTCGAGGATATCAATTAATTATCTATCTGTACGTTGTTATATTCTACGCGTATATTATCACCGCGTTGTTGATGGAAGGCTGCGAAATTAACCCAATTTTACGTATATCGGTACGTATGAAAAATAATTGGAACCATGTTCGATAAAACAACAATTGAATATGGGAATGTTAAACGTTGACTGATAAAACATGATATTAATAACCGTTGAAATAATACACATGTACATATGTTTAAGGAAAAAAAAGTCATCCACGGTTTCTCTGACGGTCTGATGGGGTGGAAGTAAAAAATAAAAAAAAAAAAATAAAAACAACAAAACAAAACCGAATACCGAGAGAATTTCGCGAGCGTAGTAATTAGCAATTAATTTTTTCAAACCTGCGGTCTATCGCACTTGTTTTCTCTTTATTTTTCGTCAGTCTTTTGTTTGTTTTTTATTTTGTATCGTTCGCTTTTTGAAAATCCGACGCCTATAACGATAAAACGAGACTGGCCCGCGTCGTTCGTTTTACCCGGTATTCCTTTTCTTCCTTGAATTTCGAATTTACACTCACAGCGTGCACGGATATGTAATACAATCGTGTCTATATTTATCTGTAGACGGAATAGGAATATTCACGTATATACGAACACAGTTATGTACACATACACCTAGGTACAGATCAATGTGTATACATTTAACAACGTGTATAGATATTTACTTATGGCGTTGAACAACTATAGCTGGTCTTTGGGGGCATGGCATGCATATGATGCTTCGCTCCGCGCGATGGCAAACAGTGGGTATAGTATACATATCGATCAGTATGACTCTGGTAAACAACTATTGTTCGAGAGAGAGAGAGAGAGAGAGAGAGAGAGAGAGAGAGAGAGAGAGAGAGAGAGGGAGGGAGGGTGTAGAATGCTCCGCAACCCCTTTTACGGCAATGCCCGTCCCCTCTTCTTCATCCTCGTCACACACTCGCGATATGCCTGCTTAGCTTACTACCCCGATCATGTTCGCCACCATCCAGGGCTGCACATTCTTACCCCAATTTAGATTTTACAAGATCGAAGAAGAGAGGAATTGAGAAGACTTGGTATTGGTCGATTAGATTTATTCAAGGGTGAATGGAGTTCGTTGTCTGAAGTGAAAGTCGGGAAAGGTCGGAAGAGACTGTTTGAAAAACAACATTAATACCGCGTGATAGAAATGAATCTGAGGATATTCGCGTGACGTTAGAATCTGATGAAAAATATCAAAGGTTCGTCATTTCAAAGCTTAAAAATTTTTCTCAAGTTCTTGTTAAATGTTATCGCTGTGCGCAAATAACATTGCTTGGAAATTTTTCAAACAGTTTTGGTTTCGATTCGATGAACTTCGGACTAGCTTTAAAATACACTTATTCAATATTCTTCCTATATTGAAAATGAATTCTTTTCACTTTCTCGTCATTTGTCTTATCGACGGGGCTGCTGATACGATACTTGCGTACATGTATCATCATTTTTTTTTTTCACTCGCCGTCGGTTGGATTTCTGAAAACAATCAATGTTTCGTCAGAAGTGAACTGATCTGTAGATTCGACATTGCGGAAATTTTTCATCATCACCATCGGTTAACCTAACCTAACCTCATCTAACATAACGTAGTCTAACTTAATCTAACGTTCCAAAAAAAAAAAAAAAACCTTCTTACATCTTTTAAAGTTTCAAGTTTAGGGCGAGGGGGAGGGATCACAACGCAATGAGAGAAAAATAACAAAGAGAAAACGCGTAACATAACCTAAACTAACACAACGTAGTCTAACCTAACCTAATATAAAAAAAAAACCTTACAATTTTCACGTTTTAAAATTACCGGCGGGGAGAGTGATCACAACGCAATAAGAAGAAGAAATTAACAAAAAGAATAGACGAATCTAACCTAACATAATCTAACATAACGTAGACTAACCTAACCTAACTGTGCAAAAAAAAAAAAAAAAAAACTTTTTACATCTTTCACGTTTTGAAGTTTGGCGGGGAGGGTAGGAGGGGGAGGGTGATTGCAACGCAATGAGAGAAAAATAACAAAATAAAACGAAATTCCTCCTGGTAAAAAATTACAGTATAGGTAATATTTGAATTTTTGGTACGTGTATAATTACGTGTCCTTGCATACAGGCGAATTTATACTTACGTATAGGCATTTGTTTGCATGGGATTCCCCCGGTGCGTAGAATGTATCGTGCCGAGGGGGTTTTCAGGGGGTTCGGTTTTCGTATATTATTTCAGAGAGATAGGATGGGCGGCGTCCCTGGCTTGGTGCTAATCATCTTGGCGTTGGGTTTTCCCCTCAGGGTGGCATCCGTCGGCCCTGTGCCGCCCCTCTAACAGTCCGCTTAGCCAAACAACCCTGATAAATTATGCAAAAATCAACAATACAACAAAATACACAACAAACAGCTGTGCGCCGGTTGTACATATTCGCGCGCTTGACCGCGTGTTGGTGAAACGAACGAATAACGCGGCTTTCTTCTTGTGTGCAGGTGTGTTTTCGGATGGACCGGCAAAGAGCCTGCAGGGAGACGACAGAAAATCCTCTTTACATTACGTTATATTACACTGTACACATATTGCCCCCCCCCCCCCCCCCCCCCCACCCCCACCACCCCTCTCCGCCGCATATATTTATTCATGTTGCGACGTGCACACAGCGATGGATATGTAAAGAGTTGCACTGCAGGTTACCTTGAATCATCGATCTCGCCACGTGTAAATAAATGACGAAAAGGACGCGGCTAATAGAAGTGGAGGAAAAAAAAAATAAATAAAATAAAAATTTATAACTACGCGATAACATTGTACACACAAAATGATAACAACAACAAATAAACAGCGAAAAACAGGTCTACAGAAAATGAACAAAATACAAAATACACGTCGTTTATTTGCGATATATCAACAAATTTTTTCGCAGGGCGTGCGATTGCGTTCGGATAATTTTTATTAATTATTCATATTCTTGTGCCAAATGTATAAGTATGAATTGTATCTATATACTTGCGAAAGATTGATTAGAAGAAATTTTTACGAATTATTGAAATAGTTGGTTTTTGGCATTAAGGAGATGACATGGTATGTTGTTACCGACCGAGTAAAATATATCGCAGATCTGGATGCAATGACGAACAAAACTATTCGAAAACTGTTTGGTTTCGTGCGAAAATAACTCCAGGAAATGGATTTCTGCAATCGGTGGATATTCAACTATAGAAAACATTTCTTGGGTTTTGTTCTTGCGTGACGCGAACCTTTTTTTTACTTGATATTTGCGTTCGGCAGGCTTTGACGAAAGTTGAAATAAGTGACATTCTACTCAGTCGGTAAGGAAATAGATTCGAAATACGAATCTTTTTTATTTTATTTATTAAAACCGTCGTTTTTTATACACTTTTCATACAGCAAAAATATGGTGCATAAGATATATGTATGTGTGTGTGTGTGTGTTTCGCATCAGTGCGAATGACGAATTCTCCGGCAATACGTCGGCTTTAGTTTTAACAGTAGGCCGAATCGATACATGAATAACTACATGAGGAATCTACAACCCCGAGCTGCAATTCTCCCTACCAGAAACCACGTGTGTATACCTCTAAACTCCGATACACCCAAGGTACATACATACGTAAGAATCTATATTCACGTATGCATGATATACACACACGCTAAAATCAGAACCAAATTCAAATTTTCCATTCCAGCCAATAGATGTCTATGCCAATGAATCAAATTTATTGGTATATAAACAGATAAAAAGAATTCGCACAGATGAAATTTTTTTTCCATCATCTCATTTCTGTGCGGCTCAGTATCAATTCTGTTTCTGACATTTTTTTTTGTATTCATACTATTTCATTGGGTTAGTTGAATTTAGTGATTTATGTTACTTTTTAGATACGGTTTATTTTCTCTGTCGACCCAGTTGGCTTGTTTCTAGTGACTTTTTGCTCACTAGATATAGTTTTTTAACTTGTTGTTAGTGACTTTTTGCTCTCTCGATCTAGTTTTTAACTTGTATCTAGTAACTTTTTAAAATCAGTTCTATCAACTTCTGGGATTCAAAATTCTGTGTAGAAGCTATATACTCTACTTGAATCTGATTAACGGAACCTAAAATCGATACACTGCACCACGATTGAATTTCAATATTGAAAAACTTGATATCCCATGGGAAAAAAATTGAATCCGCCGTTGTTTCGATTTGCGTGAGAAACCGGGCGTTTTTTTTTTTTTATTTTCACCGCAGACACCTTTATGGCGGTAAAATCATCGAAGGATGAAAAAATGTGGATTGCGCACTTTTGTTTCTCAGCCCTTCATGTATTCGGAGAAAAAAAAGGTAAAAAACAATGAAAATTGACGGACCATTTTGGCAACTGAAATTGCACGTTATAATTGTAAAAATAATTTCAGTGTGTCGCTGTGCACGCGTAGGTCGGATATTATAACGTGTAGAATGACGCACGTGTCCGGCAAGGTGACACAAGTTTCCCCTTCCACTTTCTTATTTAAAAACTTATGACATTCCATTACCACGGTGAAAAAAACAAATGCTGAAAAGGAAATTGACTAGTTGGAGTTTTAGCATTGATCGTACTAATAACAAACAATTCGAGAGTGCTATGCTGAATAAATTGCGCTACCAACAAACGTGGGAAAAAACTCGAAAAGTCTACTAACATTTGGTTACTTCATCACTCAACTCGATTCAAGTGAGACCGTTTTGCACGGGTTGTCCACGGAGCCTAGACACAAGAAGAATGATCGTGATGTACAAGATACGGCCTAAAATTTGCATCAAGAACTTTCACCACTGGAGGCGCTGGCGCTGCTAATGTCAGGTGTTTTGAATTTAGGAAGGGGAAAGTCGTTATCACGTGATACAAACAATAACAAACGTTCGCCATGATCGCGACCACGGTCTTACATCCAGGTCTTGCAACGAACGTGGTGGGGGGTTGTCAGTTCACGTCCGAAACAAAAGAACAACTTATGGCCACAAGAGCGGCGCTACGAGTTATTCATAAGCTTATTATTATTATTTGGCGGAACCCTGACCAATCTTTTTGATACTCATACACAGATAACCTTACGTTGTAACGTCACTCATACGTCTATGAATAACTGACAGCGCCGCGTAGTGGCCAGTAGTGGCAAAAAAATGAAAATCTGGACAATAACGCGGCCAACCCCACCACTCAAATTTCAGTTGCTTGCAAAACCCGTATGTCAGACCGTGATCGTGAAATTAACGTCACCGGCGCTGCTCTGGTGGACGTTGTGAGAAAATGTTCTTTCTCTTTTCTTCTGGTCGAAAATAAAGCCAAAAATTCGACGTCGATCGTTCTCCTTATATCCAGGCTCCGTGTCGTAGTCTTGGACAAGGGTCCTATAAGCATCGAGTGTCACCTCGCTGCACGTGTCCGTCGCGTAGGGTATAGGTGGTAGGCTTTCAACGAATAAAGCGTGGAAGCATCTACCTACCGATGTAGCGTCAGGCAGCGTGGTTCGCAAGATTCGTAATACGGTCTTTACTGCGCCGACTCAGTTACCCGCTCGGTGCCACCGCATGGAAGGCAAACCAGCGGCGCTTAAACGCGACGCGCCGCTCGGTCAGGGTTTTGCTGGGTGGTGGATTCGGTGCGTCGCGACGCGCAGAGTCGCCAAACGGCAGTCGACAGGCGCGCGAAACTCAGTCCGCGACGCCGCTTGACGATCTGCACCGTAGACGGAGAGATTTTTCCCCCGCAAAAAACCAACAGGAAGTTTAAAAAAAGTCCCGATACACCTGATCCCGTTCCTCTCTCTCTTCGCCTCTTCGTCTCTCTTGCATCTATCTGTTTTGTTTATCCCCGATTCTCTCTCGCTCTCTCTCTCTCTCTCTCTCTTTCTCTCTCTTCACACGTTCTTCGCATCGCGCCGCGTCTCGTCGTCTCCTATTCAATTTGGCGAAGGGCAGAATTAAGGAGACAGAATTGGAGGACGCTGAGGAACGGAAAAACGACGCAGAGGACGGAGAGGAAAACGGTCTTAGGAAAGATAATCGGATTATAAAATCGACGAAGAGAATCTGAGGGGAAGGTATAAATAAGGACGATAATTTCATCCGTCTGACAACATCCGCGCACGGGTTCTTAATCGCTGCATGGATTTCTCTACTCCGATTATCAAGAAAAATAACACCGGCGGACGTATGTAAAGAGGGAGAAGATTCGAAGGGCTTTGCCGCCACGTGCTGCTGTTGTTGCGAAATACCGTCGGCGAGGGATCGGCGCTACCAATAAGAAGGGAAGTAAAGGAAGGAGAAGGGATACCGAAGGACCGGAAGCTGCTCGTGGACGCGTTTCACCTTCGTCCTCGCTTGTTTCTTCGTCCTTTGCTGCTTGAGGATCGTTCAGGATATGCTGGAGCCACGCTGGAGACCAGTGCAGGTAGAGATGAACCAACTACGCCTAAAAGCAAACAAAATAAGAATAAAAAAAAAGAATAATTAACAAACAAATGCCTGAAATATGCCTGCAACCTGCAACCTGCCAAATGCCAAATGCCACCTGCCGCTGCACATGCAACCGTCACCTGCACATAATATTATATAAAGACGATTGAAGTAGAGAGAGAGAGAGAGAGAGAGAGAGAGAGAGAGAGAGAGAGAGAGAGAGAGAGAGAGATAGAGGAGAGAACGAAAATTCATTTTTCTTTCCTCTTCTTTCACTTTTATTATATAAATGTGTGTATATACGACAGCTTTGCTTTTCCAATTTTCATTATCTCATATGATTGTTTACAATGTAGCCGCGTAGGGCGCGCTTGTTGTTATTATTAATGTTGTTGTTGCTGTTGTTGTTGTTATTATTATTATACTAGCTTTATTATGTGCTTTACATTTTATAACGTTATAAAGCGTACCGTTATGTATGTATTGTAGTAATAGGTATACATTACATGAATTATCTGCACTCGCGTGTGTTAAATAATGTATAAATTTTAATCTTGTTACTGATTTGAGAAAAATTTTATTGCTACCTATGACTGCCTCATTTTTCTTTATTTCATTTTTCGTTTTTTTTTTTTTTCTTTGGTTTGTTTTCGTTTGCTTTGCTGAATTTGCATTCGCTTACGAACATCCATAGTAAATTTTTCTTCAATCCATCCCCGTGTACGTTGCGTACATCTGGGTTTTATTTTTTGTGTGAAAAATTTCCGAATGATCGTCAAACGACGATTTCTGTTAATTGACGATTCACCGTTTTTTTCCTTTTTCCGTTTCCTTCGATTTTTTTCCAATAATTATCGAAATGAAAAAACCGGATGATAATTATACCGGAATATTGCATCAAAATTCGATCGGAAATATTACAACAGTGATCCTTTTCAACGAACAAATTTCCGCAGTTCCGGTGACCAAATTCACGAACGAAAATTTTATGCAGAAAAAAAATAAGATAAAAATATTACAGCGAGGAAAAGGGATAGGCGTGTATTACGCATGTTATGTGGTAGACATAAATGGAACGACAATCAACCGCCAAGAATACTGAGTTATTTCAAGGACAAAAAATTCTACACAAAATACGTTATATATGTACATACTACGATTATTTTTTCCTCCTCCTGAAATCAGTAAACACGCGATTGCGCTTTTTATAGGACTTTGATAATGATGGCAGGAAAAAAGTAGAGAAATTATTGTTATTATTATTATTATTATTATTATCCATCATTTGTGCGTCGTTTCTTTCAATCCAAGTGCCTATTCGTTCCGTTCAACAATTTTCACTACCATTCTTGAGCTTTTAACTCCTGGATGAAGAAATACGAGAAAAAAAAAAAAAACACGCAAGACGGAAAAAAAAGTATCGTAAGGATGAATTATTTTCCAGCATCTGATGAAAAATAAGGAAAATATTTTTTCGGTTCGTGCTACCGAATCTTCAAATCAATCTCGCTCTGCCTATTTGCCTGATATATATATATATATATATACGTTTATAAATAATATATATAAGTATATATATTAGGGTGTTTGAAACAAAAAATAAATTTTTTTTACCCAAACGAGCTTCAAAATCTCGGTAGAGCATCTCGAATAGAATATCTCATCAAAATATGAGCTCTTAATATTGATATTTAGGGGTACCTATATGTATAATTGTTTCTATTTTCCATTTAAGTAATACGCAAAGATTAAAAAAAAAAAAAATTTTCAATACTTTTTTCTTCGTAAACGGCTTGAGTTATAAACTATCCAAATACAGATTCTTATAAAAAATTTCACGCTCTATAAAAATGTACCGATACAGAATTTTCCCAGCTTTAACCGATTAACAGATATTCTCCTATAAATATGACTGAGTGATCTTGAATATCTCTTAATCGATTAGAATCAGGAAAATTTTATCTCAGCACATTTTTATACAGAGTCAAATTTCCTATGAGAATCTGTATGCATCTGTATTCTTAAATGAAGGCGATTGCGAGGAAAAAAAAAATTCGAAAATTTTCCAATTTCTTCACGTGCTAAATGGAAAATGGAAAAAATAAAATAGACACCTTTAAATATCAATATTAAAAGCTCGTATTTGGCTGAGAAATTTCATTCGAGATGCTCTTAACGAAATTGTTTAATGCACGTTTGAAAATAGAAAAAAGATTTATTTCAGCTCACCCTCATTTATGTGTGTATATAATAAATATAGAAAATGCGTATCAGCAATTTCTGAAACGAGATAAACGTGTGTAAGTTCACAGTAAAATGCGAAGGACATTGTGCACTGTGCACCGTTTAAACTGAGCGCGTGCACACACATTCACACACGCATATGCACATGAAAAAAAAAGTAAAAAAAAAAATAAAAAAATCTGAATATATTTAAACGTACAAACGAAGATGTGGATACTAATGATACGTGTATTTCGCACGAGTGTGCCTTAAAAGATAAGACAGCGAGACTGAAGGAACGCGTACGCATGTGTGTATGTATTTATATATATTTACACACATATGTGGATAATATATGATGTGGAAGTAGAGAATAAAATGTATGTGCGTGTGTGTCGAAGTATACTGTACTATGTGTAGTGGGCGGAAGGCGAGACCGTAGGAAACCGGAAGTATGGTTGGAGGACGTTCAAGGCTTGAGCAAAAGAAGGGGCGGATCCTCTACACTCTGGTCTACGCTATAGGGGCGTTAAAGATGCTGGTGGGGGATGCAGCTTCCGCCACCCCCGTTTCCCCCCTTGCCATCCCACCCCTGCCCACCTCACCATCGTTTCCTCGTTCCCCTCCCTGCCAACAAACTCGGACCTGCTGCGGGTGTACGTTTTATGTTTTATTTTATTTTGTTTTTTTGGAAAATAAGTAAAAAACAAAAGTTGAAAAGAAAGCAATGGAAAAACGAAAATCAAGCAGCATGGAACTCTCGCGGTCTCGTCCTACGCCATCTTACAACGATTTTTTAAACTATGTTAACCGGTCACGTGACGTAAGTTTTGAAAAAATCCGATGTAGCTCAGGAATTTGGTACGGATTTTTTTCAGTCGTTTTCTACGTTCATTTCGACACGATTTACACATTTTACACACGGTACAAGTGTGTTGAAAAATTGTTAGAAATTTCGAGAGAATTTTAAGACCGATGTAATTATTCCAATTCACTTTCGTGTTGTGCAGTTTTTTTTCCCTGGCTTTTGAATTTTCCTGCCCGTTTTTTCGCAGTGTTTTTTTTTTTTTTTTTTTTTTCACAGCAGCTAGAGCGGATCAGAAAGATTTTTTTTTATATTTTGAAATAGCGAGTTAATATATTCACACTGCCATGAAGTCAAAATGTTGACATTGAAATTTGTTAAAATTTTGTTATTGGTATTCGGAACATGCACGTGTTGGATTAATTACGATAAGCAATAATTGAAAAAAAAAAAAGCAAAGAACACTTCTTAGCAATATTTCTACGAATATCTTAACCGACGCAAAAAAAGATTAGTTATAAAAGAGATATATGTCACGTATACATATGTATTATACTCACCGATTTCACGGACTCCGCCTACTTTCGTATTAATCACGCTTCTTGACGTTTTACTTTTGTACGCGGACGTGTATGTATGTATATTATTGGTACCTATGTACCCAGTGTCCTGTCCTCTGCTTCGGCGCAGACATCTTTTTTCTCTCATTTTGGGTGTCTACCGCAAATACGGAAATTTCCCCGTTTCTTTTGGAAGGGCGAAATCGGGACCAAAGGATGCTGCGAAATCGAAGTAGAATTGCTTTCGGCTCCGGTGGTCAGCGAAAAAGATTCCGACAATTTACGCCTCGTTTTTAAAGTGCTTAATTTTCGTTGCTCTTCATGTCTTTTTATAAGGATATGAGATATTGCATGATCAGAATTAAGAATTATTGAATATAAGAAAGAGTCAATTTTTAAGCAATTTGAAATGCGAAATCAAAGTAAATTGTGTTTCTGTCATGCAGTTTTGAGAAACAGACTTTCGGTTTTCACAAATTTCATCAATGATATTCGAATTGAACGGTTTTTGCGGAAAGATTATTCTTTTTATAAAATAATTCTAAAGGTCTGATTTACATTACCAAAAACAAAAAAACGTCAGATTTCTTCACGTGACTGAGAATTTTGTAACGATTTTAAAATACTTAGAACTGCAAGTAATAACAGGTTGGACACACACCTGGAAAATGTGAAAAATGCGAAAATGATCAGGAGATTTAAAAGGGATCATACAAATCCTGGAATTGTCTAGGGATTTTTAATACGGTCATGGAAAAAACTGAAAATATCAGTTTTCTGTCATGGGAATTAGAAATGATTTGTTTCAGGTAACAAGTTTACCATTTTCCGTCGAGAAAACAAATCGGTTTATGCTGTCCTTTTTGTGCATTATATTTTTCTTCGATTCGAATTGAATTTAAAACTAGTGTAAGGTTGATAAGCAGAACGATTTAGGTTTTAGTAACTTACTAGAACTGGGAAAATGTCAGGGAAAGCCAGGTTTCAGATCCTGAAAAACCTGCAAGATTCACGGAATTTTTTTCTCAAAAATGTTTGGTCACCCTGAATAAGACAAAGACAGGAAAAAGAATTCGCGAAGAGCCTTATAGTAGTGCGAATGCTAAAGTGCTTGAATTCCGCGTGCGTCGAATGCAAAATCGAGAGGTAAAATCGACTATTTCTGTCTTGTAAATTAGCATCATCAAGCTGTCGCTGCGTACCGACTGCAACTGCTGTGAACTCGGTCAGCAGCTTAACCCGCGATTAAAGCGACCAAGTAAGAAGATCGCAATCTGTCGTATGAAGTAATAATAATCCGGCAAAAGTTTCAGCCGTGAGCATCAATCGTCATTTCCTCCGGCATCATCGCGATCATCCACGATGCTTGCATCGTTTTGCATATTGTAGAATATTGAATTCGTAGGCGGATCCACGATTCGTGATAAGATGTATCATTCCACCAGAACGAAACTGGGCAAGTAGAACAGGAATGAAAAAAGCAGAAATGTTTATGCCACAAAAATTTTTCAAACGAGAATTCACTTTGTAATCTAATTCGGAGAAGTTAACTCGCGTTACAAGCTCACGAGGATGAAGTTTTGGAAAAAAACTTTCAATTGCTATTTCCTAGGGTTTTCCGAAATTCCGGAATCTGTAACATAGCGACACATGCTCGTATTTTCAAACTCAACTCCTTCAAAGTCTGTCCAAACTTCCAGGATAGCCGTTTTTGTTTAACGACGTTGTAATTGCCAAAAATCTACACTCCGTGTTAATTGCATTATGCTAGATATTCGTAAATTGCAAAATCTTTATCGACGTGTTACCGACATTTATCGACATTTCATCGACACGTTATCGGCATTTATCGACACGTTATCGGCATTTATCGACACGTTATCGACATTTATCGACGTGCTCGTAAGGTACGAAGATTTTTTTCAAAATACGAAAATATTTCTATCTATAAATAAAAGCTTAGACATCTATGCTTCTGGAAAAAAATCTTTCAAACGAAACGAGTCTTCGTAAAGTGAAATCGAACGAATCTACTAGATAAAAAAAAAAAGAAGATTTTACTTGTAGTTCAGGTATCTTCTATATTTCTATTTTCAATGAGATATTCGTATCTCGTGATAAAATCAATAAGAAGTATCGATTTCTGACTAACCAGCCTCCTTGACGTTTCTCACTTCAACCTCGTGCAAATTGTTCCGTCTCTCGATGCTCGTTGACGGATGATTTAGTTCAAATCTGGAACTGCAGTTTCTGGCGTCAACACAGTTGAGCCTAGTGCTCGTGTCAATTGATCAATTCGGGCAGCAGCAACGAAGGATAATACATCACGTATATTACACAGGGTGTAGCAATGCGGGTTGTTCTTAGCCTCGTTAACGACTGGCTAATTTCACCTGCACCGCGAAATTATCGAACGACACGGATGCGTCCGTTTATATTCAAATATGTATACGTATACATGTGTATGCATAGGACACCCATACACGTATCGAGTATCATCGTCGTTGTTTAATTGACCATGCTGATGAGATTCGCGAGGGTTGTTTTACACACGTGTTTCGAATCAGGCAGTCAAACTACAAACCTGATGGCCACATCGGTTCCTCCCCGAATTCGTCATGCATCAATCGCAACTCTCCAAGAAATGTACGTTATGAATTTCGTGAATTCTTTTGTTCTGATTTCACTTGCAGTATTTTTATTCAATCATCGTAAAATTCTTATGTTGACAATTCGAGTTATAGTGGTGAGCATTCTTAGCACCGATTTCGTATCCATCTCATCGAATGTTAAGATTGTGATGTACTGTTACAGACAAATTGATTGGAAAAAATCGTGAAAATTGAACGAATAGAAGCAAGATTTTCGACATTCGAGATCACAAATCCAATATGGCGGACAGAAATTTTGAAGTCAATCAAATCTGGACCAAAAGTTGTACCTGCGGATATTTGGGGTCGCTGGATATGAATGTGGAGGAAAAATTGTTCAAATTCATCTGAAGTTTTCGTCTGAGTTTCAATTGATTTTCAAAACCATTTTCCGCCATATATAATCTGCCGTCTTGAATTTTTGAAATCTGATCCCTTCATAGGGGAATTATAATATTACAAAAGGTAACTAAGAACAATGATCTGCGACTGAAATGGTTGACCATCACAGACCAATCTTCTCGCCAACTTCAATTCAGTATTCCAAGATATTATTTTTTCGAGTAAAAATTGCAACACTGTACTTTTTCTTTAGCTAGATTATTCTTTTGTCGTTTCGTTTCTGCAGTTTCTTACGGTAGCTTCGAATCCGTTCAGAGTTGGATGTAATGCAGGAAGGCGCGAATGAGCTGACATCAGATCGAGGCTTATCGATCGGCACCGTAACGTTTATATTTGAACTATTTCCCATGTTTTATGTACCGTATCGAATGACGTCAGTGTTTCACGAATATAACCTGCATCAGATGTGTAACGAATCTTTCATTTACCGATACAACACAGCGGTACGAACTGAATAATTTCGCCATCATCAAAATCGCTCAAGACATTGCACGTGCATATTTTAACCGAGATATTCGCTATTGCAATTATAACAACTCGATAAAACTTACGGTGATGAGAAGAGGGGGGGGGGGGGGGGGGTGAATTTTTCTCGCGGAAAATGTGTCGAAAAAATTAACGGAAAAATCTAATTTACATATACTATTGTTTTTTTTTTCTTTGTCTTCTTTTATTTTTTCTATTACAATTTTATCAACACTCACTTGCCGTCAAAGTGAACAAATTGATCGTGGCTGTAAATTAATTGCGAAAGGTTGAAGAAATTTTAGGGAGAAGAAGAAAATTTTTTTCTCACTTCCTTGGACATTATCTTTTCTTTTCGGTTTTTTATTTTTCCATTAAATGTGGTTACATGTACATATCTTCTTGCAGAGGATTCAGGGAACGGTAAATGCGATATCAGAGTTGCGAAGCGAGCGTCATTTGATCGGTAAATATTTGTCGAAGTTCCGGATTGTAAAGAAAAAAAAAAAAAAAAAGAAGAAGATGAAGAAACAAATAAACACCTTTGCAAAGATTGTAGATTGCTAAATAGTCTTATCAGTATGTTAACTTACTTATTCAATCTCTATACTCGCACTCGGAACAGTACCGCTTCAACTCAAATTCAGGGTTTTTAAAGCACGTCGCGTGTTGGTTTATGAAATATATAAGTGAAATAATCGCGCGCTCTCTGAACGGTGGAGAAATAAATAAATAAAATTACGTAGTCAAAATTGTGAGTGTATGACAAAAACCGTGGAAGGAAGAATAAAAATTTCATTGCAAAATCGTCATGCTTCGAATTGATTTTATTTAGTGCAGAATATCAGCGAAGGTTTTTTACTTGGCACAAAGAAAGAAAAAAAAAAAAAAAAAAAACGGGAAAAAAATACAAAGTCAGTGACAAGAGATTAACGATACAGTCTATTTTTGAACAAGGAATAGAATATTTTATAAAAAAAACGAAGTGAAATATATCACGAAGAGAGAGATATATTATATTTATATATTTTTTTTTTTTTTATTCAGTGATATCGCGAATATTTAAGTGAAGAAAAACTATCGGAAAAGCTTGGAAATGTATTTCGTCGTTGGTTGGCGTGAAGGGGGTATAAAAATTCCCAATTTATGAGTTATCGTAACGATAACTGCCATAAGTTGAGATAAAAATAAGGTACGTTCAATCCTGTAAAAAATAATAATCGTTCGTTAGGTTGAAGAAAAGAAACCGCCTTTTGACATTATTAAATTACGTAAGCCGTGTGAGTTTCTTTCGACATTTTATACGACAGGCGTAAAACCAGTTATCTATGAACTATATTTAGACGAAAACGTTGATTCCCTTGCTATCGGATGTCTTGCCGAGATTGAAGATTCACGCAGAGCTGGACAAAGCGTGAAAAAATTCATGAAACATGAGTAGCGAACGTTTTTGGATTCCGGATGAAGGATGAAATTTTATGTATCTTGAGCTTTCGACAATTTTCAAGACCAATTGATCAAATATGCGTAAAAACTGCGTGTAAAATGCTAGTCAATTATCGTTACACGGTAATTGAGAGTGTGGAGAAAAATCTGAACCAGCAATTTTGTTGCTGCATCGCCAATGAATAATCGCTCGTTGTCCAAACCCGTAAATAAACCGCGGATTATACCCTGCAAAATTCATTTCCTTTCCTATTTTCATCTTCTTTATATCTAGAGGAAAATTAATGAGGCTAATAATTTCCCTCCACTAACCGTTGATTAGTTCCGCCACGCTGCCGAGTCCATTCATTTTTTATATACTGCTTAGATACGGTTTTACGCTAAAATTAATCTCGCGCTTTTACGTACGAAACGAAACAACAATTGAATATCAAAGAATAAAATTTACGTTATTATGAAAAAAAAAAAACAAAAAGAATCCGTCACCGAGTTTATCCGGAGTCTCGAATAATTATTCTCCATTTCATACCTTTGATTGTTGTTAAAATTTTTGTCTAACCAATCGGGAGAAGGATTTTTTTTTTATCATCGAACCCACGATATTCTTGACATTAATAATTAGGCCTGACCGTCGAAATTCACGGCGATTTCTGGCCTCTTCCGAGGATTAATTTTATCCATGCCAGTATCAAATGTTGAACAGGGATTATGTAACCGGCACTTATAACAGGACGAGCGAAAAATTTGCGAAACAGATTTAATGCGTGGGACGTGCAGCAGTCTTCTTGCGAATAAAACCGGGCTCTCGGGTCGTGTGCGAATTGTTGGGATGAATCTACTTAACACCACTCTGGCCCTGATACACTGGATATACACTACGAAATAATTGCAGAAGACGATTGGAAGTTTCCTGTGGGTCACGTGAGCCGCGCTATATATCCACACCGGACAAACGCTAGATATTACCAGGAGTCGGGACAGGCGCAGGATAGATGTATACAACTAATCATAGACGCAAAACCGAGCGATACTTGCACACAAATAGGAAAGCACGCAAGCACAGATATCAGCAATCGTCTACCGCAAGTAATTCGATCATATCCTTTTATTCTAAAAGTCGAAAAATTGTTGTTCCTATTACCAATAACGTGCTGAAAAAATAAAAAGTTTCGCCGAACCTTGACACAGATGATATAAATATCGCAAATTATTCGCAGGATTTTGATGGAGAATGACGAGAAAAAATGGAGATTGATTCGTGGTGGTTTCAATGATCTGGCAGAAATCATTGATTGTTCTAAATAGTTTGCGCATGAGATTGAAAAAAAAAAGAAAAGGAGAATAATTCGGTTTCGGGTGAATTTTTGTCTGAAGTAAGGAAATTGAAAATAGTTTATCAGTAAATTCATGCATTCGTAACAGAGCATTGCATCATTGGTTTAAACAGCGGCGAGATGATCTCGTCGACTGAACTGTTTTTTTTTATCTCTTCTCTGTAGGTCGGGAAAAGGTTGAGCAGTTTACGTGTGCATTTATCGCGGGTATGCATATAGATACGAGACTCAGCTGATAATAATATCATGCCATCTATTTTGTAATAGAAACAACGGAAGAACCTAATTCCAGTAGGCAGCTCAACACAAGCCGCGTATTTGACGCACACGCGTTCACCAAATGCGCGTGTAACGCGTACGTGTAGGTATTATATTCATCGTACGTATCACTCTCGTCGACCATTTGATACACACGTTCACTCAAACACAACGAGGCGAACGCGATGCTGATCGGGCGCATAAGCCAAGCCATTGCAGAGATACGTTACACGTATGCGTATTACATACGGAAGACGAGCGGGAGATTTTGCAGTGACCGGTGCAGGTTACGTGCAACCGGCTCAATTATAAGCGAGGGATTTGCCTCGACTGCTAAACAATCGTGTCCAGCTAAAACGACGCTTCGCACTCTCAGTTGTCAATTAATCGACGTCGCGGCTGATTGGTTTGAAAACGAGATATAAATACGTCCTTTGGAAGCAGCGATCTGGCGGCAGAAATCCGCAGCTTCGAGTCGCGCGTATTTAATTTTAAAAGTGTGTTTTCGTCGATACTTTTACCACGTTTCGATTAAACGCGGTAAAACATGCGCCTCGTAGCTTGCACGAAGTTTTCCACGCTCTGGTGTTCACGTAATTGGGCAAAATCGATCAGCTGATTGCTCGCCGCGACGCCATGTTGCTTTCGGCCGCGACTGTCTTTTGCCTTTCGGCTGCGTTTTTTTTTCCCGCCACATCGCGCAGCTGTTTTCTGATTCTCTTCACGCTTCGCGTCTTTCATTGCCTTAACCCTGTGTTCTCAGGGCGATTCTACCGAGGTGAAAATACTTGAAAATACTTGGCTTCTAAAATCGCGCACAAATATTCCTGACCGTTCTCGACTTGGCTTAGCACCCTGCGGGGCGCAGACGATAGTATTAATAGTTTTGCACCGAGAATAGAAGCACAACTGCAGCACTTTCGTACCCTACCTATACGCCTAACTGCCTAACTACCTACCTACGTGTCTACCTATGCACTGGGTGTCTAACAACATCAGGCTTAAATTGCAACCCAGAAAATATACGCTGTCGTTATGTCAATTTTACTCTCTTTATTAACGACACATACGTGTGCGAATAAAATTCACAGTATTGCGTGATGTAAAAAATTGCACGGATTTTCGCAGCAGCACTTGTGCAAAGTGAATAAATCCAGTACGTTACGATCATTCCTCCGAATGAATCTTACCGTCGGAAAGTTGTCTAGAAATTTTTGCTCTCTCAAAAAAGTCTCTTACAGAAATTCAGACACCACAACATTTCATTTCGGACCCTGCGAATTGGATGCGCCCAATATTAACGGTCCTGCATAGACTGGCCAGGTGGTGCAGAATCTACGTTTAACATATTACTCGTTCTCAAGGGAATCGATTCTACCACGCAGAGACGCTGGGGGTTATTTGATTCTATGACGTCAGGCCAGTCGCGTATATCGCTAAGTAACCGTGGAATCAAACGAACTTCTCGGATTGTCCGAGATTTGTTTCTTCATACACGCGATATTTTCGTGGAATAAAAATTCAAACAACGATTAAGGGAAAAGGAAATAGGTCATAAATCGAAGAGCTGTTCAGTTCTCGTTTTCATGCATGAACTGCAGAATTCAAAACTTCGTTCTGTTTTCCATTTAAATTTCTGAAACACCATCTTCAAAACACAATTAGCGAATAACGTTTTTTAACACGCAAATGTCGACGAATCGCGAGGCGAAGAAAGCTCGAAGCTTACAGGGAACGCCGCGGCAGCGCTTCAATGTGTTCATTCATCGAAATCACGGGGGCCAGACTAGGTCACTGTGACGGAATTAAATGCAGCCTGCGTTTTACACTGGTGCAACGGTGACGTGGCGAAACCAGATTTGCAATGTGTATACGTACGAGGAGAGAATGAATCTGTTTCATCGACCGAATATGAGCCAAAGCAGTTGCCGCTGCTGCTGCTACTACTGTCGCTTCTGAAAACACAGTCCAGCCAGATGCCGTTTTTCTTTTCTGTAAGAGCCAATTTGCAAAATTTTTCTCATTCGCAAGCACCGTTTCAACGCTTTCACGATTCATCGCAGCCAATGAACATCAAATAATAAGGAGAACTTCAGCTTGACGTCATTTTCAGTATTGACCAAGTTCATTCTCATGTTGTTTAAAACAATCTGCGTCATTTTTTTTTCTTTTTTTTTTTTTTATAACCAACTGATTCTTTTGTTTCTTTTCTTTAACCTCTTAATTCACGCTAGAATACTCAGCATCCCACTATTTTGGTTTGCACTTTTCTACTTATAAAACTACTTTTTTGGTAACAAAAGCCGAATTTTTTTGGTTCCACACGGTCTTTGTAATACTTCTCAGTCTGGATGAAAAAAAATAAATAAAAATTACAAAATGTATTTATTTATTTACCGCAAAAACAGTAAATGTAAACACATGGTCGAAATTTGTACTTTTCCACGCATAAAAAGCTTTCTCTGCCAATCGACCATGAAAGAATTTTATTTTTGTTGTTTTCGTTTGTCTGCCATATTGGATCCACCATTTTGAATTTTCAAATTTCGAGTGCAGACTCGTAATCATTGACCCCAAAAACTACGTAACGTAAAGTTTTATCAAAATCGGATAAATTGTTGAATTTCCGTCCGCCATATTGAATCCCCCGTTTTGAACTTTCAAATTTCGAGTTCGGATTTGTAACCAGCGATCCCAAAATCTCACGTATCACGTACAAGGAATTATCACAAAAAAGGAAAAATGTATGCATGAAAGGGTTATTAGTGAGTTCCTCAGGCACCTTTTAGATTCTAAATTGTCGGCTTCAACGGTAGCATCAAAAAGCTTTGAGTGTCTATGAACAGCTTTTGAAGAGCATACAGCAAGTTAAAAATAAGTGAAGATTGCAAAAACAGTACGTATCACCAAAGGGGAGGGTAGGCTCGCGATTCGAAGAACATGGTCGACTTTTTATCCGCACTCCCAAAACCCAGGAACGCAGTGGGTAGAAGCCTCAATCTATGTATCCAGTCTCTTCTTCCATGATACGTGTAAATTATCAGGTAGACGAGGAGGTTACAGTTTATCCGTCGCAGCCGGTAGAGATCGTTAAAGTAATAACACACCGGGATACATAACGACACGAGAGTGTGTTTTGTGCGAAAGAAGTGAACCGATAGACGATGATGAGGTTCGAGATCATACGCGTGAATCTGTAATAAGGGCCGACGGTGCGAGAAGGTTCTCGAAATATTTCACGTTGTTTTATACCAGCAATTTATCAACCACGCCGCAATTACGAATACAACGGAGAAAGAATACCTCGATTTTCATGACGACTCGCAAGCTCCTCGAGAATCATGAATATCTCTATAATCATCATCAACTTGATCATCAAAATTTCTTTAGCGAGTTGAATATGATCGTAAAACAGAGGATCGTGACATGGGTTGGAATTAGTTTCACATTTTTCATCAAGAACTTCTTAGTGGTTGGGTTAAAAAAAAAAAGTAGAAAGAACAAAAATTGAACGGTGACAATATCGAATTTTCGAAAATTCCAGAATTTGTTTCGTACAGTTTCGAAATGTTGGAGATTGAATTGCAGAAGAGTAAAAATGCAGAACGTCAGATGACAAATGATATAGTACAATTTTAGCGATTCCACATTATGACCTATTGTATCTACATTTGGACTTCCTAAGCTTAAAAATTTTCCACAGCCCAATTATTGCACATTCAAAAACTGGTTTAGTGCGACCCTTCTATTTTCTAATATTTCTACATCTTTAATCCCCACACCAAAATTTGTGCGCAGTAGAGAAAAAAAAAAAATTGCAATGGAAATGTTGGTTCGTGGATCAGACGGGTTGTGGCGTCTTGAAATTCCGCTCGTTTAATATCGACACCCCGGAGGAACTTTTCATTAACATCTACTCCACCCTTGCGGCCACATCGACAAGGAGGAGAGGGTAAAAATAAGATAAAAAAAAAAAAAAAAGAAAATTACGAAACAGAGGGACAGGGGCGTGACAAAAGTACGCGAAGTAACAAATTCACCGCGTACTTTATTCCCCTGAATTAGTTGCCGTTTCGGCTGACAATGCAGTCTCAGCAACACGCCACCCTTCCTTCCTTCCTTCCGTTCGTCCTCCTCGTTCACCGTCTCTTCTCGTCCTGTTGGCAGTTCTTTTCTTTTTTTTTTTTTCGTACGTCTCTCCCCCCAGTCAACCCCTTGCACTGTTACCACCCTCTAAATATCCCACAGTCGTTTTTTCCTCCTTCTCTTTCCATTTCCCTTACAATTCCTTTAATGAAAAGAACCGTCCTCGCGACTCGGTTCCGACCAACCGAAGGCTACTCACTTTTCACGATTTTTCAACACCCTGGTGTTTTTTTTTCTCTCCTTTTTTCCTTTCGCTTCCCTTCTCTTTTTTTTTCCATTCAGTTTCATCAGGAACTATACCCAGAATAATGCACCACTCATCTCGAGCGGGTATCGTATTTTTAATAACACGAACGAGACTTTGGAAAATTTCTTTCCGCCTCTGATTCTAGCCCTAAGACTGGAGCGCGACAAACGGTGTTCGCGAAACATTTCCAGGACGTGTCGAGCCTCGAGTACGAAAATTGGTGGCAGCGCGGTGGGATATCGAGAGTCGATGAGGGTTAACGCGTTAATTAGTCGATGGTATCGGGAGAATTAGCTGCAGGACAGAAAACAGGCTGCAGGTTTCTGCCCGCGGCGCTGTTGTATGAATATAAAACTAGACAACGACGAGGGGTTCGGGTCGGAGTTTCGAGGGCATCTTTTTATAACCGTTCTTTTTAGGGAGGGTCGCCTCGATCCGCGGAGCGTTTTCTCCACGCCGAGCGGCTCGGCGCGACGGAGAATATGATTAGTATATCATTTTAAAGGAATACTCTGGTGATACTTAAATTAAGTTTATTGAGCAGTTTTCACGGCATCATACCCGCCCAGATACTCGGGAGAAAATGCCGACCCATCTCACCCCTAAGAAAGAAAAAAGAAAGAAGATGAAGGAGAGAAAGGGAAAAATAAAAATAAAACAAGAAAATATTCAGACCATCGTAAAACCGCCACTTCCTCACCAAAAAACAGGGCATCCTCCCACCAATATCGTTCGCAATCTGCGTAGAAAGCTCGGATTTTCACCCTCGACCTCGTGGATTTTTATTCATTTTTATTTATTTATTTTGTTTTTTTTTTTGCCATTTAATAATATAGTCACTTATACTCTGATTTATTCTCATCAATGTCACAAGGGTATTCAATTGATCAGATACAAAAAGGAAATAAATAAATAAGGGATGAAGAAATATCTACGACCCTCCTTTCCGTCAAATGATCAGGTTTATTATACTCGTTGTTAATCCACGGGTAAGGAATTGGCTATGGTGTGAGGAAAAAAAAAAAATTTTATTTTTTAAATAAAAAAACAACGAAGGATTTTTTCACCTTCAGCTGTTAATACTTTCAGTCACACATTTTTCGACTCAATATTTTGTCCTGAATATTGTTAACGATCACGAATCTGAAGTCGGAATTTGATAATTTTTAAATCCAAGATGGCGGATCCAATATGGCGGATGTAAAATCGAAAAATCTATCAAAATTCGATGATTCAGGCCTAAATTTGTTATTCGGATGTTTTTTGGGGTATTACAAAATAGCAAAGATCATTTCAAGTTGTAGATAAACTGTCGTACGGCTAGGGCGTGAAAATTTTTGACATGGAACGTCGGGTATTCCATTGTGACTGAAATGGTCAACTATGTAACTAATAACATGCACAATGCTTTGGACAACACCTTATTCAGTCAGGCAGCTGGATCGTAAGAGGGCGGGAAAAATGAGCCGCGAGTTGATTAAGTCACTCGACTCGGATTCGCGTTCCTCTTGGGCAAGTACAGGTACCGCACCTATACAAGGTGGTATACACCCACCGATTCAAGAATCCCAAGGGAGGGTTGATCGTTGACTGCGCGCTCGGTAAAGAACGGAGTAAGTGGTTTGGCGCTGACTTTAGACTTTTACGAGTTTTAAAACTTTTCCTTATTTTATTTATTTTTTTCTCCTTTCTTTCTTTCTTTCTTTCTTTCTTCCCCATATCAATATATACCTCCCACCCTTCCCCCATCCCTTCTTTTATTTGCCCTTTCATTATTCTTTTTCGTACCATCTCAATTCGACGCTGCCGTTGCACTCCTGCGAATTAGACGATCCTCGGTAAATAATATTTTCACTTCAATTGCGGTGATTAATTATATTCCGCCTGATGCTTGTCCTCCGCGTTATTATTCGGTCAAAGTTTTTCCCGTACCTACAGCTAAAATCACGTGCGGTGTAAACAATATTTGCCAACTATCCGTCCTGTTCGTAAGAAAAGTTTAAAGCAAAGTGCAAAGATAAATCGAGAAAATAAAACGATTGCAAAAAGTTCCCACAAAATGGGATTGAAAAAGGGGTTGAATAATAAATTCTTAGAAACTGTCCTTCGATTTTTCTCCAGCTTGCTTTCGTTTCTTGACATCTGTTTCAATTTTTTTTTTTTTTTACCACTGTTTTTTTTTTTTTTTTTATTTATTTATTCATTTATTTTTCTTTCTGCACTTCTTTTTCAGTACTCGCTCTTTAATAATAGAGAGAGCCAGTCTCCTCGGTGAAAATGCAATTAGTTTGGTTGGAAGGCATCCGCACCCCGCGCTTCTTAATCTGGTATTGATTGCCAAAACTCGACAGCCATTCCCCCATTCAACCCCCCCCGACCCTCCGAACCCCACACCTCTTCTCCCCCTCCCCCCCTTGCGGTGCCCAGGAACCTGGAAAATCAAGAAAAATGCTTTAAATTCAGAGCAGCTTGATTGATTATATTAATAAGAAAGTTTTTTTTTTTTATATTTTTTTTCCTCCTTTTTCATTTTTAATTTTTTTTTTTTTTTTTTTCCTTCTTCTCTCTTCTCTCTTCGTTTCACCTCAGTCATTTTCCTTTCTCCTCCCTTTCTTTGCTCTCCCCACCGAAAGCGCTTATCTTTGAGCTAAGCCAGCTTCCTGATCGCACTTTCTGCACCTCCCTTTCAATGGACGAGAACGAAGGACACTTTCTGACATGGTTTATGCGCGTCTACGCCGCGACACACGGACAGATGCGCACAGAGATGAAGTAAGAGAGAGAGAGAGAGAGAGAGAGAGAGAGAGAGAGAGAGAGAGAGAGAGAGAGAGAGAGAGAGAGAGAGAGAGGAGAGAGAGAGGGAGAAAGCACGGAAGCTCGAGCAGCGCACCCCGCGTAATCCCTAAATAAAGCTGAGCTGTCAATGCCTTATAAAATTAGCGAAGATTAATTTGTTAAAGTATTGGAAAAACTCGCGAGGCGCCTCGACTCTGTGGAATATAATATTATGTAGTATAGACCTATTTATAGGCGGTGAGATGGTGAGAATGAATTAAGAAAAAGGAAAATTGGTATACCTATCTATAATCGATATATCGAAACTTTGTTCAAACTTTGCGACAGTTTTTATTTTCACATTTAAAAAATTTTTCATTTCACAGAGTTCGACGACGATTTTAACCCACGTCTTTCTCTTCTTTCTGATTTCAGGTAAGCACAGAATTCGGTATACGAACATTCTTGATGTTGCATCAGTCGATACTTTTGGAAACATCCGTGATCACGATTCGAAAGTTTTTCTACACTATTTAAAAGGTAAATAACGCGATTTAAATATCGGAAGCGTATTTGTGATTGAAGGATCAACGAGTCTCGAAATTTTAAAACTGATGAATACGATTGATGAGAAAATTTTCTGGGATGTAAAAAACGCCGGAACAATTTCTTGAAGCCATTTTTGGTTGGTATATTTGCTGTATAGATTTGTCTTTGTTGAATTGTAAGTTCAAGACTTTCGGCTTTATGATTTTTTGTACGAAAGCACATGACGAAAAACTCGATCGGAATTTGTTTCAGAATTTTACGACCCCAGCGTGTCCGAAGTACGGTTTAAAAACTTGCAGAAAATCTATTTTCTAAAATCCGACAAAAATTCAGAAAAATTTGGTATAATATTACAAAATTTTTGACACCCATCAAAAGATGGAAGTTTCATAACATCAAACGATAAATAAGAAAATTGAGAAAAAAACAGATTAAAATTATTATTATTGGATTGAATTTTTGCCATGAGAATGAACATGACAGCTCATTTTAATATGGGCTGAAAAATTTCTATTTAGAGAGATATTATAAATTCATTCTTATGTCGAAAATGCAATCCAACGAAGGTAATTTTTTATTTTTTTTTTTTCATCCATTTTCTTATTCATCTTTTGAAGTCACGAAATCTCCATCTTCTGATAGGTGTCAAAAATTTTGTTACATTTCACAAGATTTTTTCTGATTTTTGTCAGATTTTAGAAAGTGGTGGTTTTTGTTACAAGTTTTTAAATCAAACTTCAGATACGCTGGGTCGAAAAATTTAGAAAAAAATTGCAATCGCGTTTTTCGTCATGTACTTTCATAGAAAAAATGATGAAACAAATCTGAGACATCGACGTAGAATATCTATCGAGATGTCATGGAATGCCCCATATACACTGTATAAAATATACATATATATGTGTGTGTGTGTGTACACGGGGTAGTGCTCGTCTTATCACGGTGGGTAATAATTAATGCGTCGTGGACAAACTTTGGACCAAAGTTTCTTTTACTTAACGCAAACACAAATTGCTTGTTTAATAGATTATTTATCCTCCTCTCTCTCGCTCTCTTTGTTTTCCCGCATCAATTCCAGTGTCTCGCCAGATTTCTGCATAACAATCACCTCCGTCAGCTTGATCCGTTGTTTCTGAACGCAAAAAGTTTACGATTTTCAATAAAATGCCGAGAGAAAATTTTCCGATCAAATACAAAAACTTGGAAAAAGTGAATACAACGAATCGCTGTAAAGTGAAATGAAATTTTCCAATTCTTTTTTTATTATTTTTTTTTTTTTCCAAGGACCGCGTTACACTTTCCGTTCGATTCCAGCCTCTTGCACGACGCGTAGCGTATAGAAATCCCCGGGTGAAATAAATCGACGGGAAGTGCAAGAGTCCCGGTTTCTTCGGGGGGTACAATGAACCTCACAGGAAACAAATGGCCGGCAAGTTTTCGCGATACTAATTACCAAAACTTAAGAAAGTGGGAGGAATTGTCGCCGAGAGGGTTTCGAGTGAATCGAATAAACATCACCCTCCCCGCTCACCCTCCGAACCACCCCTCGTCTCATTTTCGCTCTCTCCGATACCGGCTGGTAACCCTTACCGGTTACCAACCCCCACCCCCTCCCCCCCTCGCTGTCGCCTCGCCCCATTTTCTTCCTGATTTATGTTAATGTTTTTGTCTCGCTGTGAAATACACCAAAAACCGATCCGAACCTCCTCATCCCTACCACCCCCACCCCTCCCCTTTCACCCCTACGATTTGGATTAACTCAACGACTTCTTAACCCTCCTTAAGGTCGTACAGTGATCCTACCATTACCGACCGAGCAAGCTCACCATTCGTCTCTCTACATTAAATAAACAAACGAACGAAAAGGGTTCAAATTTCTACGGTACATCGCTATTTTATACCGGAATACACAAAAAAAAAAAAATACTCACATCCCAAAAAATTGTCGGAAAATTTTATAGTTTTTTGAGACTTGTTTACGCAGCTTATCTCTCGTTCGGTTGAAATTCAATTAAATTTTTTTTATTCAAATCTATCTTGAAGAGATAAAGCGAAAGACAAAATTTACCGTTCATCTATCTATTTTCAATTATTATTTGGTATAATTAATTATTTGATACAGATAGATAAAAAATAAATTGTTTTTTTTTCCACCCATTTTAAATTCAAGTAATAACCGTCTTTTTCGGTAGACGGTGTAACTTTTCCACACGGAATACGTCGGTGTGCGTTTGTTGTTTCTATTATCACAGGCATTGGACACAAGTTGCGCGATTGGATCGGAGTCGAGACAAGTTTTTAACAATGCGTTGATTGAATTTCCAATACGTTGTGTAATACCGCAATACGAATGGATTTCACGACGTATAGAATTGTACGTAACTATAATAAACCGTACGATACACGCTTACGCGTGTGTAACAATATTAATTGAATTGTGAGAAAGAATTGGCGCATTGAAAAGTAAATAAAAATAAAAAGACAAAAAAAAAAAGAAAAAAGAAAGAGGTTCGCGTTATTAGGTTTTTTTTTTTCTTCATACACACGCAAACAAAATCATCGTAACGCATACCTATGTGTATATATGTATATGTATATACACACATATAATAATCGAGAAACGAAGTGGCTTACTCGAGCGGTATAATGGAAATAAAAACGAATTCGATTTAATAACCATCGTAGGTCTGCGAGCACCGAGCTTCACGCAGCATTAAGGATTGAATAAGCGCATTGTCCTTACTTTATCGATAGATTTCCGTTGCCAATTGCAGTTGCGGCGACTCTGCTGCCACTGTTCGATTTATACACTATGGGATTCAAATTTTCGGCAAATCCTCCATCGCATCCTTCGTGTCTGCAGGCGAAGTTTCAGACGTTCCTTATTATTTTATACTCATTATTATGCAGAAAAATCGAATTTTTGTGTAAGACATTCCATTGTTGCTCAGACGACAATGAAATGGCTCGCGAAAAGAATAAAACGCGCATTCCTTTTTTTATTATCGTTCTCAAACTCCGAGCGTTATCTCAACCGCTAAATGTATCCTATAATATATACTTTACGTGTTCGAATTGTTATTACATTCGCGAGCGACGGTAATTACATGTTTGCAAGGATCTTGCTTTTGTTTTTTCGTTTTTTTTTTTTTTTCTTTACACTCTAACACGGTTATACGAGTTACGTCAATCGCTGTTATATTCGACTGTATAACGTGTCGAATATCAGGAATATCGTACGCAAGTTCAACCTTCCAGACACGTCTGAATTCGCGTGTAAATAACATGCCTATTTTGCGTCAAAAAATTCTCGTACAAATTTCAACACCTAGCAGTGTAAACGAATTTAAATTCGACGTGTCGGAATGTTCGAAAATGTGTGAAGAGAACATGTTAATTATTTGGCAGTAGCGCCTGATCGAGTCGGCTGTTTATTAAAGAAATACGTCGAGCCACACGAAATTTTGAACATTCAATGTAACGTTTATTTTGAACACTAAATTTGGAGAAATCGTTACATCCGGCAATTTAATGGAAATTCAAAGTGAACATGTTGAAATGTTGAAAAAAAGAAACATTGTTTGCTTTTATAAGATGAAATTTCCGAGTAACGTATAAATCTTACAAATATATCGATGAACATGTCCAAATATTGTACCCTTGAATACATGTCGGACATGTTCGTGATTCTCTTTTGAAGCGGAAATAACTCTTTTCGTCGAGGTATCTGAACGATCGCAACACTTGTGTGTCTAGATTTTTAAATGTTTGTAGAAAATAATTCGAACATGTTCAAAATGTCTGTATACAAATAACCATGCGAGTGCAAAATTTTAAAAATTGAGCGAAGCATTTATTTTGAGTGCTAAAATTGGAGGATTCGTTGCATCCAACGATTTTACGAGAATTCAAAGTAAACATGTCAAAACGCTTTGCAAAAGAGGAACAACATTTGCTTTTATGAGGTAAAATTTCCGAGTAACGTATAAATCTTATATGCCGGACATGTTCGTGATTCTTTTTTGAAAGGAAAACAACTCCATTCTTCGAGGAATTCGAACAATCTCGACATTCGTATATCTGGCATTTTTGAACGTTCGTAAAAAATAATCAGAACATTTTCAACACGTCCACATAAAAACAGCCGGGACCGTATAAGAATTTTAAGGTGAAACCTATTTATGTATCTCCACGTATTCTGTATTATAAATACACAAACCCCTGCAATGAACAACGTTTAAAATCGATGTTTAAAAGCTGTTGAAGCAACTTGGAGGAAAAAAAAACAAGCCCTATCAAATATACGCGATTAGGGTCTTATTGTTAATAATGTCGAGTAGAGGGGGAGATTAAAAAAAAAAAAAAAAAAAAAAACACCTTCCTCTGGTACTTGTACGAAAAAAGAAAAGAAGCAAAACAAAACAAAATACACACCCCAAAAATAAAACTAAATAAATATAAAACACTCGAGGTATAAAACTTGCGGGTTCGGGAAAAGAAAAGAAAAGGGAAAAACAATCATATAATAATATAATAATTATAAACTCGAAGCAGAAGCTTGAAAATACTTTCAACGACGTATTGAACACACTCGATTGTGGTTATAAAGTGTGTGCGTGTGTGTGCGCGTGCGTGCAGTGCTACCAACACCGAGATTCCGTTTAATATAAATTGCGCAACGGTGTTTGCTTCGCGAACGAAATATACCCACCACCTACTTTCAGCAAGCGAACATTGAATCGTGGTTAATCGGGTATAACAAGGGCAGTCGTTGTTTATTGTTTTCCAAACGTGTAAACGGCGCCCGGGCTAAGTTTGTATATTAAATTGCACGGATCCGGAGCGCGTGCAGCGGCAAACGGCTCTCCGTTCCATTCCCAAAGTCCGAGAGGGAAAATTCAAACCGGGCGTTTAAGGGGGGAGAACCAAGGAATGGGCGGCTCGCCGGCTAAGGGATCGCGACACCCGAGTTTCGCCAATTTTCACTTCCGGATTACCTTATCTGCCAAGAGTCACTCGCGAGTCACCGGCCGATTCCGTTATGCCCAAATCCAACCCAACCGAGGCGAAGTTTTCCGATAAGATTAAAGTGTTTCGCCTTTTCTCTATCGGTGTTGTTTTTTTTTTTTTTTCTCTTCCATTCCTTTTCAAAACGCAACATATCCGCCGACAAAAGCAAACGTTCAAAGTCAACCAGATAGGAAAACAATTATTGATCTAAAAAATTGTTTAACGGGTCTGCTTTTTGAAATATTTCATGATCTATAAATTTGACGGATGTTCATTGATGATGATAAAATCGTTCCATCGATTGGCGAAAAAAGAACTATACACGGAAGGTGTAATATGTGTCTGTAACGTTTCGGAATGTTTGGGATAGAGAAGTAGAGACGGAGGGAAGTTTGTCTAGGTACACAGGGACCACGGATCGCGGATCGCAGATTAGAGTCTTGGAGTGGTGAAATTAATTTGTTTATTATAACGATAACTGCAATTGCTACGGCGACTTGGTTAGATGTTATAATCGAATAATTGACGACTACTACTATGTACCTGCAGTTGGACTGTAATATCAGTATACGATATACGTAACTTATGGATGCATATATATACATATATGTATATACGTACAAAGACCCATGCTACTGTAGAATTTCACCAACTTTCCTGCAGGGTCGACGGTCTTTAATCGGTTTTAACGGGCAAACATTCTATCTCAACACCATCCATGGTGCACTTGGGTTCATGTACACAATCAAGTATCGCTGGGTATACGACAGAGTGTAGGATGTGACGATAATAACACTGGGAATACTAGATCCTGAACTCATAAGCAAGAAAATGTTGTCTTTTCGATAACACCGGTCGACGAAAATTCACTTTTTGTTTGCCACATGAAAACTTTTAACTGATTATGTTGGGAACAAGGCTTTAGCATAATGGGATTGACATTAGAACACTTGAGATACGAATAGTTTTACTGTAATGGGATTTTCTCAGTTTTTTCAAAAGTAAAGCTTTCATGTGTGAAAATTAGGTTATGTATAGTGTCACGGTACACTGGTGAATAAAATTTTGTAACAAAGAAGGTGATCACTATAATTTTTAAAGACCTATTTACCCTCATTTTAAAACCACATTTACAATTAGTTGGATTCGATCAGGTCTAGTTTTTGTGTTACAGCCAATATTATACCAGTAAAATTTAATGTTTGTCGTTTTGATTTACCTTATTTGATTCAGGGTGTTTTGTTATTTACTTTAAGTACCGGTTAATTAGTTAGAATAAATGACAAAATACCCTGGAATAAAAAAAGGTAAGTCAAAACAACGAACATTCAATTGTACCGGTAGTAGCTGTAACACAAAAACTAGACCCCATCGGATCAAAATAAATATGATTTTATAATTAGAGGTAAAAACTGTTTATTGATTAGTGTAATCGTTCGAATCATGAAAAGGTTGTAGTTTTTCTTTTTGCGAATGGAGTAAATAGGGGACAAATATCATACTTTCGTATTGTTTCAATAGAGACCGAGACCGTGCAAGTTAGAAAGTATCAACACGTAACGCTAAAATATAAATCCAGATTTTTCGCCGCATCGCGAAACTGCAGATACGCATACATACCGTAGATGTGTGTATAAATGTGTGAAGAGAGAGAGAAAGAGAGAGAGAGAGAGAGTGACTGAACAGCTGCACATCCATGACTACACTTGTTTGTTATCTTTCATGGTGACCATTGGTATAATACGTTGTGATATCATATCGTACCGTATCGTATCGCGGTTGTTTATTTCAAGTCTGTTGTTTCTCTGGTTTATTTTTAATTTCACGTTGTATATTTGATATAAATTGTGCGTTGTATAAGGAACATTGTCCACGCGTCATCGTCATTTCCATCAACCATCTAACGCATCATTATATACGGTTAGTCGCGGAGAACCGCAACCGCGATCTTGGCCAAAGATTCGGTCCTGATAAGCTGCTCGAGCATACAAGTGCAATAATAGTGCTTTTTTCATTGAACTAAAACGTGTTGCGACGTGATATTTTATTTTCAACGTTCAAACGCCGCGAGCGTTGTTTTCCTCGTTATGCAGGAGTTACGACAACGAGGATAACAATTTGTTTTTATTTTCTTTCTTTTTTTTTTTTTCTTGTTCTCGCCCCTACTTTTTACCACGTTAATTATAATTTTCACCCACTGAGAAGAACGCCGGTGTGTGCGTTTCGAAGCACGCATCTGGTAGGTGTTGTAAACCAAATATAATATTACAACTGGATATTTGTAATTGTGTTGCATTAGGTATACGCGTAAATATACAACATATTATGTACAATATGCAACGAGGGCGAAAGCTCATACGCAGTGAGGAAAAATACCCGCGTGAAACTTATTTTTCAATTGTTATTATTATTGTTATTCGAGATATCAGGAATATATTGATAATACAATATACGACTAAACAATTGGTATGCGTATAGCGTGCTATTGATAAACGTAGCCTATAAGTAAAAAGAACGTTGGCAGCTTTCAAGCAATATTCGTGCAAGTTCAGTTTCTCAGCCTGATTTCTTTTTTTTTTTTTTTTTTGTCGGGTTCAGGTACAAAACCGAAACTCATTTTCATCAACTTATTTTACGTACAGATTGAGCTTGCCCAAGTTGACTCGCGGTAGACAATTCAGTTTTCCAGACGGTTATTATTCCCCGCAATAATTAAGTATCGACGTGCATTTTATACCGATATTAAATGTGGTAGGATCCAACAGCTTGCAGGTATTGTACGAGGTATCTGCTTAGCGTCGCAATATCTAATATTGCGAGGTAATCGTGTTAGAATTAACCCCCATCACGGCCTTCCGCACAACCTGACGATGCATGAAAATTCTCCAAGCTGAAAACCGCGCCTCCTGCAATTAGTGAAAAGTGAAGTCTTCTAGTGCCTGTTCGCGCAGCTTGGGATGAGAATTCGATGCGAGTTGTTTTTTTTTTTTTTTTCCTTTTTTTCTCTCTTTGGATTATCAAAAAGCAACTGATTCCATCGCAGTTGAAATTACACGAGGTAATTGGACGGTAGCGAGTTTTGTTTTTCTTTTTTTTTTTTTTTTTTTGCGATTGCATTCAATGTGCAAAGTTAAAAGAAGCAAGTACTTTGAAAACACGGACGAAATAACAAACCTACCGGAGAAAAGCAACAACAAAAACTGCAATCAAGGGTAATTTTAACCGGAGATAAGTCATCCCCTCTTTAAGTATCCCTCCTTTGGGAACCCTGGGGCCTAATCGGAGGCAGGAGGGGGGGGGAAAGCGGCGACGACGCACGAGGGAGCTGACCATGGCTAAACGGAGTTTTACCCCAGGGGAGGTTTCCTGGAGGGATGTTAAGAGCGTTAGCGGCCAGTTAAGAGTCGACGAAACTGCAGTCGACGAATCAAACCGGAGCTTCTTCGACTCGTGGAGAAGTGTTGAACGGCTCACTCGGAATCTGTTTACACACGATGCGAATTCACGTCTCGATGATCTGTAACAAGCTGAACACAAGTTGGTACATTGCTACGAGTTGCGCGAATTTTTTTCTTCAAAATTTAACACTTTTTCCACCAGGAGACGGTCGAAGTTGGCATCGGATCTAGCGTCTGACTGAGCATGCGCGAACTTTATTCGATTTTCATGCAGGCTGGCCACCTCAAATTTCAGCTGTAAGACTCGACTTACGTAGGTTATGTAAGTTCGGTAAATTTTTTATAGGTTAACCAGGCGTCGAATAGCTGTTATTGCGGTTACTCGGGAATGGTTGGCGAACCTTTACTGCTAAATTAATGACTTCTACGAGTCATCGTAACAATACAATTTCAATTCGCCACTTGCTGCGGGAGATTTTGACGTCGCGTGTCTAATTTCGATTAAGTTGGCTATCCTACATTCAAGACGAAACAATTGCCGCGGTATGAGTCTGCCAGCCAATAGAGTTCAATCGTTTTGCGCATGCGCAATTGATTGCTGAGTTTCACCTCTCTCTATCGGTCTTGTAGGTGCCTAGTATGTAGACACGAGCAGCGTACGTGAAACAAAAAGAACATATAAACACACGAGGAGGGGAGGGGGGAATAAAAATACAAAACGAAGAGTTAGATAATGAGGGAGTAAAGTAGACAAAAGTACCTGACCGAGTAGCAGACGCTACGCGCATAGCCAATACCTGTTCACCGCAGCAAGCGGGTGTCGTGACACGAAACAGACTGCTATGTTGCGACATATCTTTGCACAGCGTGGGGCTCACTTGGGTTTATTAACGTTAAGATAAATAAACAAATGATCTTGTGTGTATGTAGCGCTCGCTGAGGACGAGGGAGAGAGGGAGAGAGGGAGAGAAAGAGAGAGAGAGAGAGAGAGAGAGAGAGAGAGAGAGAGAGAGAGAGAGAGAGAGAGAGAGAGAGAGACGGACCGATGAGATGAGATGCGTTGCAAGAGAGACGGGCGAACTTTGTTCCAACGCTCGGAAGAGAGAAGAGGGCGCAGAAGGCAAGAGGGATAGATTTGTGTGTGCACAACTACGCGTGTAGGTTCGTTCGGCACATAGGACAGCGTGTTTGAACAGCCATGCTGTTAGTCATCTGACGTTTTTGTGCTATTCAACGGTGTAACGAAAATCCTTTTCCACGGGCGCAGCTAAACTTGTCGAATGCAATGTTCGAGACTTTCGTACCTTGTACCTAAAACGCGACGATGCAAGTGACAAGAACGCGTCGAATAGCATTGATGTATTCAAATTACGCGCCAACTGCGCGGGACATATTTCCTCAGTCGATACTCATATTATTTGTTTGTCATGCAACTGATGAAAAGTAAATTATTCTTAAAGGTGCGTATTTTTTCGTATTTCTTTTTTTCGTTCTTCGTATTAGTCTTTCATTGAATACGATATGAAATTATTAACCTGACCTGAGCCGAATTACCTTACACACGCGTACGTTAAGGAAATTGTAATGAACGTGCGATACACACCGAGGCGAATATGTTGGTTACGTAATTGCCGCACACAGTTGTACTGTCAATAATATAGCTACTTTTATTTATAATTCCTATAACGACCAGAGCCGAGTCAATCACCGGAGCGGAGAATAACAACAATTATTATTATATCGCAGGTTGTAAATAACCGAGAAGAAACACCCGCACGACAAAATCGAATACATACACATATGTGTACACTCTGCAAAGTATACGCATGGGTATGTATGTACACAGGGACTCAACGATTCCAGAGAAAAAATAACCAAAGATTAAAAGAATTTAGTTCGATTTTCAGCTGTATTGTATACATATCGTGATATACCCTCTTCTCTCTCTCTCTCTCTTGGTATATTCAAGGTAATCTAATACCGTGTTGAATTCGCGATGCGAAAGAGTGAAAAAAAAGGCGGAAGGGACAGCAGAAAAAAAAAATCGGAAAAAATAACGAGCTGTTAAATGCTTCGCGTGCAGGATACAGCCGTCGAAAAATAGGGATTCGAAAGTTGTGACGTCACGGGACACAGACCGCGCATTGCTCGCCGTTATCTTCATTACATGCGAAAGATGATTTCTCTCTCTCTGAAGTTCTTGGTTGACGTCACCCGACCAGCGAGAGAGCCCATGACCGAATCAAACGTCGACGCATCAGAAGCCGGACGACGTTGGCACATTCGCGAGACAGGTTCGAGTCTAGCATTGTGATCGTAATTGTCTTATCTGACGTAAGCGACTCGCTCTGCGAGGAGTTGCGGAGGAGGAGAAGGAGGAGGAGGAGTAAAAGTGGGAGGATGGGGGAGGGGTGAGGGGTTGTAAAAGCAAATAAAGATAATCGCTCGTACATTTGTCGGAAGAAACAACAGGAAAAAAGAAACACAACAACAACGAACCGATAAAAGAAACATACGTAAGAAAACAAAGTAAAATTTAACGCCTCGTCGTTCATTTCGTGAGTACAATGGTGTGCGTGTGTGTGTGTGTGTGTTGCGTTTCGAGGTTCGTTTAACACAACATTCGCGTCATGTTTTATGGTTTATGGCTATTTCCTCGCTTCCACCAGACGGTAAATATATCATCGACAGGGTGGACCATGAGCCCGGAACGCATCGGGACAGAATATTTTTTTTAAATCCTGAAGGATGTCGACGGTATCGCCGGATTATCAAATCGCGTGAACGAGGCGGCGGGCGAGCGCGAACTTCAGGCATTCCGGCGCGAAGAACAACAATCGAATATCGCGTGGCTCACGGTTACGATTACGGCACTGCACCGGTGTTCGCGCGCGCGAGAGAAATGGATAGATAGAGAGAGACATATATCTATACTTATATAAAGAGAGACATATATCTATACATATATAGATATAAATCGAACACCGGTGTGGGTGGGAAGGGGGGGGAGGGAGGACGTGACGATCCCTCCCCCCGCCCCCCTCAATATATGTATGTATGTACAATCGAACAACTATAGCGTTGCCCGGTGACAAGGGAGTTGAAGAGAGCACGAACTACGGCTTGAACGAAGAGAGGAAAACAACCGGGTGACGGTTGGCGAGCGGCGAGTAGAGTGGAACCCGCGATGCGGTTCGCGAGGGGCGAGGAGAGGGGGAGGGGGGGAGGAGGCGGGCGGGGAGGAGGGCAAAATGCGTAAACAGAGAGTCAACATGTAAACAGGCCACTCGCGAGACAAACAACGTGGGGGCCGCGGAGCTCTGCGCCGCACCAGCCGAGCCAACAGCCAGGCTAGGCGGCTCGGGCTGCCTTACCGAGTGAGTAGTGAGTCTCTCGCGGAAAGCGGCGTATAAACCTAGCCGGCTCGGCTATCCGATGATCGTTACACACGCTGTGTATAAAACAACGCGGTTCCCGATCAGGCTTAATAACCGGGATTTTCGTTCACGCGCGCGAGATCTCCGTAACAACCGCGTTCTTTGCTCCCTCCCGTCCCCTGGTCGTCATCCCTCCCCCGCAGCTCCCCCCTTCCCCCCTTCTTCGCAACTCACACGCGTCTAATCCGCCGCTTCGTCCAATCCCCAAGCCTTATCACAGACGGACGGATGCTCGACTCTACCGAAAAGCAGATAGACTCGACTGCAATACCGCTTGAACCGTATTGCTGTTACTACTGATGCTCATGCTGACGCGGTGATTCCTATACCTGCGCCGCAGATCACATATCGATCGATAGTGATCGATACTGACGCGGGAATATCGCGCGCAGATCAAGATCGATTGTGAAGTTTCGGTGTGTATTCGTTCGGTTATTATCAGTGAGAGTAGGAATTATTCTTATGCTTTGGCAGCCGGAGATATTGTGGAGTTAGTGTTGGGTGATTAATTATATGCCAAGAGTGGGTTCACTTATTGTGTTGTTGAGTTTTTGTGAAATCGGTTATTTTTTTTTTTTTTCGACAAATTTTGAGTACGCGTTACTGGTACGTCTTACAATTTGAAATTATTACCCGTCGATACCGTGGTGTAATTTTTTGATTCTCAAACTTGTAAGGTTTTATTTGCGATACTTGGGATATTTTGAGGAAATAAAACGTGGTTCTAATTGTAAGAAACGCGAGATGTTTTTAGGCGTTTTACTTGAAATACGTAACACAGTCGAAGGAGCGAATGGTACATGAGGTGGAAAGAAGAAACGAAAGAAACAAAGAAACGTTCGTTTATTTGAAAAGAAATACGGAGTGTCGGGTTGGGGGGCAGAGGAGGAGGTGGTGGAGGAGGAGGAGAAGGAGGAGGAGGAGGAGGAGGGTAGGGAAGGAAAAAAAATAATAACAATGATGCGACGCCATAAACAGAATCGAACAAACAACTGATATGCAAATAATGAGTTGTGCATTTAAAGATTGTATTGGAACTCGGTTTGCTGTTAGCTGCCGCCACCACCACGCTGGGTTTTATAATGCGTGGTTATTTAAAAGAAGAAACAGTATACAACCTTAGTTGGGTATTATTAAAAGAAACTATTGTCGACGTCTTATTAACAATGCCTTGTTATTAAACTCCCAGCCAACGCCGACGAATACGACCGAGTTCGTACGGTCCGACCGCACCGCCTGCGCGGATTCTCCTGCACTAGAGGCAGGCTGCTGTACACAACCGTCTCAAACTTCTGTGACTACGCGGCGCGCGCCAGCCCGAGTTTGTGTGTTCCACCGAATACGAACTTGTTATAGCCTGCAGTGTGTGCCTGCGTTTGTCCAGCGCCACGGCGCTGATAGCGTTCGTTGGTTTCGCTCGATCCGCCGCCGAGTCCCGCGAGTCTACCTTAACGCCTCTCCCTTCCTTAAAATGGGCAAAGACGTTGATCCGGGTTCGCCGCCGGCCCGCCACCCCGTCGCGTGTCAATTCAGTGATAATAATTCGTCGATGGTTGCAAACGAAGCTGCAGGCGTGCATCGCGCGTCGTACGCAGCACAGTGACCTACACAACCGTTCGACCGGCGTTTGTCATATGTTTACTCAAAATTGTTATTATTTTCCTCGCTGCACATTCATCACCGTCGCCTGCACGACTCTGCGACGCCACCTCGCTACTTTGACTTCGGATTACAACGTAGTGCATCGAACAATTGTTGAACACTTGTGCTTCCTGTGATACTCCCGTTTGAACTTTTCTCTCAATACACCTGGCCCCCGTCCCACGTGTTCAACTTTTATATTTGAATCTCCCGCCCTGCTTCTCGACTCTGGTCAGCCCCGCCACCGTCTCGAGCTGCTACCATTGGTAAGTCGAAATCAAACTGACTAAATATTCTCAGAATTGCGAAACAATGTTTTACCACTCGGAATAATTCACGAAATTTTAAAATTTATTCCGGTGTTCCGGACAGTGGAGTCGAAATATTATTTGTATATTCGAACCCTCCGTGCTCTGTAGTCTAGGATAATATAAATCTCTCTCCTATAAGCGGATGAGGTGTTTAAGTTTGTGACCTTGCACGATGCTGCACGCTCAACGTTCTAAATATACCTCCGGCAAATACTTTGATTTAACAATTTCATTTGACGAATCTCTCCTGCTGCATTACGTTTGCCGGTTACCTACAACCATACCGTACACCGTAATTTACTTCGAGGAATTTGTTTGTCTAGCAAATAACGAGGTCAGACTGTACTACAAATATCTATCAAACTATTTTATTCGCCGAAAACTACGATTACGACTCTTACTTCATTGAATTGAGAGTGGTGAAGGAAGGCTCTGTATATGACGGCATATGTCACGCCTGGTTCCACACAGTAGCAAACTAGCAAATTGCATCAACGATCGCTTACATCACACGCGTAATTACGCATCGAGAATTGTGAATTGTTCTCCAATGTGCACTGCGTGCAGTTATGTTCCGGCAGAAGCATCCGTCATTTGCTTTGTTTACGGTGAGAGATTAAGCGCAGTTTACTTTCGTCATGAGTAACCGAAGCAGCGTCATGTACATATATACATAGTCGCGAATAAGTGGAAGTAGAATTTACACCCGTGTTTATCTCTGCAATAATTACATCAAGTAACTTCACTGAAGAATCAAATATTTCGAAGCTGTGTGGTTTGTTGAAAACCAAATTAGGAGATTGTATCGAACCTGCGTCAATTGAGCGAAAGAAGCATTTGAACATTCAAATTTCCCGCGCGCGGCACTTAACCTCTTATTTCAAAAGATTTATTGATAGCAGGCTTGAAAATAGAAGAATGAATCTTTTCCGGTGGAGTGAAAATACCGTATACTGGTTAAGCGTAGATCACTGATCCTCTACGGTGTGTGAGATATGCAGCTGCGGCATCACAGGCAGGATTCTAAGCTGTATAGCTGGTCCTGGAGCGTCGGGTATGTAATGATGTTTGGAAACAATGCCAGAATGCAGTTTAATTCAGTTTTCTTCGTTTTAGAACCGGCTTAACATGTTTACTTCTCTCCGGTTTAAGAGCGTCGTCGTCGTTGTACATTCTTTGACAAAAATATTATACAAGGCGGCCATTCAACGCGAACGCCACTCTCGTTAAAACGCCGCATAATTCTCGTCGCGGCGACGTGTACGCTACACGTTATTCCTTCACGCGATTTCTTTCTGTTCATCTTTCTTTCTCCTGCACGGACAGCTCTGCAAGCGATGTAGGTACCCGCGTAATCACTCACCAATCTTTTCTTTTCCTGTCTGGCTCAAACTAATCTTGTTTACCAGTATCATCGCCTCTCTTCTCATTCGCATAATTCATCTTTATACTCCTGATGGAGATACCGATGATTTTCTTCGTCATCGTAATCCCGCTTCGGTTAGTCCACAAAAATCATAATAACATTTCGTTTACAAGTGTTGATTACAGGCAAAAAAGAAAAACTTATTGCAATAACAAGTTGAGAGTAATGATGTATATTATATGTACGTGTTATAACCATTGAATGAAAACAGAGACTAAGAGAAGTGGGAGGAGGGATATAAACAAACAGAATGGCCATTTTGGTCGAGAATTAATTTTTAAAGTACCTCACTTTACTTACTGAGGGGCCACTGGAAAGTTTGCTTTGGATATTTCGCATTGATCGTTTGCATTCGCAATTGATCGGAGATAAATGCCGTCAACAACTGGTTTGAATTTTTAGTACGGTATTTTTACAGAGTATAATAAAAAAAAGATGCCACTGCAGCTTTACAGCGATACAATGAAAACCGTGTTTTTGATCAAGGTAGATGATGCTTGCAGGTTATAATACCGAATGTCTGCATGTTTGATTGCCGGAAAGAACTGTTCTCAAATTGAAGTATATAGCTTATGTACGGTTGTACTTTACCTATATCGACTCGGGTATAATATATTATACACGTGATGCCAAATTGAACGGTTAATAACGCGCAATTATGTACTCTAAAAACAGCCTGAAATGAGGATTTCCTGTTTAGAAACTATGTCGTAGAATTTGCTCAGGTCACGTCCGACTCACGACGACCTCCTCAACTTATATCGTATAGTATAATGTATAAGTAGCTGTTAGTCGGTTTGCTATATACATAATACACGCGCAACTATCCGTGTAATCCTGGACAAGGATCCGGACAAGGTCTTCACTCATTTCGGTCAATTGAAAAATCCCTGAACCCACATCGTTTTACCCGTTAATACATGGGTTGCAGCCAATCAATGTTCCCCCATTAACGAGATCTTTAATCCATTGGTCATAGACTGTGAGGAAAGCGACATGCGAGCACTTTGGATTCCAGTCACCGAAGCAATATTCAATTTCGCCGATGGATGCTCGATAACATATTTCAGCCACTTTTCATCGTCCACATTGGCTTGCTTAAGGCGTTCCATTTTGCTCACAAGGAGGTGTAAATCATGGAGTCCAAGGTGCTCACGTCCCCGATGGAATCCCATATATTATACTCCGATCCTGATATGCGCGAACGTGCGTGTACCCCTGATCCTTCTGGCTCCTGATGGTTCCTTCTTGGGATGACATTAGCTCCCTCCGCGACTCCCAGATCCGCTTATTTCCGCCTCTTGTCACTCCGATTAGTTGTACGATCCTTGGTCCCCCCAACGTGCATGATTTTTCTGCTAATCGAGTATTGTCTTTCGACGTAAGTATTCGCATCAACATCGAATCAACATATCAATACTTGTTGCCATTTTCCTGCACGCGTTTGTCTTCTGGTCTCTTCTTCTTCCAAGAAGAAATTGTGCATCACGATTCACAATCATGGTCATCGGTAATTAATCGCTGAATTTTTTCCGCGTATCGATTACCCGGAAAAGATTATCGAGGTCTTGTTTTGAACCAGCTATACTTCGGGGCTTTAGCCTCCTGAAAAGCGCAAGCAGTTGTACCAACCAAATGTATATATATATATATATATATATATATATATATACCTAATGCTGAATCTTTAGCACGTGTACTTTGGCGAAGGGGTTAAGGGAGGACGTGTAACTCTTCGTTATCTCGGGGAGTCGCGGGTGGATGGAGACGGAGGTGGAGGTGGAGGAAGAACCTCGAGTCAAAAGAGGTCCGCAAACGTTTTCATGATTTTCCATGGCTAATTGTTATGCACGGTGCGAATCTTCCCCGCCCGTTTTCTTCTTTCCAGACCGTTTCTACGCTTTAGCTTGGCTTCTCGACCACCAAGCGTAGGACATTCAAGAGCTCAATGCTAGGACATACTAACTATACTTATTGCTAAGACAATTGCAACGGGTCACTCTTGTGTTGGGGATTGGTTCAAAGACCAAAGTTACTGATTCGGTAGGGATGAAAGGCTCTTTAATGTCGCTTGCTTGACGCATGAAGCAGATGGACTAACAAGTCGAGTTACGAACTTGATTTGAGACCTTCGATAAAAGATGTTTCAACATCTATTGAAACAGATTCAAACCAAAGTGCAACGATGACCTGAGCCCAGGAAAATGATCATGTTGAACTCTTTTACCAGTCTGGTCTACCAAAAAAACAGAGAATAGAAATCAATTACCACCAACAGAAACTGTTGCGATATTTTTTATCCGTGAATCAACTTGAACGAATATAAAGCAGTTCATAATGGATATCTCGCAAGACAAATTGGTTTGATTAAATGAGTAAATTTTCTGCTTTCTTATCGCCGTTGGAGGAGGTGGAGAGGGAGGCAGTCGTAAAATGTGTTTAAATTAGGGGCCAAGGTGTCGGGGTGTTGAATTTGAATTTGGATCGGTTAATATGCGAGACACAAACAACGGAATGATGCGGGTTCTGTGGGTCTCGTGCATAGAGCGCGAATGTGAAGTGAGTGCCAGACGCGTCTTTATAACATCGTCTCGATGAGTTACGAGCCTGCCTTCAGTCCTCTGGCAGAAACAGCAGCCAGTAGCAGTAGACAGAAACAGGTAATCTTGAGAAAGGGTTACGAGGGTATGTCCGGTTAGGAAATAACTTTCTTACCTACTTATGCCTTCATCTCCTATCCGCCCCGAACCAAGAAGAAGAAGAAGAAGGGAAAGGGATTCCCACCCCTTTGCAAATCTCTCGAACCATTAAATACCCCATTATTTCCAACGTCGAGTACACAAATTTATACAGATTTTCTTGATTGTTTCTTCTTTCTTGCCGTATTTGTTTATTGTTTTTTGAATCTTTCCCTCCCCTCTGCCCTTTTTCTTCCTTCCTCAAGAGTTAATAAATAAAAAGAGGTTGTAGATATAAACGGTCCTCTATAGGGATATTTGTACCCATGAGTTCTTTTTATTTATATATTTCTATGGTGAAGTCAAATTTCACACTACTTGAGGGTTTGTAATGCATCCGTTGAGATTTATTGACCTAATTACGTTATGTTATAAAAAATTACCCACGTCGTTTATTGTTGAGCAGAAAGAATGGGAATTGCAGGAACAACTGTAGCTCGTTACGTGAGCTATATGATTCCGCTATCCATTTACTACAAATGAATTGACGCTATGCAGGCTGCGCGTTGTTATTTTTATCCAATCACAATCGTCGGATCGATCGATCGATTTGTCGACGCTTTAACGCATGACTTTCTACAGTCGGTCGGCTTGTGAACGGTTTCACATTATCGACATGTATTATGCATAAATAATGCCTGTGTATAAAATATTCATGAAAAATAGCGCCCCGATTTTTACTTCATAATGAGAAAGAGTAAGGAAACAGAAGAAAAAGAAGAAGAAGAAGAAGAAGAAGAACCCGGTCAGATGTATTAAATCCATCGATGAAAACGACCCAACCAACGAAAACTCGGAATGGACGTCATGGTAGGAAGACACTTGAAAAGTGTAGAAACAAAACAAACAAAAAAGAAAAGAAAATCGAAGAAACGAAAAAGGAATGTACTAATTTTCAAATCGAAAATATTTGTTTTCAGTTCGTATGTGTGCATCAGCTTTGGAACGGGATTAAGAAGATTATCGGTGTGTCCATATTCACCCCCAATGCCCGATAACTGGGCAGAGTGTTTAAACGAAAATTCGTTTCCGCGTCAGTTGGCTGGTTGGGTGGTTGGTCTAGTCGGTCTGTCGTAACGATAAAGTTATTTAAACTGGACTTAGCAGCTTTTGCACCACCTGGTATGAAACCGGGCTGCAGGCAGACATGCAAACGGACTTGACTAGTACCATGAAAGCCGCTTTATCTAACCAATGAAGGCAATGAACCACCACCTTCGAATCTCTCTCTCTCTCTCTCTCTCTCTGCAAGGTAAATAAAATCTCGGTCAATCATTGTGGCTGAAAAAGGCTGCACTAATTCTGCGAATGAAACAAATTTAAACAAAGAAGGATCACAAGAAATGTAGGTATTGATTGAATCCTGCACGTGATTCTGAATTATTTGTAACGTCACGACTTGGATACTTACTATCGAATACGAGGCTGTTCGACATAGTTGGTAGCGTTATTTGCACTATCTGCTCGATGATTTAGATAACCCTTCAGATCGTATTCAATTATTCACATTAACAGTCAGATCCCACGTAAATCTCACACAGAAAAAAAGATCGAAGTGTAAAGGTTTCTGGAGAAAAATGTATTTTTATCGAGAGAACTTGTTTTCCGATGTTCATTCGAATCGGTGAGTATTTGTTCATATTTTTTCTTTGTAACGTTGCGGGTTTTTTTCCGTTAAATATCTGTGCCAAGGAATTTCTTTTTCAAATCTCAAGGGGTCCGGAAAAATTGATTAAAAGACATTGTTCAAGAAGTTTGGAATAAATTACGTCATTGGCACAGGAAAATTGGTGGATTTAAAAATGCGAAAAAAATCTCAAAGTACACAGTTGGAATAAGAATCTCCTCACAGGTTGACTAAAATTTTTTGTCTTGATTTAAGCATTTTTTGAAATCTATTGCTAAGTGAAAATAATAAAGTAAAACTTGCATATTAAATGTTTATACGACAAAATGTAACAGATAAATCGTATTGAAGTTGGTAACGTTATCGCAACGATTCTTGCTGAGAAAAAACCGTTGATTCAGTAAACCGTAATAAAGCAAAAAAACACTCGCATCTCAAAATCTTAGTTCCTCAGAAAATCATTGTAAAATTTCAAAAAATCGTCATTTCTTCCAACATCAGCCTAGCACAAATAACACAAACACAAAGTGAACCCGCCAGGACATTACGTGTAGTTAAGTTTTTCCAACATTCTATACATAATCACATGACAGATGTATGAAAATTGCGTCCCAACTCGCAGCAATTCATCGTCATTGATCCGGTCATCGCGTAATTGCGATACGCGCAAGTATTTATAACTACGAGAGTAAAACTGCAAAGACGAGAGTAGGTATCGACGTTTCAGGCGTGTGCCATCGACCCTTGAACTCTGGTATCTGTATCGCGATGCGGAACACCATGTAGTCCGAACAGTCTTAACACGTATCTACTATTTGCCTCTGTACACATTGATGAACGCAAACGCACCGGAGCAGTTGGGAATTGGCCTAGGTCAGTTCGTCAACCCTGGGTTGACCTTGAACGTGATGGTGGCGGTGGTGGTACCCAGTAGCGCAAACATTCGAAACGGTTGTTGTTCGCTCGCTGTCATGTGCGAAATTAGTATTCCGCATTCGTAGATTATCATTTACGTATTTTGTTTACCTCTGCGCGAATTCGTTTTTTTTATTTTTTCTTCTTCTTTTTTTTTTTTTTTTTTTTTCTTACTACGCCTCAGACTCTCGTAGACTGCAGTAGGAATTAATTATTTTTATTTGTTCCTCTTTCCGTAGGCCGAAGGTTAAAACAATTAGACGATCGTTAATTAATTTAACACCACGATGTATCTTACGGACGAACGAATTTTAACGCACATATTATTATTATTGTTGTTATTATTGTTGTTGTTATTGTTATCATTATCATTTATTCTTAACGGTCATTGAATATACGCAAACGATGATCGTTTTGGCATAATATTTTATACAACACTGTCAACTATCATCTGCATCATTTAAGGATGATAAACGTAGAAACTCAAACTCGTTTTGCATAAGATTTGTATAATAAATACAAGCAAAAAAAAAAAAAAAAAAAACTCGCACATTATCAATGATCGCTAATTACGTAAAGACTTGCTTCATGTTTGATGTAAGCGCGTCTTGACCGTATTTAAAAAACGAAGAAAATAATTTCACTCGTTTTACAGTTTCTGACGTGAGAATTTTTTCATCCTCGAATACTCTGATTGTTTTCATTATACTCGTTTTGTGGTGATAAAAATTTCACCACTTTCCTCGATCGGATAAAAATCTTCATCGTAAATGATCCGATGATATATTCAAGTTTCTTCGTCACTGAATTAATCAAATGTCAAGTTGTAAATACGTGACGTATACGTAAGCATTCAAACTACCGCCAGCTGACGCTAATACTCGATTATAACTTAAACATCGGCATCACAGGCCTGATAGATCAGCTGTTGCTTACTGTCGCTGCTCTTGTATGACTGTGATGAAACAATTATTATTATTATTCGAAAACGATCGCAATGTTAAACGTTTTGCACTTACACCTGTGTGTTTTGTCACCAACGTATACAATATATATATATATATATGTATATAATGTCATGAAATGCGAAATATTACGTGGGAAACTTGAACATTTTGAAAATTCACAGCTCGTTAACAACTTCGACGCTTAGCTGGAAATTTTCAGCGTTGTTTGGGGATAGAATAAAGTATGATCCCTGAAAATTTCAAGCGATTCTGAGATGATAGAAAAATGTTACAGCTATCCGAAAACAGCGATTTTTCAGAAATCATTTGGTTTTGCGAGGCCGTGTATAAAAAGGAACGTGGTAATTAATAATAATTTGCGTAGGTGGTGATAAAGTATACCTAGACGAAAAATTTGAGCCGTCGATTGGCCGTCTACTTGGAAAATTCTTGACTTGGCAGCGTTTCAAAGTTATGCGAAATTTTGCTAAAATGGTAGTTCGTGAAGAGGGTCCTAATTAAACTGGATTTTGCTTTGTTGTAAAAAAAACTATTTTTTTCCTCAAAATACAAGGTCAGAGAAGGGGAACGCCGTTTTATCCGAGTCTTTAAGTCCCACAGAGCTCCTATGAAAAAATCGTGAAAATAACTAAAAAATTGAATTATTAAAAACTTCAAAAATTTCTATAGCCACCAAATTTTCTTATATTAAGCTCAAATTTGGAGAATCGTCTTTTTTTATAACCTACCTTCTTGAAAAAAATCAGCAGCCGAATCGCTGACTCAAGCCCGCAGGCTGCGGTCGAAAAGTATTGGACGTACCCATATACATATATTTTGATCCAAAACAGAGTGAGTATAACAAAAACAAATGAAATACGGTCAATATATATATATATATATACATACATATATTCTTGGAATCAACTATTTTCGCAAATTACGTGACATGTTTTGAAGAAACGGTTTCTATGTTTTTGCCCCTTCATTTTTCTTTTCTTTTTGTCCGATTATCGTCCGCGTAATAATTGGCATACGATAAAACCGCACGATATTAGCGCCTTGGATCATTGTTCATTAAAATTTTAATCGCGATGTATTATGAATAAAAAATTGTTTTTTTTTTTTAAAAACGCGCAGGCGGCGATGTAATTAGTGCAGAACTCGACAGCTGCGGACAAAGAGAGATCCAAAGAGCGAGATAGAGAGAGAGAGTGAAGGGGGTGGGGGTGGTTGGGGAAGGAAGAGGAGGAACCCGCAGACCTTAGAATTATAAAGGAATGTTTGTTGCTCCTACGAACGAACCAAGGCAGCAATCGTCTGCCTCCTTTTAGCTGAGGAACTCGAGAACTGGGGTATAAGGACTTTGGAATTAAAAATAAAAAGGAGTTACAGGGGATGCTTAAGGGTAACAAGTGCTGGGGGAGGCGAGGGAAACGCCAGGGAGAAACAGAGAGAGAGAGAGAATAGTGGAACACTTGTTCAGAAATTATCTCGTCGCTCCGTCGAGACGTTTCGGGGATTTAGGGGATCCTAACGCTGATGTAATTCTCCTCCAGGCTCCTCTCGAGGAATTGCGGGAATAAACACTACCTACCTCTTACCCTTGATCTCTTCACGGTGCCTCGTAATAAACTCTGCGTTGCGAATCTTGAAGAATTTATTCAAGGAACCTACGAACGATCTTTACAATTGATAAACTAATCTTGAAAAGTTATCTCTACTGCATATTTTTATTTCTTACGTATACATTATATATATATATATGTAAGAATTGTTATATGACGCGAGCGTGTTTTACTCTTTTTTTCGTACACAAAGTATCCGTTTCTATACGGCCGTTTTCCTTTTACGCCAATTTTCTAATACAACTCGGCAGTACGTGATTTCATTGGTCGGGTCTAACGGAATAGACCAATGAAATCGCTTGGTGTCTCCAGTTGTGGCAGAAAAGTGACGTCAGAGAAAACCGACCAATGATGGCCGAGTGATTATGTGCATGCGCAAACAAATCTGACGTTACGCGATCCTAACCTCGATTTCTTACTTCGTGAAAAAACGCGCGACGTTCTCTTGTTGTATAAAAAATTGTGTCTGCACAGAAAGAAATTCTTTGAATTCGCCAAATATGCCGGAAGTAATGTTTTTTTGATTAAAATAAATCCAAGCTTTTTTTTTTTATCGAAATCAACGACATCTGTTTGAATCGAAACAAATGTCGAATATTTTCCACCGTGTGTGATGAATTTGACAAGTTTTTTTTGTTGTTTTGTTTTTCTCATCTTTTGCTTTGGTACCCACGCGCAGTGCTTTTTTTTACACCGGAACAAATTTCACAAAAATTCATACTCAACCGAGACTCTGCGATTTTCGTAATTCTCTCAATTATTTCTCACGTTCTAGCGCAACCATTTTCGCAATTGATCTACTTTCCTTTTACCTCTCTCATTTCCCCTTTTCCGCTCGTCAATTTCATCTGTTTCTAGCATCAAATCAGTCCAAGCAATTGGCTGTGCACCAACAGCGCGGAAAATCCTAGACATCATTACGCGATTTCTGGTGTGCAATTAAAGGCTCGCCGAGAGGCTGATAGTTTGTCTCGGTTACCGAATTTCCTCGCCTCCGTATCCCGCAACTTCCGGTGTCCCGAATTTCACGCCGTAGTCGTCGCTTTTCCTCCTTTTCTTCCCTCCTTTGGCGTCGTCGCTTCTCTTCCTCTTCGACTTTTACATTTATACCTGCCGCGGGTTTACTTGCAGCCCTCCCATCCCCCTAAGTGGCAAAAAGAGAGGGGTAAAACTTTACGGCGACGACTTACGCGGATTATAAACTACAATTGTTTTCATTAAATGCTCCAAATTAGCGACGAGATATACCGACTTTGTTATATATATATATATATATATGTATAGGTCTTTTTGCTTGTCTCACTTCGAAGGTTGTCTGCGGCCTTCGTCGTTGATTTGTCTTTTTTTTTTTTTTTTTTTTCCCAACTTATTCTACCATCATTCGTCAAATTTCGCACAATTATTGCATAACATGGATGTTACTATGCAATTGTCAACGTACATTTACGTACCTCGTACGTCGCGTTGTATTGTTATTATTCTTATTATTATTATTATTTTTTTATACAAGCGATCAACAAATTCTGGAATCTCTTGAAGGCGAAAACAAAAAAAAAAAATATGTAGAAAAATTATATGTATAATTATTCACCATCGAATCGGATTCCTGTCGTGCGCATCACGTCACGTCTACACATTACAATACGTTTATCTACTAGTATTTACTTTCCTTTCAGTTTTTTGTTTTTTTTTTCTCTTTTCTCTCACTTTTAGTTGATTCCGTATGCACATACATATTGAATTCGCGTCATGTTTATCATCGGCGAAACGTCGTAAACAATGAGTAACTGCTTAAAAATATCTTGACAATAACGTTATTCGGGTTTCTTTCCCTGCTTTTCTTTGCTTCAATTTTGTTTTCGTCTTCCATTTTTGTGCAAACATTACAGTTTGATTTTTTTTTTCCTTTTTTTTCTCTCCTTGTTCCACTAAAATCTTATTTTGCATTCGTTTCGAAGATATGTTGGAATTTCGCGTGTTTCTGACTGCAGTATCAACGATACGGTTAAAGATTCGAAATAGATCAAATTCACAAAGTTTTTCTCACGAAATTTTGACAACGGACAACGTATGAAATCAGCAGTTTTAGTATTTGTCGGACGATTTTCAATCTTTCTAGCCGCAGAATATGTAGCGAGAGAGAAAATGAGAGAGAGAGAGATGGTTCTATTGCCTCGAGATTTTTCATTAGCGCAACGTCGACTCAGCTTTTTTGAAAGAAAAGAGTCCGAGATAAGCAGCGGCTTGGGGGTGGTTTAAAAAAAAAAAAAAAAAAAGAAAGCGGGGGTGTGAGAAATCGGAACATCACGCGGATTATAATGCGGTGGATTAAATCCCGCCAAATCTGTCACATTCCAAAAGTTATTGGTGACAGTCTCTGGTCGATGGGACATTGAATTCGGGACGGTATTAAACGTGACATCAAATTTTTAGTCTTGTTTCTTTTTTTTCTTATATCGATTATTGAAAACAATTTTTTTCCTTTTTCATTTCATTCTTTATTCTCAATATTTGTACAATACAGATTACAACGAGTCATGGGAAACAGGAAAGTTGCTTATCGTTGTCGATATCAAAGACGAAACTGTAAAGGCCTGGAAATTTTTCAATTTGTATCTCGGTAAATCGAGAAAGTGGATTGAAAAAAAAAAAAAAAAGAAATTTGTCAATCATAATCGGAAAATGGGATTAAGTGAAAAAAATAAAAAAAAAAATAAAAAATTGATAAACCCTGAGATGAAATCAAGAAGGTTTGGAAAAATTCAAAATCACGGTTTGAAAAGTTGTGAAACATGTGGGGGGGGGGGGGGGGGTTATCGTTGGTAATTTTTTTTCAACTAACGTAGTCAAGAGGAAAGTTTGTTCGAAAAATTTATTCCAACCGTCAGGCCTCTGCAGAGAAAGAAATCCAAAAAAAAAAGAAAAAAAAGAATCGTAAAAATGCCAAGTTTTTAAATATCTCCATGTGAAAGTTTTGCAAGTAATCGACCCGATGAGTGAGTAACAATTGTCATTTAAATGCGAAAATTCTACTCATCCATGATGTTTAGGATTTTTCTAGTTCCCCGAATGAAATTGGACTGACGTGTGGTTGATGATAGAGTCGTGTGTAAAGTGTCTGGAAAAATCAACTCGCATCGGAGAAGGGTGTAGGTAAATCAAGCCTGAGTATTCGGACAGGTGATTGACCATCGTCGGACGGTTGGGGATGTGGGCAGATGACATTCGACGAGACGTATCAGCGCTTGGGAAAGCACCTTTCGTCCGTACCTTTACCCACACCTATAACACCCATATCCATGGGGCGTGCTGAGGGAAAAGTCCGCGAGGGAATCTGCTAGGGGGGGGGGGGGGGGGGCGGGGGTGGATAATTTCCCTTGAGGGAAATCGTCGCGTGACCGTTATGGAGAAAATAGAGAGAGAGAGAGAGAGAGAGAGAGAATGAAATACCATATCGTCGAGGCGTGCATCACCATGTGCTGCATTACCAGTTAATCCTGAATTTACTCTTCGATGTTCGTGGTTCTATTCGAGTTTGCTCGATCGGTTGTTATATTGTCTGAAATGTGCCGCGCGGTTGAAAAAAACTGAAAAACAAAAGAAAAAACAAGAAGGAAAAAAGAAAACACATGGAAAAAAATAGCGAACGCACAACGAGGATGAAAATTTGCATCGTGGAATGAAAAAAAAATTTCACACTCTATACAGCGAAGTGTCAATTATTTCCTCAGGGTTTTCTGACTCCAGTTTTATCTTAGTTAAGCTTAGTGCTGTACGAGTGAATAGATTTCGGAGGGAGATTGTCATTTAATGAATAATATTTATTTCAATGTTTCGAACCGGCCAAAATGTTGTATAACTGATCCTATTAATGGGTATTATTAACACTGAGCTATTAAAATTTTAGTTTGTTACATGTTAAGTTAAAGAGACAGAGTGAAAAAATAGTTTGCTAAGATAATTTTTCACTAACTGTTGAATTCAGGGTGCTAACCCAGCGCGAAATAAGATAACACAAGATATTTTAATAGTAAATTATGGGCTAGGTGAGAAACTGATTATAAAGAAATTGTACAATAAGATGAATCACAAGACTTTTTGTGTTCCGAAGTAAACAATTTTACAATTCGGGATTGATTGTAATAATATTATTTAAAAAGTTGGTGACAATCTTACGGACTGGATGTTGTTTGCACGACATTATGCAAGGAGGTGTCTTATTTTACGGATGTTAAATGTTTTCTTAACCCGGTCGAAACATTGAAATAAATATTATTCATCAAATGACCATCTTCGACGAAATCTTTTCACTCATTCAATCCACCATGGTCACGAAATTCGCATAAATCTTATTGTTATAAATATAGTTGGATACAAGTTGAATATGCAACGAAATTTATCGTTTCATACAACGATCGATCAACTTTTACCTGTGTTGATAGACCTCGGATTATACATTGGCACCCTTGCTTGTTGATGGATTAAATTCTACGGTGTCTGTAACACATCGTTCGGGATTGTGTGCCTAATATTATACAACTAAATGCCCGGCTTCCGCAAAGCTCCCGGTATCGTATATCGATATGTCCAAATGGCCGTCGGTCTTATCTCGTTCATTATGAGAAATCACGATTACGGTCTACGCACCACGAATGACCAGTACGTGTATTATATACGACCAGACGTCACTTACGTGTACCATGTGGAGAGTTGAATCGTCGACAACCTAAATCCGGTCTTTTCGGTTTTAGTATAAATTCCGTTATAATATTCTGGAACACGCGCGATTCCCACGCATCCACCTACGGTCCTTTCCGAAGTGATTTCCAGGGTGGTAGTTGGAGCGAATTTGAAGAGGTGGTCCGATCCTCGGGGTTGGGGGTTGAACGAAAAATTGTGCGGTGCAAGAATGAAAAAAATTTTCGCGACGCTTTTTCATTTACAATGAAAATACCTAGAAGTCTTTTTCTTCGTCCGACAAAATTCCGCGATCACCTCAATAAAGGTGGAGTGAAAAATCTGAAACTGATTAGAACTTGGTAGCGGAATAAAAAAGTTTTAGGAGAAAAATTGAAGAAAAGAAAAAAAAAGAAAAAAAAAGAAAAGGAATTAATACAATTTTTGTCACTTGAATATATAAAAACTGGGAAACATATAATATTACTTATTAAGTAATGAAGAGAAAAAGAAGTATAGGTTTGTCGGTTAAAAACTGAACTTTAAAGTAAAAGGAAGATGGCAATCTGTCATGACCATTATTTCGTGATAACATTCTGTATGTTTAAAATTTTTTCATCAAGCTGCGTCCGAAATTTTTTAAAACTCCGCTTTTTTGGATTCTGGTGGTTAAAAAACGTGAAGATTGGTTGAAATTGGAAAAAGTTATTTTCGAGAGAAACCAATACTACAAATACATTTCTGATACAATCACCAAAGGTGATGAGAAGTAAGAAGCGAAGAAAAAGAGTAAAGAATTCCTTACAGGGTGCGGAATCCGGGTGAAAAAAAAAAAAAGTTGTATGAAGCCGCGTTGTTATTGCGCTCTAACGGGGTGTTTTCACTCTCTGCGTACAAGGTTCATACGTTGTCTGGCTAATAAAAGAAACATGAGACCCTGTTGATGTGGGGGCATTGAGTCATTCGCCCTTTAAGCCTTCCCTCCCTTCAAAGTATAACACGGGACGGGACGCGAGAGTTATCATTGTTTTCTGTCACACAAGCTGCATCCTACCATCCCACCAGTCCACTCGGCCAAAGGGTAAAAGGAGGCTGTACCTTTTCAAAAGGACACACAAACACGCACGTACACATCGTATACACGCCCCATCATCCCCCCACCCCCCGTCAATAAAGTATGAGGTCAAATTGAAGAATTATCACACCTTGGACGCCTTCAGGGGTCTGCAAGAACCCGACTTCGATGAAGGATGGGTTCAAAGAGAAGATGCTAAAAGAAATTTCAACCCAAACGTACATGGGTTAGTTTTCATTTTGAGATTCATTGAGATACTAACTTCGTAACTGACGAGTAACACATAAGCCATGAAAAATATACCTACTATGAAAAAGATCTAGAAGCACGGTGTATCAACAACTATTTGGAACTTGTTAGCCACGTTAACAACTTACTGACTGCGGTGGCGTCAATGCTTCATGATAAATTAGCGTCACACGCAAATTTGTACAAATATTAATATCGACATTTGTTTATGATTATGGAGTTCTGAAAACCAACTGGTTAACAGGCCACCACTGTACTACTCCAGCAAATTTGACTGGAATAACATTCTCTGACTTTACATTCGCCTGAAAAGAAGTAAACGAGATGAAACAGATTTTGGGGAACATGAATTTATACCATTAAAATGAAAGAAGTACAAACCAACAGTGGTAAAGGACTAATCGTCACCATCACAGGTTTAAAAAAGTTACGTCCTCGGATGATCCAAGCATCTGCATTACGTCGAAAAGACGATTGATGAAAGAATGAACTCTTGGTACTCTGGGGGGTGGTGTTTTAACCCCGTCAATTCTTCGGCCAAAAGTAATCGAAGTTTGCTGACGTCTGGGGAGGGCGTAGTTCGAGGTATTCGTGCATGGGCTGGTGAAAATTACTCCAAACAAGGAGGTCCGGGTGTGGGGGCAGGTGGCTGATAGGTGTGTACACGGGTGTCTGACCCCTAGCGCTTCGCCCTGAAGGTAGGTGGTGGAGGAGCTGAGCATAGTGGAGGCATGCTGTGCACCTAGAGCTTCGAGCCAGAAATCACAGCCACTGGAAAGTCGGGCGCGTCTCTCCGCGTAATAGTTCATTCACACGCGAACCGCTTCGAACCGTTACCTCTGGGCTTCTCTCTTATATGCATGTGCATCGCCAACTTTGAATCCGAATTCGACCGACCAGCTCTAACCATCAAAGTGCGAGACGATCGTAGCCTGGCAAATGCTGCCTGCTAACTTCACTTCCAGACTCAATTTTTTCCCCAGATTGTAGAACTTGTAGAGTTCGGATGTTTTCTGTTTTCTTTTTAAATCTTCACTTGAGGTGATAGGTGAACTTTCGTTACACACTGCGGTGTCATTTCATCATCGGAGTTTGATTGCAATTTTTGCTCAGATCATCATTAAGCAGATTATGTATCTTTTCGACTGTACATCAAATGGAACAATAAGTTTATTCTTCAAGTCAAACATGCACGAGGTTATCAAGCTGTACGTTTTTTTTCAACTAAGAAGGGGGGGGGGGATATACATTTAGGGAGGTTGAAGATTTGTATGCTGATTACCCGAATAATCATGGAAGCTTCTACTTCATCATTCATTTACTAGAAAAATTTGTAAGTACATGTCAATTTATATTTAGCGAGATTCATCCTTCTGTCGTGGGATGATGAAATAAACGATATAAAATTGAGTGACCGAAGGAGAAAATAGTTTCCCTACGAGAATCGAATGTATACGTATGTAAGGTATATTATCGAGCAAAGACTCTACAGAGCCTCGGAACGTCGGACACGGTACCGGTCGATGAATAATGGATAGGTTTCTCGCTGTAAACGTATTTATAGCATATCTCAAACGACCTGTTTATCTATCCCTTCGTAGCTAGTAGAATTTTCACCACTTAATACACCGTCGATATCCATTTGTCGATACATCCTCAATGTTCGATTTAATATATCCCTTCTCCGGATCACCGCATATTTCATTGTCTGTTTCCCTTTTCATTGCGGCATGTACCCTAAAGACGATGAAAGGATCAAAAATCTATGAATTATCTCTATTTGTGTCTGAATAATGTAAAAGGGAATCTTTAAAACCAGGGTTGGGTTAGGTTAGGTTGTACAATCTGTTGAGCTTTTACGAATGACGGAGTATATTCATCGCACGCATCGAGAACGTGGTAAACTTCAATATTACTTGGAGCATATAGACTGGTATATACCGATGGTACTATAGCTTGTAGTACTATAGTCAACATCAACGGTCGCACATTTATAAATATAAGTCAACTGTTTGTATAATGCAAACCGACATTTCAGTCGATCTACTTTTAACTCTCGCGACTTGTCACATCGATAGGCATAGGTGGGTAGATATGCACGGTAAAGAGCTGGTACCTTATATACTGGACTACAGACGTCGAGGATGTGATCTGTTCAAAAATATACGTGACTCATTTGCTATACTGTACACGCGTGTAAATTCTATTCTTTACTCACTACTTTCAGAGTCGTTTACTCTTGACTACGTCTGCTTATTTCACCAGCAATGTAATGATCCATAGTACAAATTCCAGCCAAGTCGATCACTTGAACCTGCATGTCCGAAAAGAGATCAAGGAAAAAGAAAACATGCAGGTCTAACAGTCCAAAAAAAGAACAACGAAGAAGTTATTCAAACCTCTTTTGAAAATAGAAAATCAAGAAGAGTCCCAGAAATTTGATCTGGGGTTTCATATAACAGACATCATGTTTGTGCCAATTTGTTTTGGGGCGTGTAAAGTACCACGTTTCATAAACGAAAGGGGGGAGGGTAGGGGGAGAGACACTATGCAGGTTGTTCCAACGCCTTTACTTCCGCACTTTTGTCCCTGGATGATTTACCTCGTTGTCCTCATTTCGTGAAGCTTTTATGGATTGTTGTTTGGGGACGGGTCACTGCATGAGCTGGGAAGAATTGACGTGTCGTCGTCTCTATGTTGGTGGGCTAGAAAAAGTTGCGGAAAATCAACCAAACCGGAATTCACACGACGGACACTGGGTCCAGATACATACGTCCAACCATTCTTGCAAGCCCCAACCAACACACCCCCAAACCAAGATATTTTGATATCGGACTTTACACCCCATTAGCTTCAGTCGACGATTATTTTCGAAACTGCGGCCGGACAATACCTAGCCACGATACTGACCGTTGAACTCCCCTCTTTCGCTCTCTCTCCCTCACGCGCACACACTTATTTCAGCTTTTTTCTGTCACTTTTTACTATGGCCGTCTCACTTTTTCACTCTTTCCATTGTATCCGTGCGTATAATGCAACGTATTGTGTGTATATAAAGTAGAAGGTAAAAAGTGAACCAGATCGGTGCTGAAGATGTGGTTGTGGAAAAACTGAAGCTTCGTACTGGACTCCATTAATTTTTTCATTCTTTGTTTATTAAATAGGACTAATGCCGCGCTGATGTTGAAGAACGTGTCATTGCCTTAACCTTTATTTTGCGTGAATTGGGACTGAAGAAAAATGAAAAAAATGGCCGAAAAAGTGTACAATATACGTGGTATAGTCTTTAGTCCTTGGACTCTTGTAGACGACGATAAGGAGGACACTTCAAGTGCCAGATAACAAGATCCCTGAGGAGATTTTTACCAGATATAAACGTGTGCAGTAAAGCCAAAACTCTGTATATACATACCGTGTGAAAGTATTTTGACAGCAGTACCAGAAACTGTTTCACGTGTCGTCTGCACTGCAGACTATTGAACGAGCTGGTTAAAGTAGAGTATTTTTTTTTCTTCCTGCCGTTTTCTCCACTAAACCTTCAACCCATTTACGTCCGTCATACCGATGTCCAATTACCTCTCTGTGAATGCTTGACAAGGTAAAATTTTCATTACATCACTATTCGAGGTGAGGCGAGAAATGATGGTGATGGAGAAATTGAGCTTCGAAAGGCTCGAAGGCATCACTTCGTGTCATCAATTTTTTTGCGTGATTTCAAAAGTGCAAACTGAACTTTGAATTCCTGCAGTATGCCCCACTCATCAGTAAATCCATGCATACTGGTTTCGTAAGCTTTGTACAGTGTATACCATAAACTTCCCTTGCACCCTTGGGCATCTGGCGAGTTAAGTTGTATGGTGGTAGGAAGGGACTTGTTCTTGAGATTACCAGGGTTGTACATTATTACCAACCCTTTGGCCTTGAAATCTGAACATTGTTGTACACGTCAACTGTAGTCGGTTACTCGGTTCGCGTCTATCCTTGTTAATATAGGTACCTGAGAGAAGCCGAAGAGCCAAACACTGCATTACACCAGAATACCCTTACCGTCTAGACCTCGCTCCAACTCTGAACCCATCCCCCATACTTCGGGGTCGAGAGTTTGCGACCTCGCGTGATTAATTTCCACCCAGTCAACAGATTTCAGGACGTTGTATTGATGGTTTTACAAATAGCTCTGCACAATTTTATTGTACACTTCGTTGCATCAGGCAAATTTTTTCGCAGCTGTAAATGGACGAGGTCTTTTTGAGGATATCATGTTCAAAACATGTTCAATCAACGTGTGATTTTTCCAATGGTTGAAAGGAGCGAATCTCACTACTGGTAGTTTACTAAATCCGAGTAAACTCTTCGTGCCGTTGCAGTAGTGGTATAAAATTATGCCGGGGTAAGCTGGGCCAGGTTAAGGGGTTCGGTTTTGGCCTGATACCTTGAGGGTAGAAACTGGGAATTGAACCCTTGCCTCCGAGTGTAATACCAAAGTGAAAGGGTAGTAATTGTATACGCGGAGTAGTAGAATGGCAAGATAAACAGAACTATGTAAGATTGGCCCCCATTAATATACATATCTTCTCTTGGCCGACTCTCGGCTGGTCCAAACTCAGCCAGCTTTACTCCCGAAGAAGGTCTGGGTATGTGTGTACACACGTTGTAGTAGGCATCGTCTTTAGCCAGGCCTCGCCTAGGTATAGGCCCGAATATATCCTGCAGCGAGGCAGTAAGGAAGGTGGGTACACAATGGATATTGAGGCAGTAATTCAACGGTGATTGTTAGCGAGACCCAATCTATGAATTCCGCTGGCACATACAACCAAATTTCAAGATGTATGTATAACGCGGCTGCTTCTTCTCTAATGTTTGCACTATCCATAGCTGGGATCCCTGCAGCCTACATAACTTGCTGACCTAAGATGGCATCAATTACCCTGTACACAATGATGCTATTATCCAAGGCCAGGTGATTGAATAATCCCCTCGTAAAACGACCAGTGTTTCATTAAATTGAGCTATGGTCATTCTTTTCTTTACATCTTTACTTTAATTGTATGCGTACATCTTACGAGAACCATTCAAGATCGTTGAATCCTTTTTGATATCCACATCCATCGTACCTCCTTTTACCGGAAATTCTAACGAATTTCCTGAACATAGCAATTTGCGGTAAGCAAACCAACGTCGCCTTGGTTCTCAAGGAAACCTGTATTACTCATTTATATTTCCTTTGCCGATAATCCAGACATTCCAAGCCATCGTTTTCGTCGTTCCTATTCGTAGTCGCGGTCGTTGTTCAATAGTCGAGTTGCCTCGGAGGTCGGATAGGAGTTGTTTTTGCGAGCTTGACAATGGGTAGTAGTGAACTGTCGTGACAATAATTTAAGTTACTCTATGTGTCGAATGCGAGGTTCGCGAATACACACACACACATACACACGCTCACACAAACCGGTAGCCATGTGTGAACCTACTTTTACTTTGTAGTTTATCGAGTACAACGAGCGAGCGAGAAGCGGGCTTGCAGAGGGGGGATGATGATGAGTAGGAGAAGAAGAAAGAGTAGGAGGGGATAGCAATTATAATAGCAATTATCTTATTTCTATTTCTCTCCGCTTTGCCCGATCATTGTGTGTATACGACAATAGAGAGGACTGAAATCCGAGACAGCGTTTGTACCCACCGACCCCGACGTCTGCAGGAGACGCGAAACGACGCGGACGCAGGCTTACACAGACCGCCTAAACCTTGGCAGCTTTCCTCGATTCGCCCTCGGTATCACAGTCACAATTTTCCAATTACGAGATTATCAGTCTTGCTGCACTGCAGCCGAACCTCCACCCTCCGTTAATGCAGTCAAATTTTTCCGAACCTCTCAGCTGGTACTTCTCTCGCCATCCAAGGTACTCCTTTATTGGAAATGAAAAACAAAAATGATCACATATTTTTAAGCGTCAAACTTTGAAAAAGGGTTAGAGCTGTCAGAGATTTGCTGATGTAGAGATTAGGAATGTTTTGCTCGTGCTTTGATATAGTCAAAAGCTGATGACATTGTCAAATCATGGATGAATTCCAATAAGTACTTTGTGGATTATCAAAGACCCATAGTAACTGATCATAACCAATTTTAATATAGTCACAGTACTTCCAATCTCATTTTTTAGCGTCACTGTAAGTTGCTTACACATTGTGAACGCAAATATTCAATTTTCAATTTCATATAATTTCTTAAGAATCATGGTAATGACTCGAAGCAATTCGCTATTGTGGAACATTAAGGGTTGACAGACGACGTAGTAAAAATTGTTGGGATCGGTTCAGCACAAGCATGTCGTCCACTATACGATCATGTACTCCAGTATAACGGTAGTACCTACTGTAGTCTTACCACAAAAACACCCTCGAATTCGTCGACAATGCATCGAAATTGCATGAAGCAATCGATACGGCGGAGTATCATCGGAAGTTGGCGGTGGTAGAGTATATCGCAAGTATGAGTATACGTATCGAGTGATGGAGATACACACGAGAGTGTGATGAGAGGATACGGGCACACGTTTGCTGTGCCAGTTGTGCCCTCATTGTTTTCGCTCTCTGATGAGGCTGGTGTTGCTGCTGATAAAATGACGAGGGGTGCAGGGTGCAGGAGGAGAGAATCGAGGAGGACGACTGCTGCTGCACCAGCCGGACTAAACAATACACCCTTACACCCCGTTTATATACATATACATATATATATATATATATATATATATATATATATATATATACTCTCAATCCAATCCGATCGCAATTTATATTCACCTCCTTTTGTTCTCACGTCTGTCTTCCACCCGACAAAGCCTTCGGGTTTTTATGACTTTAGTTTTGATCCGTTGAATCATTTACTGTTTCAGGTAAGTCTCTCAGGGACCTTTCCAGCAGCCTGATTTCAAAATTGTGAGTAACTTACAACTGTTTATTTGCTTCGAAAACACTACAAGGATATCCATTAGGGTGTTGCACGAAGAAATTATTCGCGAATTTCCATCGTGGCAATCACTGAAAAGTTTGTTTGGGTTGGAAGAAAGATTATCGACAAAGATGAGCGTGGTACGTTACATTTAATGTGGCGCTTAAGATGGCCATCTTTCTGCCAACCCAAACAAACTTTTCAATGATTGCCATATGGAAATTTGCGAATAATTTTTTCGTGCAACATCCTAATATCCATACACCAACAGAATTCTCGAATGCAATTTTCATTGCAACGATCGTTGAACTAGAATCTATAGCACGATGCGGTGGAATGTTCGAAGGGTTTCTTGGCTTCGTGTAAAACTTTGTTTCGCATTACGGTACAGAAGCATAACTGGGCTTATCCTTTGACTCTTGCGTTACAAGTGTATAGCTATGATAGACGCGCAAGTATATCCGCATGCATAAATCTGTGTACAAAATGAAGGATGGAATTTTGAGAGCAGTTGTTACAAACAGCACTTACCTTTTAGGGTCTTCTGCGTACCCATGTATATTGTATATAGACACGCGGCTAACCTTAAAGACACCCTCAGCCCTGCATGCGGATACCCATCCGACTACATCTCGCAGCAAACAAATTCTTCCTGAATCCATTTACAACAAAACTTTTCAAAGTTATACGTACGTGCTTACACCGTAGTTTTACGATCACATATTCTTATTCTCCACGCGCGTCGTTTCTCTCCGAGTTTCGAAGACTGTAGTCAACGTGTATTTTGACATGTCGCATAAGGTCCGCGGCATGAAGGACCGAAGGAGAATTAATCATTTTTTCGTCTCTTCGTTTTTCAAAACTTTGGAGACTTTTCGTGAAGCAAATGAAGACATTGAATAAAACGCGAGTTTGGTGTCATTCATTCTTTTCGTATGGAAATTTTATTCATATATAGGAAATAAAAATATGTAACAAACAAGAGAAAGGGAAATAGATATAGGAGGAGAGAAACGGTTTTCAATTAAAGTTAATTACCTATAATCGAAGTGTTCCTCGTATCTTTTGCACCAAGTGCATCACCTGCGCCTGGGGTGAAAACGGTTCTATACACCATTGGTTCTAGTGGCCGGTAGGCAACCGACTGTATTATTTTCCCTACACTCGTTGCAGTGGCTGAAATTTATATACAATATACTTGACTCGTTTGGTAATACCGAAAAGGGGGTTTACAATTTTCCATCGCCTCAGTAGCCGCGCTGTGGAAACCTGCGGTGTTCATTGGTGTTGGTTATGGTAACGGGAATACTACCCCATTGTATACGACCGGACCAAGAAATATTAGCATTCTGCTAATTAAAGTGTAACCTGCAGTGCTGCAATCGCAGGATCCATGGTATTCCGCGGTATACCCGAGCATGTTCTCGAACATATCCAACCCCCGCGTTATTAAATGATACAGACACTCGACTACACTATTCCATTATTGAAACGGTTACTGCACCTTGCGAAACTGAATATTCTCCCCTAATACGGTGACCAATACACGCTAGATTGTCAAACGTGAAAACATTTTTTCACTTTCTTGATGCGAACTGAACCCTCGGAGAACACGCGGGATCTGTCAGATTGTACCATTATTTTACTCGAGTTTTTTGGAAAATATGAAAAATTTAAAAGATGACCACTTTTTTCATGAAAAAAAGAAAAAAAATTCCACATATCCGAAGAAGCAATCTACGGGGTTGATACTACAATTTTTTTAGGAATATTTAAGAATTTTTTCAAGCTTATGGGACGAGTAGTTTTGAAATGGTAGACCATGAAAAAAACACAGGGCCTCAGAGTCCTGGCTAAGTTGACGATCTGTTGCGATAATGCGCCATTTGACTTTTATTGTATAACAGAGCGTTAATTTTCATCCCTCAACTTACCGCCCTTTTTCACCTTTTTTTTCACCCTGCTCTCATCGGGGGATCTCTTAAGTCGAGTCAATTATTCTTCTCGCCGAGAGGCTTCTTTTCCTTCGTCGTGATGTATTTTTATATCAGGTGGGAAATAGCCGCCCTCTTTTCGCGCAACAATCCACTCTCTTAACCGCTTAACAAAAGTGGCTTCCCCAGGAACGTGAGAAAAACCTGAGGAAAATAGCGGGGATTCTTTCCACCACCACCACCTCCCTCTTCTTAACCTGAACCCTCACACCCCGCAACCTCTTCTTCGCCGTTTTTACTGGGGTGAGAGGGGACTCGACTCGACGCGGCGTGGCGTCGTGCCGTTAAACGACTCCGTTGTTGTGTATTTGTATCCTACCCTGAGGAGGGTTGAATGTGAGACGATTCAGAGGCCGGAAAACCGTAAGGGAAAGCCTCGAGCCGCTTGCGAGACAAGGGGAAACGTTTCATCCCCATTGCACAGTTTATTTTTTTTAAATCAATTTCTGACTTCTTCAACTCAGTAGTATATGAAAATAATTCGAATTTCCCGGGCCGTCAGGATGCCAAACATGACTCGGGAGGCGGATTCGTTATTCCAAAATTTTTATTATTTTTTGCCCCTTTTACAACGAGGTTCTCAGCCATCCCTACTCGTCTGGTTCCTTCATCCCGAGGGTTGGCTTACCGGCGATAACCAGGTTAATAGAGGGAATTTGTATGTATCGTTATACTTACACGTCAAGGATTAAGATCCGATTTTATGAATATTTTCCCCTCTATTTTCAATATAGCATAAGAGCCTCACTATCCGTCGTGATTGTATATTCGCACTAGGGAACGTTGGTTTTGGTTACAGATCTCAGAAGTCTCACAATGTATACCAATTTTCCCAACCCAACTTCACCTTCATTGTCAATTATTTCAGTGATCGTGGATATCTTGGTAAGTTTTTTCCGACAAAAGGTTTTTTACTTTAGAAACGGCATTTTAATATTTTGAAAAATTTTTCTTGAAACTTAACGGATTTGAAAAAAAACTGCAGGCCTGTGTTTGTGGGAGTGATAAATCTGTCTGTGGTTTGGCAGTGTTTATTGTTGTATTACAGTTTAATAAACAGTATTTATTCAAAATCTTTTGTTTACACACGATATATCTGTGTTTAAGATAACACGAAACTAACCAACGATTCTTTCAAAAAGGTCACGATCACAGAGTGTCAAAAATATCTAGATGTTTGACTTGGAAGTACAAAATATATCATGTTAGTTCTGTAACGTGCCACTAGAGTTTTCAAACAAGATAGTCGTTGTATCTAACAAAATCTACATTGAAATTTTTATCAAATACATCATATTTACGTTTGTATGCAGTGAACGTGTAGACGTAATTTCGTTTTTTGGCGAAGGCAGTGTTGGGGTTGGAGGTTCAGGCGAAAATAACACGGAGGACTTTGGTTGTTGGACAATGAGAATAGTGGCTCTGGAGCAGCGTTGCCACGCCATAAATTGATTTGGAAAAGCGTTTCTGAAAAAAGGTCGTTGGAAGTGGGCAACGGTCGAGCTTTACATCTAGAGAGAGAGAGAGAGACGTGAACAGTGCAGAGCTTTTGAGCTTACTGACAAAAATTACGTCCCGTTCCTCCCCTCCGCCGCCCCGCCAAAATGCAGGATTGTATTTATGTTGGGTATAATTACACTTGACCCATGCGCAGCTTTTTGTAACGTCTACTGTTATAACTACCCTCTCCAACTTCACCCTACCTACAACCTACCCTCGTCGAGGATCCGCACACGACTTGCTGAATAGAGAAATATAATTCTTGCAAGCTAATAATTACGATCCCCTAATTATTCGCCTCACTTGACTACCTTGCTATTACCAGTGTTCTGTACAAGGGATACCAAAAATCACCATCCGACAAGATATTTATTATCCTCCTTGCCTTTACACCCCTTCAAATATTCGCCAGCTTAGCGCTAAACTCGTTCTTGTTACTCCGATAACTGTGGCAAAATGTATTGTCACAGATGAAACCATAACCGATGGTAAATTCTTTCCACGAAAATCCACGACGAAAGTATTTTGGAAGAAAATCGAAGAACCAATTGTTTTCAAGTTACGGGATATCGAAATCAGAAACTGTAGTTCAGCTAAATCTCTCTCTCTCTCTCTCTCTCTCTCTCTCTCTCTCTCTCTCTCTCTGCGAGTCACGTGTCGACTCACTGATTCGTCAATCTTAGAAAGTCAACTGTAGCTCGAAAATGTTTCTACCCTTGAAGTTTTATTGAAAGAACTTTAAGAACTTTCGCTTTACTTTTCTTCAAGGGATACGCTTTCCAAAGTTCGAACGTCCTGTTGTTTGATTAGGCAAAAGAAAAAAAAAAAAAAAAAACATTCGTTTTATTCTCTCTGCCGCGAAAAATTTTATTAACATTTTGCGAAGCTGCACGAAAAATTAAACAAAATCAAGGGTGCAGGCCACGTTGCACGTGATGAAATTCTTCGCAGTGCACAAAGCATTCGAAACAAAGAGGGTGAAATTTTTTTATTTTCTCGTTTTTTTCTTCTCTAGTCAAACATCGTATCATACACGTGTATTATTCTCCCTTTTGTCTCCATTTGCTCGCCCACCATCGGCGGCGCTTCTAGAAAAAGCTGAAAGTGTTACAGGGTGAATGATTATACGTATATCGCATGCACCGTGGAACGGAGAAAAGGCCAACGGGGATTTTTTCAGAGACAGGGTCTTTGACACCGGGAGGGTGTGAAAATGGTCAGGAATCGCGGTGCCGCATCAGCCGAGATCGGTAGTCAAGGGATGAACAAGGGACGTGGTGGGGGGGGGTTAAAAATATGGGGTTGCATCACGGGGCCAAATAATGCCATCGATATAACCGGCTCCGTTTCCTAATAGAAACCGATTTGTCAAAGAGCTTTTACATTTCACCACATGGATTTCGCACCCGATAACCAACGTCCGACTACGCCGCGTCTTATCCCACGGGACCCGCGACCCTTATTCCCGCCAACTCGAACCCATCTTCTTTCCTCTCTTTTTCTCTATTTTCCCGTTTTACCCTCCCTTTCTCTCTTTTGCCCTCTCATTGCGGCGGCTAGAAACTCCGAGTTCCAGATAAAAATCTTATAAAATGTCCCCCGAAGTGACAAATATTGCTACTGCTGGATGATTTTGGATTTTTACATCCCTCCTCGATCGTTTGCGTCGCGATTTTCTTTCGCTATTTTTTTTTTTTTTTCGTCCTCACTTAATCTTATTTTATTCGAGAATTACGGTAAACCCCAACTGAATATCGTACTAGGATATTTTTGTATTTCTATTTTATCCTATTTGTCGTTTTTCTATCAGTTTTTTGGCAATTGAACTGTGCGAAAAATACAAAAGTGTCGGTGTTAAGTTCTTACGATTTTTCCATCCCTCAATTATTTTTGTCATTTTTGCATTTTCGGTATGCCAATTTTATTTATCTATTACATCACATCTCGACGAAAATAGGGTATGGAAAAATGTATCACTACGTTTCATGGTTCAGGGTCCTAAGTTCTAGTATACATGTAAATTGTCAAAAATCTGAATAGGAGACAAAAAAAAAATAAAAAAATAAAAAATCATCAGTTCACATCCGGCACGCGTGTGTTATTGGTTCCGAAAAAGTGGAGTATATGCGTCGAAGGAGGGTTGTGGACTGAAAAAAAAACACGCACACACAACGAAGGATAGAAGAAGGGATGGAAAGTAAAAAAAAAGAAGATCGTCTGCGTTTGTGAATCTAGATAGAAAATGGGAGGTTGGTAGGTAGGTACGTAGGTAGGTAGGTAGGGAGGGAGGAAGGGACACGTGACACGGATCACCTACGTCGTTGCGGTTTTTTCGCGACAGCGGCGGAGTGGAGGGAGGAAAACATAGGTATATAATAGCTGCGGAGAGACGCGAAGGCCAGACTGTGCAGACAGATGGACGGACAGAGGAGTGTCGGTGTCGTTCGTTCCCCTGCCTGCAGGAGGAGTCGCCGGGGCCGCCCGGCGTGGAAAAGGAATGAAAATAATAATACTTGCCTGCCCGTGGGCCATAGGTGTCAGAATCCGGTCCCCGAAAGACGAAAGACAGCTGCTGCTGCTGCTGTTGCTGCGTCGCGTCGTACAGCGTTGCACGTGTACCAACCTCTACGCGTATAATGTGTTTCTTTTTCTTTCGCTTTTTGTATTTTTTTTTTTTTTTTGCCTTTCTTTTTCTTTAATTTTACCCCCTTCTACCACCTCCTAGTCATCGCAGTCGTCGTACGTATGTAAGAGGGCATATTATACCTTCTCTCACGTACGTTGGGAGGCCTGGGTCGAATAATCATTCCCCCCCCCCCCCGCCCCGTAACGTCGTATCTCTTCTCTGGTGATAATTATTTTTATGATTTTTTTTTTTTTTTAACGAATTTTCAGAAAAATTGGGACATTTCGTTGAATTTTGTATAAAAAAAACAACAAAATTGTAAACATGCGTAGTTTCTCGTAAAAATTTGTATTTAGATATAATACAATTTTGTAACGAAGATTAACAATTTTTTACGAAAAATTATGCATATTTACAATATTTAGGTGTACTAAATAATACGAAATGTTTTAATTCCTGTTAAAATTCGTAGTAGTAGAAATTTCGTCGTTTCTTGAGATTCGGGGGTGAGTTTGTTTTCGGGCGTTATGCTTACGTACGATTTTACATCTGTAATGTGCAGTTGCGTAACGAGTCTTGAACAGACGGATAAGGAACGACGGAATTTCGTTGAGATACGGAAGGATGACGAAACAAACGCTGCGCTCCGAAGACTTTTGAAGATTTCGTTGAACTGAGTTTGTCCGTTTTGAGAGTTTTTTCTCATTCCTCAGTAAGTAAATATTCTGAAAGAATCAACAATACTGTGAACAACGTAAAACTTAACCTAACTTAACCCTTTCGGTCACAGAAGTGGCACCCTTTGTTTCATTTTGTTTTTTTGTTAATTTTTTTGTATCCCATACAAAATCCCGAGTTTTTTTGCTTTTTCAGTTGAAAAAAAAGAACTCAAACTTTGGAATGATTACGATTTTTTTTATCATGTTTTAGGATTTTTTATAATTGGACTTGAGTGCCAAAAAAAAAAAAGAACCGTATCGAGCGACTAAAAGGGTTGACCTAACCTAATCTCGTCACTTGGAATAGATGAAGAGAATAATTACCTTATACTCACAACTTGCTAATGAAGAAAAGCACAGGTATTAATTATGCTAAATTCGAGTGATCCGAATAACAGTAAATCGAAGAAAAAGCTTGAAGTATTTTTCTTTTCAGTTATCTCGTTCGTCGTTTGTCTACCATTTTAAAAATCATTCATCCCGTTCCACCGTTCCTGCATCTATCGCAATACCGACTCGCAGTTAAAATCACTCGACTGCATACATGGTCCACGGTTGCGTGTGTTGAGCTTTATTTCTGCCCATCCATTCCATCGTGCTTGGAATTTGTTTGTATTCCGTACTCTACACTCTATATTAGATTTTTATTTCTCCTGTCGCATGTCGGGTTAATTTTCTGCGACTCGCGGATGTTACATTCGTGTAACGTGAATCGGATATTTCGAATAGAAAGAGCTGTCGTCTACAATGGAATAACCGCGTATAGGTTAGGTTAGGTAGATATAAAAAAACGAGTTAGCTTGAGCCGGTTGATGTATGGGAAGAGCCGCGGCTCGCCGACTATCTCTCGGACAATAATTAACCAATAAATAATGAAAGTTTATTATTATACAATCAACAATTTATCGAATTTCTTTTCAATGGATTCTCCCAACCTGCAGCACCTTTCATCTCGTGCAATCTCTGCCTGCAACTACGCGCATTTTCATCGTTCACCAGTCGTTCGTCCATTGTTAAACTCGACGACGACGAAGACTGACCGTTGGATGAAATCGAGCTTTGTTATAAATTTGTCTCTTGTTTTATGTTTCGGTTTGTTATTGTTTTTTAACCCATCTTTATTTTTGTTTCTAATTTTCACCATCCATTTGCGGTTCAGTTCTCTGCGTGTGTTTCTCTTTTCTTTTTACTTTACCATTCTGTTCCAGGTATTCGGATTATTCGTCACGTCTTTATTTAATTTATTCCACTTCATTCATTAACCGCACCGCCATTTATGTCCATCGATCAAATTCATTTTCACGTATGTAAATAACGTAAAGATTTATTCGTACGATCAAACTTCGTTTATACAGCGACGAAGAATCTACCGCATGTAACGAACTTCTACTTATTGTTCTTCTTGTTTTTTTTTTTTTTTCTTTACTCTTCTTTCCTCATTTCGTTAAACCTTTGTTTGCCTCGCGAAGAATTTATTAACACCTCTTTTCGATCGTTGTTTCAATCACGATTTCTACTATATATCACTATTGTACAGGCAATTCATCTGTTTTGAAATTGTCTGCGATACAATCGAAAATTATTATGTGTATGGTATCCGAAAAGTAGCGTGAGTCACGTCCGTTACACATCATACATATATATATATATATGTGTGTATACAATTTACGTGTATACTTTCATTACCAATTGTTTTCTCGACGGTAAAACGTATTTATATACATACATGTACCGCATATGTATACTTTGGCGAATGAAATGCTCACCGAATGACGTAGAGATCGATTTATTATTGCGTTCTGCGCTGTATCTTTTGTTTGTTGTAGTTTTTGTTTAGTTATTTATTTTTTTTTTATTTGTTGCCGTCGTAGCCTTGTTTCGAGCTTTATTGTTTTGTTATTTGTTTTCTTCGTCGGTTGTTTTTTTTTTTTTTTTTTATCTTTCCTCCTCCCTCCCCCCAAACAATTCCAATTTTACTTTTCCTTACCTTTTTTTTCCGTCTCCTAACGTGCAACCTCTTTCACCGTCAATTCCACAGTCGCGATACGCAACCGTTGACAACCTGTAATTATTTACTTCGGTACAGAAATATGTGTAGCCACGTGTCTAGTCATTTGTACGCAAATATACTTTGTACGGGTATGTACCAACTTAGGTATGTCCATACGCACGATTTAAGTATAATATTTCGTATTGATTTATAATACTTGTGTCAGTTTTACCCCCCCCCCCCCCCCCCCCCCTCCGCCCCTTACCATCTATTCGCCTATTGACCGCCTTATTTTGTTTCAAGCATGTTTTCATTTCGCATAATTTGATATTCAATTGCGAATTAAACTGACAGTAATTTGAGGCGAGCGGGAATAGCGATGAAAAAAAAAAAAGAAAAAGATTAAAGAAAAAAAAAATGTTGAAATGGAAAAAAAGTTGAATGAAATGAAAGGAGATGTCAATTTTGAAGTGAGAATTACGCGATGACAAAATTAGATGAGACTTTTCGAGTGATTTGTTTGATTTGTTACATTTCTTTGCTTGGATTAGTTGCTGGAGATATATACGTATACATGTGGATAGGTATACTATACCTATGGTGTACCATTCGTCGCATCTCGAATGTTTACACAAACTCTTTGCCCTTCCTACTGTCCGTTATACGTATGCGGGTGGTATACTACCCAAGAGTTTTTTTTCCTCCTGTTATTGTCTACCTAACAGCGTTAGGATTCATTAGCAATCACAGGAAGGGAGAGGAGGTACGTACCTACCGTTGGCGGTACGTACGTTCATCCAGGGCAAAGAGCAGAGCTCTTGTTTACTCGTTGGCGTGTATCTATTCTACCTTTGTCATTTACATCCGGGCTTCGACATTGCGGATGTTGCTAATTCCACTCCACGCAACTACTTTCAGGGCAGTCGAGCTCCGACACTAAATTTTGGCTGATCAATATCCACTTTTGTCTTGTTTCTGTGAGAGAGAAATTTTTACGCATCAGGTCAATTATCTGTTCGGTATAATGAACGGTGGATCAAGAATTTGCAGAAGCTGCGCTACATCCTGAAACGCGAGTGATTTTAAGTACTCGGAGAATTTAACCCTAGTAGGTCACTTGGGGTTGATATCACCCCAAACATTTTTCAAACTGCTAGTAGAGTACCTTAGTCACCCTTTTTCTCGACATTTTTGGCAATTTATTTAAATTTGTCGATGTTTTACGATATTTAATCAATTAATTTAGGTTGGGTAAACTTAGTCAGCCTTTTCTCCGAAACAATACCCGGACATATCTTTTTTTTCAAGATTTTTAGAATTCATTTTTCAAGCAAAATATCACTCTTGGATTGAATTATGCGATTCGAACCAGGTTTAAGATCTGTACACCAGATCGACGGTGTTCTTATATTTTCATCATTTGACAGCGATTTTTTTCATGGTCAGAATCGTCGAAGCTGTTCACTTAAAAGAGTGTTCGTAGATTTTTTACGGGGTCATCTGCAACGGCTTTCACCGTTTCGCGATCTTCCGCCTCCGGAGGCATTACGCTATTGTCTTTTCCCCCGACGAACAACAATAATTAACGTAAAAACCCGTAGTCGATACGATCCATTCGAGACGCGATGCTGCGAACCGGTTCGCATCCTGCTGCTCGTGTTGTACAGGATTCTGCATATTCCATTGAAGGGTGAACTTGTCGTCAGTCATCCAGGGCGAGCCCCGAGGGCGTGCGTATTGCACAGAACGAAAGTATTTGCAGTTCCCCTTCCAGTCTCACTTCCCTCTCTTTATTTTCTGTGTTTTTGCTACGACGGGCTGTGTAAAAACGAATCACACAAAAAGTAGTAAAAACGAATCGGCCAGGTTAATTATACTCTTATACGGAGAGAAGAAAACAAAAAAAAAAAAAAAATACCGTCAACGTCGCGTCTAACTATTAATCCGGTCATCTGGACAAATTTTCGAAGCTTGCTAAACCAAAACTGAGTGAATTCGTTTGCGACGTTTATCATGTGCAGTAAAATTCTCGTTTCGTGTTTTTTTTTTTTTTTTTCTTTTTTACTCTTCTGTCCGAGAACTGGACTCGGTTGAGAACGGAGGTGAGCAGGTTGCATGGACTCGAACAACAAGACAAACAGAGTAAACGCAAAAAAGCAGTACACACTTGTTACGTACTTGTGTATGCAAAAGACTCGAGCTCTTGACCCGCGTTTCTTTTACAATCGCTTTTTGCGTCCGAGCTTACAACTCGCTATATTCTATTTTTCTTATTTGTCGATTCTTTTTTTTTTTTTCACCCATCGTTACAACTCTCGTAGAAAATGACTGTTACCTTCGTGTCTGAGCTTGGAATCAACTGGACAAATCGAGAATAAGGTTCGTAAAAATCAAATCCTTGCATTAAGATTAACCAAAAAGTGTAAAACTTGAATATCTTGGGTAGGGGAGTAACGACCGTGTCCGTATCGAATGTAAACTATTTTAATAAACCATAAAATTTCGCAAAAACGTCGCATCCTTGTACCATTTTTCCAATTGTCTCACTCCATTCCGTCGTTCCTTGTCTATTCCACATTCCTAGACCTAATCCATCGTTCTTTTTCTGTTCCGCATTCCTAACCCAATTCGTCGTTCCTTTTCTCTTGCACGTTACATTGCTAGATAACTCATCGTTCCTAGTTTGTTCCACATTCCTAACCTATTTCATCGTTCCTCTTCCGTTCCATATTCCTAAACTATTTCATCGTTTCTTTCCTGTTCCGCGTTCCTAACCTATTCCACCGTTCTCAGAGACTCACGCCAATTTGAATTACAACACAACGAAAAATTTGATTTCGTTTTCAAGATAAATAACAAGATAATATTCACAGAACTTTAACAGTTCAAAGATTTCAAATTCCTAGAATTATATAACCGTCAATTGTTTTCCCCACCGGGACAACTTCAGACTTTAAAAACATACGAATCCCGCGTTTGTGTATCAGGGATTCGTTTCGGAGGTGTATTTTTTTTTTTTTTTTTTTTTTTAATTTCACCTCACCCCTCCCGGCATACGGGGAAGTCCTTCCGCTCAAAACACCTTTTAGTATTTAAGCACGTTACGTACGCTCGAGAACGGGCGAGCAAACATTTCAGAAAACTCACTCACTCTCTCTCTCTCTCTCCTTCTCTCATTCCGACGACAAAAGTAGTCATGACAACCGGCATTAACGAGGTCACGTATCACGATAATCCCAGAGACTTTGGACCCCCGGATCGCTGCCTTAACAAGGTGGTCAACGACATATTCTACACTTAGGTTATTGTACCGGTTACACCCTGCCCACCTCTAATTGCAAACGGTCACGTGCTTCCACCTACCGATCAACAGCGGACTATGTCGGTTCGTACGGTGAAAGTTTAACGAAATCAAAATTTTAAGCGATTCGTCGCTATGACGAAGAAAAAAAAAATGAACGTAGCGAATCAAGGTTTCTTTTTTTTTTTTTTTTTGAATTTCGAAGATAACGTGTCTGATCACTGATGATCGATTCTTTTTACACGCTCCGAATTCGCGTCGATGATTATAAATACGTATCTTCTTTGGTTTTGACTTTTGATCGAATTTTTTTAATTCCGTTCAAAACGAAACGGTGAAGAAAAAAAAAAAAAAGAAAGGAAAAATTTCAACGTAACAAAAATTTTGCAACATTGATGCGCAGAAAAAGAATTACCAGCGATTCGACGCTTTGGGAGAAAAAAAAAATTCACAACGGCGAATTGAAATTATTATTGTTACAACTTTTTTTTTTCTATAATTTTGAAGAAATCGCATCCGGTGACTGACGATCGATTTTTTTTTTCATACACTTCGAATTCGCGTCGATGGTACGAACATGTTTGACTTTTTAAGTCAAATTCGTGTAATTTTCTTTAAAACGAAAGTAAATAAAATAAAAAAAAAAATTTTTCAAATTAAAAAAAAAACAAAAAAAAAAAAAAAGAACTAGTGTTCTAAATTTGCTGGGAATCGAAGAATTGTAATTACGCGAATGAAGGGGGCGACAGGGGAGGATAAAAAACTGAAATTCAACCGCCCGAAGCGATCGCTCGAGCAGCTTTACAGCTGAGCAAGGTACAGAAGAAGAGGAATGAGAAGAAGAAGGAGGAGGTGGAGGAGGAGGAGGAGGAGGAGGTATTAAACTTATTCACTGTTAAGAAAAACTCAATTTCCTTGTAACAATAAAGCATAATAAATGCGGCGCGTAGCAGACGGTAGGAAAGGTAGGATGAGACCATCTCGTGCAGCGAGCTTGATTCGCCAATTACATTCCTCTTTTTTTTTCTCGTTTCTTATTACTTCTTTCCTCATTCTTAGCCAGTCATTTCTTTCTCTTTCTTTCTTCGACGTTTATAATACACTCGGATAATTTCTGTTTACATTATACTCAACCTTGTATTATAGGTACGTACATGTATATATATATATAGCTTTTGTGCAAAGTAGATGCGTACAACCTGCGGTAGGTACTTAATGTTTGTTTTTTTTTTTTTTTTCCTCCGACTTTATTGTCTCTCTTATTTTCCGTTTATCATTCCACGCAATTATCCCGAGTAGCTGATTGCGTAAATTTTTTTTTTTACACCCCCCTCCTCTGTTTTCTGTCTCGAATTATTCGGGCATGAAATTTCCCCATCCGTCACATTTTTTCTACAGTTTAAGTAAATTATCTTCATTTCGTTTCGCATCGTTGTCTCGTAACACTTGTGCGTTACAACCGATCGTACAAATTTCTTTATCGAGCGGGAAAATTTTTTCTTTCGCAACGAAGTCGAGAGAAAGAAACCAAAAAAAATAAAAAAATCTTCACCGTAAGTTTCGTTTCTATTTTTTTTTTTTTTTTGATTTTTTTCATTTTTATTCGAACCTTTCGAAAGCTTGCGAGCTAATTTGCGAGTTTATCACCCGGGCAAAGGTTCGCGATTTTTGGTGTATCTTGCGTTCATATTCTATACACACTTTTATACGTACGTACGGATACACTTACGCAACAGCTTATCGTCGGAGAAATCGTAAGCGTCAGTTTAGGGCGGGTTTTCGCGAGGCAAGGGACAATGTACAGGGAATTGGCGACATGTTGTGCCCTCGTAAACATTTTATCGCGTATATTCATATCCGCATACCCGTATTACCACCCAATAACCGCTCACTGATTTTTCTCCGCCAATATTGTCTCCCTATATTTTTTTCGAACTATCGAAATTCGAGCTTGAATATTTGTCGTTTATACTTGAAATTGAACGTAAGTGTTTACTTGTATTATGATATAATTTTAAATATTTATTAGCAGATCTCTCTTTCTCCCGGCATCTTGTACCAAAATGTTTAACAATATTTTTTCACCCATTCGCACTCGCTCTTTTTTTTTTAACTTCACCTTACTTCTTATCCATTTATCATTACGATGTTGTTGTTTTTTTTTTGTTTTCACGGAATCAACGAAGAATGTTTACTCGTACGAATCGATCACGTTATCGACGCAAAATCCGGGATTTCGCAAAGTGATAACAACAACAATAATGTAAATACAAGAGAAAAAAAAAAAAAAAAATTCAGTGAAATTACTGAAGTATTTATAATCGATGTCAAGTATGTACAATGATAATTTTGTCAAATCACCGCAATATTGCTGTGGTTGAGAAGCTTTTTTTTTTTTTTTTGGTACGATTACATCCCCTTACAACTGAGAAAATATATAGGTATAGATGATGCGGTATAAGCAGAAGCCGGTTGTATAATCTAGAAGCGCCGACTTCGCTGCACAGTTCTAAACCCGCCAGGGATAAGGTATAAAAACGCAAAAGACCGCCTCGGATTGCCGTGGCTAAAGTTTCATCGGTTATAACATTAAGGAAAGGGTTGAAACTGCCGAAATCACCTCCGTGAAAATCTTCAGCCGCGAAAATTCAAACTAAACCGCGCACTTTCCGAGATCGAAACAATAATTACTCCCCCCCCTCACCCTTCGTCCCAGATTTCATCTCGCAGTTTGCAAAAGATTTGCAGGAAATTATTGTATAACAAGCTTATAGCATAAATGAAAAATGACAATGTCGGGTTTTTAAGGAATATGTTAAATTCTATGTTATCCTGCTGTTTTTTTTTTGCATTCTTTATTTTTTAATAGGTCGTTCGAAAAGTTGCTCGGGGGATTTTGAGGGTAGTCGGAGATAATTAAGAAAGCACGTCGAGGAGAGAACATCGTAGGAAAGAAGCTACAGCTGAATTTCTTGGCGAAATGCACGGGGGTGAGAACGTTTTTCTACAGGGTGAAATAGGCCAATCAAATGTAACGAGGTTTCGCGGCGAAAGCACGCGGCGAAGGGTTAAAGGCCGGATCGTGTATATATATATATATATATATATATGTATATACGTGAATTTCTATCCCACCAGATATATAACGGAAAGGAAAAACATTTTTTTTCAACAAAATTTCGAAAAATAAAAATTTTCATTCGAGTCATAATGACCATAAAGTCTTTTCTCAAAGAAGAAACAATTGCACAGGGGTGTATAATATCACATCATGTACAGTACATGTAATTTTATCATATGAATTATTCATGGATACGGAACGATGAAAAGATATTTAGAACGATCGAAAGATGCAAATATAAGGCGATAAATTCACGGAATATACATTATATACATTATATGTTGATATATAAGAATCCGTTCCCATTATTCGTTAACACGATTTAAATCCATTTCTTCGATTACTTCGAACATCAATGATTTTTGTCACAATTTACATGCAGATATATTTCAAGTTTACTTCAATGTATAATAATTTTCCAAGTTAATTGATACTTGTTACATATTTTTATCTCCAGATTTGTATCAAATTGAAGAAATTAAAAATCTTTTGAAAGGTGTGAAACAAAAAAAAAAAAAAAAAAAAAAGCAAACAAAAGAAAAAGACGTGGAGTAAAATAGAATTTTTGACCTCGTGTCGATAAAATCATTGCCCGATTATCCGTATCTTTGCAATTATACGAGGGAGAGGATTGAAATTTTGTAAAAGGCAGAAGGCGCGAGCCGTAAGGATTATTCTTGGCGTAGATCGGGAATCTACTACCGCTGTGAGGTTTCCTACCCTCGGCAAAATCCTCACCTCACCCTCTACTTATACTTTTAGCCAGTTCCAATTGCTGCGTAAAGGGTTATACAGGCTAAACTCATTGCGGTCTCACTCTGAAACTTTTATGGACGAAATTACGACTTTGCACAACTATTTTTACGAGAGTTGTTTCAATTATTTCTCAACCCTGAGAGAGGGGGACACAATTTGCAATTAAAAGCCACCGCGTTCGTTGAGATCTCTCCGATCTCTCTTCAATCTCCTTCCGCAATGAACGGTTCCTTTGACTTCCGAGAGATTGCCGAAAGATAATAGATAAAGTAATAACAAACAGCAGGGACAACAATATCGATGACAATGCAGACGATTTTTCCGAAACTGTTTAAACAAACGAAAAATCAAAACTTCCACATTCCTAACCTATTTCGTCGTTCCTTTTCCGTTCCACGTTCATAATGCATTTCATCGTTCCTTTCCTGTTCCGCGTTCCCAACCTATTTCAACGTTCCTAGAGACTCGCGCCAATTTGAATTAAAACACGATGAAAAAGTTGATTGTTTTTTCAAGATAAATCACAGTATGAAGAAGCAACAACAATATCGATGTCAATGGATACGATTTTTCCGAAACTGTTGAAACAGGCAAAAAATTACGACACGAATAAAAAATTTCCACATTCCTAACCTATTTCATCGTTCCTTTTCCGTTTCGCGTTCCTAACCTGTTTCACCGTTCCTAGAGACTCGCGTCAATTTTAATGACAAGACAATGAAAAAGTCGATTATTTTTCCAAGATAAATCACAGTATGAAGAAGGAACGATATCGATGTCAATGGAGACGATTTTTCCGAAACTGTTGAAACGTACAAAAGAATTACGACACGATTTAAAAAAACCTCGTTTTCCCTAACTTGCAGTTATGCACGTATTCGCATTTTCAGCGTATCGAGGTCGTCGTAACTCGAGGGTTTCTATCGTGTTCAGCAGCGGCTTGGTTCTTGGGGTGTTTTGGGGGCTCCACACCGCAAGCAATCGGGCAAAGCAAACGGCTCTACGTTACACCACCGCGCAAGTTTCTTGTATTTATTTGATGGTTTCTAATCACGCTATACTGTCATCAGCACCACCTACCCACCCTTCTCTCTCCTCTCTCTTCTCCTCTCCCTCGCTTCTCCACACCACGATGCACTTGCAAAGACACGTGTACAGTTCGTTCCAAGTACGGAGGGTAGAGAGGTCCCAGGAGAAGTATCTCATATGGATTTTAAACCGTAAAATCGTCCGCCAACAGCAAGTCGCCAGAACGCCGCTCGTAAGCAATAAGGGAAACAATCTGATCGGCGCTTGGCAATCAGGTCTCAATCGGGTTCAAGACGATTGGTGCTTTGTGGAACTTTTGCTGCAGCAACGCCATCTTAATTTCCCGCTACGTTACGGTCACTTTTTACACACGGAGATAGTCCTCCTTACCTCTACCCTCCATAGTTTCAAATGATTCGCACAACGTTTAAATTTGAGCATTATGTGATCGAAATTTTGGCGCAAGAGTTTAGGTTCGCGTCATTTTCTCTGATTGAATTTGTGCCATGTAGTTTTATAAGCTACACAGTTATTCCCATTTCTTCTTATGCTAAGACCGTTTCCTCGAACTCGAAGGTGCAAAGCTGCTTCCGGTATAATTAAACTATGGAATCATACTTGTACAATATTACTATAAACACATGTATCCAGAGTACCAGTAATTGAGGCTGTCCACTGTAGTTACAGTATGATTAACCGTTTGAAGTCATCACTATTGCATAGTATGTGGATTTTGCAGTCTATGCGATAAACCTTGCAATTTCACCCCGCATGCGTGATGTCTATCTATACGCGAAATTATACCGTGTATACCAGAAATAAGAGACTCTGTAACATACATGGGCTTGAAATCGTTTTCACGCTTTCTTGAACTCTCCAACCTTTAACTAGAATTACTCGCCGCTAAGTCGAAATTAAATTTCATCACCCGTTTGCGCATTTATTTGTTCTATGTTCGTACTTTACAGCTCAGCATCGTTTACAATTAAAGAATTATACTCTACTGCAATGAAACTATTTGGCAATAATTGTCTGATAGTTTCGGTTACGTTTTGTATAATTTTTTGGAAAGTCGTATTATCCGGGGTTTCAGAATGGATAGAAATTTGTTTGATGCAAAGAGCCGTTTATCCAGAAATCGAACGATCTTCTTCAACTCAATAGCATCGATTTTATACGATTTTGGAAATCAACGAAAGCGCGTGCCAAGACAAAAGTCAGTAGAACGTTGATGTTTCGAGACCATTTGGCATTTACCGTAAAACTTACAACACCATTTCCATGATTTGTGATTACCAATGACTTCCAGTGACTTCGGTTACCTCGATTGATTCCTCGTCCTATAAAACGTTCTTTCCATCACTCAACTTCCTTTGATTTCTAATATTCAAATTTATGACTTCCTTGAGCGAATGGCCCCTGATCGATTCGACGGGTGTCCAAAGAGAAGTAGAGTAGTGTAGCTATTGAACGTGAAAAAAGGAATGCGACGCCTTGAACGAAGGATGGTTGGCAACCCCCGTCACATAACTGTTTGCCAGGTAAAATTGCCGGTGGAATTGGTTGTACGTGTACGTACATGCATTCATACATACATATGCCCTATGTGTAGCTGTAGAGTTTCTTTTACATACAGTGTAGACTCGTGTATGCAAACAGGCAAAAGTGTACGGCGCCGAACACCATTACAGAAGGGATAATTGTAGGCATATTTGTTGGCAGGCGCGCTGCTATTATCAGGTATAATTATGCATTTCAGTTCCATACACCGGCGCAGTCGGTTTCTCTAAAGCACGCCTTGTGTATTCAACCCCTTATTACATCAGCTACCTGGCCATCGGGTGATGGTGCCGCTAGTCCTGCGCCCCTGTGTCTATAATCATTTGAAACATTTGTCGTACAGTCGTTGTTGCCTCGTCTAGGCAAGGCCAATGCGGCATAAGATTATTTATTCAAAATTCGTTTGCCTTTGAAACAAACAAACTGCTAGGGGCAGGCAGCCACATTTTCTTCTGAATAATTGATCGTCTGATTCATAGCTGAAGTTATTCATGCCTGGAAAAATCATTCATCCCACGTCACTTTAAGTTGCGTCAATTCGAACGTGGTTGAAGCTGGTAACGTCACTTTATTGTTTGAAATTTGGTAAACCATACCGAATCAAACGTATTCATGTTTTTCGAAAGGAAATTCTTCGAACGTCATTCTGAAATTGAAAGATAATGAATTTATTCCAGACGTTTCGTCACGTTAACGTCGCTTACTTCAACATCGTGAATTTAATTGGACTCGTGTTTAGAGGCATTTGAAGTATCGCGAAGACACTTCGAGTCATTGAATATGTGAAGAATTGTTACGCGAGGATAATCGAAGTCGGATTCGTTAATCTGCGTTAACGTAACAACCTTCTTAATGCGTGTGGCAGTTTTCTTCCCATTGAATTACAGCCATTTAAATTTAGACACGTATCGTATTAAATCGTCGCAATTTCCGTTAAAACCCTTTCATTACGTCAGCAAGCGGAAGAAAGAACTCGACGACGTTTGGAATTCACCGTTTCTCATGTGACTTAATGACTACATCGATACCCACATCGGGTCATAAACAAAGTCGTAACGAAATTAGGAGGCGATAAGTCCTCAACGATGTCCTTGTCGGTCTTTAATTAGCCAAAGCCGTATCGTCCGGGACATGAAATACAATTCTCCTCATCATTAAAAAATTTGAACCTTCAGTCGTCGTTCTTGACGATCGATCATCAATCAAGTGCAACACTGAACTCTGTATGTTTCATAAATTTACCCGATCAAAAATTTCTACAGCTGTAGCAGCACACGAAATTTCACACACTTTAAATCATCGGTCAATTATTAAAATTTCGAAAACTATTATCCACGCTTCATTGTAATTACTATAATCGTCAGACTTGCGTTGCAGTTGTATTATTCACAAGCCAAACTATCTTTGGAAATACGTTTCATCCTCAAAGTCTTTCATAGATATTTATAAAGCGCGACGATTATCGAGTCTTACGAGTATTAAATTTTTAACCAATATACCTTCAGCCTGACCACAAGTTCACTTCATTTTTATCATTTTTTCTCCTTTTGATCCCGGGACAAATACACCGAATTCATTTATTCTTCCCTACACCTGGTACGACGAGTTTCGTAGCTCGGATCGGACACTGGTATCTCAATAATTGCCAAAACCTGTGCATCAGGCGGATCCTGGTGAACTTAACTCGCATAAAACTTCGAGCCCCGAACTTGACTCTGTGCAGGAGCCGTTCAACGCGCTGATTCCTATCTTGCAAACGAGGTTTTAAAACAACAGTAGCCGGTATGCATGTATATAAACTATACGTAGAAGTGTAATACCTTGTAGCTTCGGGCTGGAGGCTCTGCGAGTACAGAGGAACGCGATTTGAAATAAAAGTCTATTAAATCCGGCTGTATAAACGATCGCTACGCGATAACTTTAACCGTGTCTTTGGTAATTATAACAGTTGGCTAGAATCGAAGGTTCGTCGATCGCATTTTTTCTTCTTTCTTATCGTTATTTGTCATCAGTTTTTGATTTCAATCTATCAAATTGGAGAGAGAATGAATAAGTTAATTAATACAGCAGAAAGACCAAGAATATTGAAACTCCTTGTATCCTCTGTAAGAATTTCGATTGCGAAATGATCTCTGACACTTATTCAATGAGCAAATGAATTTTGGGTTATCGTTTATAGATCGCGGGATTCCGTGTTTACAGCGATAAAACTAATCGCATAACTCGCATATACTGGGCTGACCTCAGTTTTCGAAATCGCGATGGGATATGTCAAGGATGAATTGGTCTGATCTTCTGAATCAAATTTGAGAAATGATGAAAAACCGTTCGAACAATTTCCAGACAGCAAAACCACAGTGTCCTTAAAAAGTCAGGCCAGGGTATAAAACTCATTGAAAATTTGTACGATGCGTGGGATCGTTTAACTAGAAGTCAAATGATTGTTTTCAATTCAGTGAAATTGATTTCATGCTATGTTGGTTAAATTCTAGCGTATCACAATGTGGTTTTCACTGATCTCCTAACGGTCTAGATGATTTTGAGTGATTTTTGGATTAGATAGGATCACAGAAAAATACTGAAAGTTAATGGAAATCATTCATAATGCCGGAAAATAGTGAAAAGTCAATGGGAATTATTTGGTAAGCAAGAAATTAACGTGAGATAAAGGTCAGTAGAATGCAATATCCAATCGGTTACAAGTGATTTTTGGATTAGATAAAATCACTAAAAATGACCTTAGGTCAATGAAAATCATCCAGAGTATTGGAAAATAATGAAAAATCAATGGGAATGACTTGGTAAGCTAGAAATCGAGGAGAGATAAAAGTCACCAAAACGGAATTTCCAATCGATCGCAAGTGACGTCGAAACGATTTCTCAGGAATTGCTTTACACAAGGTGGTCTGCAATTTCAAGGAGCGAATAACCCTCTCGGCCTTCGGTTTTCCCAGTCACAATCAGCTGGATACTGTACCGAGTCATCTGATTCTTGATAGGGGAGGATCGCCTGCTCCCCGGTGCATCTTGATGGCCGTGGAACGGCCTGGTGCTGAAGCTAGCGGAGAAACCACACCTTTGCATTTATACCATTAAAGTCTATCCTTGATTGCAGGCCTCGCCGCGCCACGCCGCCGCATTCTCCCAGATACGATAACGTCGTTCGATATTAGCTTCGTTCGTTCGTTTCTCGTCTGGTAGCTCGGATCGAGCCGTGCATGCACTTCGTAAGTCGGGTACGGGTAAAGGTACCTACACCTCGTGGCTGGTGTCTGCTGCTGCAATTTCCCACGCCACCACCGCTGGTAAATGGCGTACGTATGTATATCCGTACATAATACGGGCACGTATACGATTATTACGGAAATCGAGTCAAATAGGACAAAGTTTTATGGATTCTCTTTTCACGAGGGTCTTATAACCTGCACCCTCACCTGCTTCCACTTTACTGATTCGCGTTCAAGTTCTACCGTGCACTCACAATCGGAGAAACTCCATTCTGTTTTGTGGTTGTAACCGGGAAATTATGGACAGTTGAATAAATATCGATACGGTGACTTTTGAAGGTTTTTCCTAACCTATTCTAACCTAATCAGGAAATTATAAGCAGTTGAATGAATATCGGCATAGTGACTTTCAAATGTTTTTCTTAACCTAACCTAACCTAACCTTACCTAACCTAACCTAACCAGGAAATTATCGGGCGTTGAATAAATATCGGTATAGTGAATTTTAAATGTTTTTCTTAAACTGACCTAACCTAAGCTAACCAGGAAATTATAGGCAGTTAAACGAATATCGGTTCAGTGACTTTGAAATGTTTTTGTAACACAAGCGTAATTAGGCTACCTTTAAATTGTACGAATAGCCACAGGAAAGAATAATTAAGTACCAGTTACCATGTTCCAAAATAGTATAGTGACATACTGTATTCTCTTGTATAGTCACAGATACAAAATTCGTATTCATTCTCCGTCTGCAAAACCACATTTTTTGGTTATGGTTCCGTCAACTCAGAGTCTAGATTTAATCAGCGAGAGCACTTTGCGAGTTTCAAAATTGTAATTGTTTCCATTTGTTTGGTTTTTTTTGCGGATTTCATACGTAGCGGAAGGAGTATTCTATCCATAAACCTTCGACAAAGGGTATAATCTTGGAGGAAAAAGTAGTTATAGCGAACGTCCCACTGCACAATGAGAAATAAAATATTATACTATAGCTGACGGTTGAAATTCCTGGCAGAGTAGAGAAATTTACGATGTTAAACCGCAGCCTTGCGGGGGTCGCGAATTGCGGGATACGGGGTCTGTATTCTGCGGCCAAACAGCTTCGAAACAGGCTTATAGTACACAGAACGACGCTCATGCTCGCACCCTAACCTATCCTGTCCACAGTTTGTATCGTTTTACTTATTTGCCGATGAAACTCTCAACTCGGAGGAAGGATTCCGCTCGAGATAGGTATGGCTATGCACAAAATGTAGCCAAATCTGCAGCGTTCCGAAAATCCTCTAACGAACGCCCTCGATTCCATTCTCAGGCTTGTTGACACTGCTGAAACACTGCGTCGTTGGAATGATTGCTGTGATCAAATGATTGCTAAATCTCATAAACACTAATGAATCAATTTTGGACCTGTTAGACACGTCTCATTTCCGAATTGCAGAAAAGCCAGAAGAATTCGAGTTGCATGGAAGTTGCAAACATGGCAAATTTGGACTACTGTACGGAGAAATTTTTGTGATTCATTATATACAGTCAGATTGGATAGGTGGTGCAAGACTGACACTATATTATTGGTAAATCTCCTCGTGACGTCAGAGCCTGGTTGACGGTGCCATTTTATCGCCACATAACCTAAGTTTCCAATTTCAATGAACGAAAATCGTACTTCTTGGGGCTTCGGACTACTTATGTCACATAAATTAATAAAAAGTAATCAATAATATATTTGTTCCACCATCCACACGCGAAATAACACGATCAACGGTCAGCCTGGTTGTATTAGTTTGATTTTTTTCCACCAGGTGATGCATTGCATAGTGACGATTTCAATAGTTAATTACAGGGTAACCGGTCAAAATCTCAGGACAAAATTCCCCCAGATAAAATCCCCAGAGGACATAATCACCCCGGAAAAAAGTAGATCAAATTAAATCAAATCAAAATGTACGAAATTGACGATTAAATGTATGATTTTGACGATTCGATGAAAATCTGTGTGTGAAAACACAAAATTCTGCAATGGATATTTTTACATAGGGGATCTTATCCGGGGATATTTTTTATAAAAAGGATATTGCGAATGGTAACCAATTACAGATGTCCGTAACGATGATTTTCTGACACTGTGAAAAACAAATTTGCGTATTTTGGCAAACAGAACAATAATGAGGACGAAATCAAGCTAGGGTATTTTAGGGGTGTGAAAAGGAGTTGTGCTAAACGCGAGCAGCGTGCAGCCTGTCTATTTAGTGTTTGGTTAGTATAAACCGTGAATCGTCTGTGGTGGTAGCCAGTGTTTGTAATTGTCGCACGGTTATTAGTACAGCGGCTAAGCTATTCGAACGTAACGTCTGGGTAATACGTGCATGCTGTGTGAATATCGGGCTTCTCTATACCGAGAGGACGAGATTTTCGTCCCTGGCACTTTTCTCGCTGGAGGCGTAACGCGGTGTTGCCGCATATCCGCACATCCATACGAAAACACGTACACGCACAGATTCGTGCAAATGCCTGTATTCACAGCGGTAAAAGTTCCGGCACGTAAACGCAGTATCGTCTAGGCTCTAGGGAAAGTCTCGCCGCTGTAACTTGACCGTTGACAATTTCAAATCTGCCGCGCTTCTGTAACGACGCCCTGCAGATGGCGCTATCGGCTAAAAGGCGCGCGTCACTCGCCTCGGTATCCTCAGGTGTAGACGATGATCCTTGTGCACCAGTCTAATATCCGCATTTCTACAATCATTCCGATACTTCTGTTTACGTACCATACGTATATAATATGCACAGGTGCGGTGATGTCGACAGACTTTCAACGTCTCTGTTTCAATTTCGATGCAATTTTGCAGAATAATTTTTTATACCGGTACCGTTTCGAATCGACCGCGATCGTATAATTTTTTTTTTATTTTTTCAACCGAAACACTGATTTCTTTTGATCAATTGAACTCTATCGTAGGGTTTTGAAGCGGAATGAGAAAAAAGTTGAAACAATGTATCTACTTTTTGTTATCCGATGGAATTTATTCAACGATTGACCAGAGTTACAGCGGAATTTGGCAGTGCAGCTGCATCAATATTACTCCTTCCTGGAAAAGTTAATTAATCGCAACTCTCCGAATCGCGGCAAATAATATTTCCCCGTAATATTGATAGTAAATACAATACCTTCAGTAAAATGTAATGAAAATTTAGTAAAATATCGCTGACATTCGTTTATTCGTTTAAACAAGTGCTATGTAAATTTTCGGACCGTAATTCGCTTTATTCTCTTTTTTTTTCCATTCCACGGTTCCGCTTCCAGTTGTAAAAAAATTCATTCGTATCGTTATATTAAGCGTTTGAAAAAAAGTATAACGAATCAAAGAAATGAATCATGATCGAATAGAACCAATCGAACGAAGCCCTGGTGAAAATTTCTACTTCTACGAATTTTTACAGAAATTGTAACATTTCGTATTATTTCGTAAAAAATTCTAAATATGCATATTTTTCCGTCCAGAATCATTAATTTTCGTTAAAAGTTACAGTATCTTGTAACTTTTTATCCATATTTAACGTGTCAATTTTCTCAAAAAAATCGTCGAAAATCGTCGAAATCATTTTCACCGAGGAGAAGAGAAATAAAAATTTGGAAACATTCTCTCCGGTTTTCGCATCCTACCTACTTTTTATACATACATATACCTTATACGTATGCTGGCTGGTATCTTGCATTTCGTATTCAGCGGAGAGCAGTGCCACTTATTTGGGGATCAGAAGCGGCCGGGTTCCACTCGTTCCCACCCACCCCCACCCCCGTTACTATATTTCATTTTTAAACAACAAAAAAATGCTAATGCACCACAGGCCCGTTATCGACTCGCCTCTGTGTATATGAAATAATAAATAATCTTGTAAGCTCCTCTCAGCGGTGGCCATTATTCCTCCTTCCTCCCCCTCCCCGCCCTCCTCTTTCGGTCTTTTTCCGTCTCATTCTCTTCAAAAGTCACTTCGCAGGTACTCATTTTCCAACTTCTAATAACGTCATGTTTTTTTCTTTTTATAAGATTTGTAAAAATTTGGCAAAACCGTATTTTGAACAGAAAAATCCCGGTGGCAACGTTTTTTTTTTTTTTTTTTTTTTTTTGATCAAATAGAATCCATTCGACGATTTTTTACAATTTTTGTCTCACGAATTCTTAGGAGCAATCGATCGTACGTACATGCAGAATTTCGAATTAGGGTAAAATCGCAAACAACAGCAGCTGAAGTTCCAGTTATATCCGTTTAATGGTGGGGGTATATCTCGATCTATCTGCATCACGGATCGCCGTTTATCACACGCGATCTTCAGCTCCGAACCGCATGCATGGCTGTTATATGTAGGTGAAGGCACCGAGTGAGATAATAACATTACGAAGCGCGATACCGGGTACAAACGAACTGCCGCACATACGTGATTTTCGACGACGCGTATCGTCATTGGCATGATCATACAAACCTCGGATCGACGCGGGGTTAAGTTGCCATTTTCCAGTATTTGTCCACCTGGCCATTTCTCACCAGCCACTTTGCCTCCGCATAGACTATACGTATAGGTATACTGTATACCTGCTCTGATTTTCACCCTTTCGTCTCCGCCTCTCTCACAAAAAACGAGCTTAATCCATCCGTGTGGGAGCTTTTTCGAAATATCTAACCCAGAATGTTTCCACACCTTTCTTTTCAGCGTGGCTGAAAAATTGGTAACGTTACCGTATCCAGACAAAAATTACTATTTTCTACCTTTGGAATAATTCAAAAAGTGAAAGTTTCCAAAATCGGAGTGTTATTTTTTCTTATGCTTTGTTAACGGTTTACTAAATTTCAGGCAATCCTCTATTTTTGGAAAATAACGAGTTTTCTAAAAATGCATCGTTACGGTAACGTTACGAACTTCGGCTTGATTATTTTCATTGTGGACACGTTTTTTTTTTTTTTCATTCCGGAACGAGGTTGCTACTTTGATTTTACCGTACAAAAAAAAAAAAAAAAAAAATCGCTGTATACATCGTATGTTTTGGGATGATTTTACATTCGTCAAAAATTGAACGTTGATACCGAATTCCATCAGCGGATATATAAAAAATGTCCCTAATTTAAAACAGTCCATCGTCACACTTGGTTATGGATATTTTTGATTCAGGTTTGATTCTCTCTCCTCCGTTTTTTATTTGTTTTTATTTCTCTTTTTTTTTCTTCTCCTCTTTCGAAAGGAACGTCTCACTTCCGATTGTCACCTTGAGGGATTCTTTTGCGAGAAAATTCGAGGAATATTTGAAGAGGTCCTCGCAGGTCGGACCGTTATGAATATAATCCGTGCGGGTGGGTAGGAAAAAGGGGTGGGGATGGGGTTAGGAAGTGAAAGAGAAAATCAAAAAAAAAAAAAGAAAAAGAAGAAATTGAAACGGAAAAAAGGGTCGTGAGTCAACGTTGAAGTTTCGCGTCGTCGAATCACCGTCACGCGAATCAAGCACCGAAAGCACAGAGACGGCCTGCCTATATATATAGGCTTCGCGGGAAAGAAACGGTTGTGCCTAATAAACGAATTTCTAAATTGAGTTGAGCCTCTGATTCGATTCGTTCCCCCTCCTGAATATCAAATGTTCTCCTCCTCCCACCCTCCCCTCTTCCCTCCCGCACCGTCGTTTTTATTTTTTCTTCTCCCTCGTCCACCTCACCGCTCTCTGCCTCTCTCCTTTCGTCGCACTCGTCTCCCTGTCTTTTTCTGACAATCGACAAGTTAACGGATACCTACGTAAATAAAAAAAAAACAAAAAACCTTGGAAAAAAAAAATTCACACAAAAAAGTTCTCACAACCCCCGTAAAATTATTTCCTCACAAAATTCAAAACCGAGCGTGTTAACTTGGTGATCGGTGCGCGGCAAATGTTTTCGAATACAAATTGCAACTCCGTGCACGCAGTGGCGTTGATTTCTATTCTTGCCTTTCGAAACCGCGTAGCGAGATCATATTTCTGATCGTATATATATATATGTATATTTGTTTCGGTTTCGAACACCCCCCTCCCCCCCCCCCCCCTTCGTCACCATTCCTCCCTCGAAGAAACTGCAACAACCCCAGAGAGAGAGAGAGAGAGAGAGAGAGAGAGATTTCTGGGAACGTTGGGCTGAGATCCCCACAACTTCACACCTCGTCACACACGCTGTAGCTCTTGGAAGGTTTGCATGGTCGTATTTATAGAAAGTTTTTTTTTTTTGCACCCCCTCCTTCCCTTTTTCTCCTCCGACACGTTTCGCTCGCCCGGTCGCTCGGCAGTTCCAGTTAAGTGAGAAATGCAATATTTGCTCGGCACTTGGCGGCAATATCAAGTCACCGAGTCGATCCTGCAGACCATCGGGGTGCGTTTCGCACGTGCAGGTCAGGCTTGGTCAGCCGGGATTTTAGGGTCCGTTTCGAGGCAAGTCGTGCGGACGAATCAGTCAAATGAAGAGAGAACTTTTCCTTCCTTTCTTCCTTACTTCCTTACTTCGAGAATCGAGAACCTCCTTCACGGGGGAATGACGACTGGCTGCTTGTCGAGCTTATTGACATTCTATCTGCATTCCTTATTTTTTCTCTCTCTCTCTATCTATCTATCTATATCTATCCATCTATCTCTCTATGTCTCTCTCTTTTTTCTCTTCTATTCTCCCTTTCCTCTCCTTCCCCTTCACGCAACTTTCTCTCGCTCTGTTTTTCCATCTTAAATCAAACCCCGATCACTCGGTTCTGACCTGATCTCATTCGACACTCTCGAAGACCGCAAGCCAAACATGCCCGATGAACGAGACCATAAAATCATCATTTTTGTCACCCCCTTCGGAGGGATCGACTCGCCTCTTCAGGAATTTTAATCGGAACCGCCACGTCGCGTATCGACTTATCGAAGTTAGGGGGCGGATTCGCCGATCAAACGCTTTTTATACGTAACGCTTCCAGCTTACACGTCGCTCCCGTATTCAGTCACATGAAAAATACCAAAATTGAGGATGAAAAAATATCCTTTCTGACGAAGATTGGCAATGAGAATCGAAACTTTTCCTGATGGCGGAAGAAAACTTTATCAAACTAAAGCGAATTCAACTGAGTACCGGAGGTTTTTTTTTTATTTGTGATACATTTTGAAACGGTACCAACAGTATTGTACAAGTAGCAGACAAATCCTGTTAAATTCGTACGAAGAACGGTATTCGTAAGATTTTTTTTTTCAGCTACTGTTGGTATAATTTAATCGTAAAAAAAATTTCGGTAGTATACATATAATGAAAATTTTGTAACTACTGAGTGTAATGAATTGACATTGACAAAGAAGGAACGGATAACGAAACGAATATTGGGACTCGGGGGAAAAAAATGTGAATGTTGAATTTGGCGAAGGATGGTGAAAATTGGGGGAGAGAAGGAAACCGCGAGCGACGACCGATAACTAAGCCACACAAAAAAAAAGTATCTTGATCGGTGGATTAGAGTACTAAAATACCGCGTAACTGTATGATTTTGGATATCCTGAATGTGAATCTGGTGTCAGAACTGCTCCATTATCTCCAGATTTTCAGGTATCCATGAGGTACTTCATTTTATTGAAGGTTCTTTGGACTAGACCACCATAACTACACGTTTTTGAACATACTGAATCGTAACCCGGTGTCAGAATTGTTCCATCATCTCCAGGTTTTGAGTCGCGTATGGAGTACTCCATTCTGTTGGAGGTCCTTTGAACTAGACCACTATAAGTACATGGTTTTGGACATTCCGAATCCAAGTCCGGTGTCAGAATTGCTTAATCACGTCCAGATTTTGAGTTGTGTATGAGTCACTCCATTCTGTTGGAGGTCCTTTGGACTAGACCACCATAACTAAATGCTCTTGGACATGCTGAATCCAAACCCGGTATCGGAATTGCTCCATCACATCCCGATTTCGAGTCGCGTATGGACTACTACATTCTATTGGATGTCCTTAGGACTAGATGACCATAACTTCATGTTTTTGGACATGCTGAATCCGAATCCGGTGTCAGAATTGCTCAATTTTTTTGCTCTTCCTCCCATCACCTCCAGATTTTGAGTTGTGCATGGGGTATTCCATTCTGTTGGAGGTCTGACGGACTAGAGCTAGAGAAATGTGAGGTTGATTAAGAAATTCCGACACCGGATTCGGATTCATAATGTCCACAGAAAATCGAAACACGGCTTTCGGTCCGCCGTACAGGACACTTTATTCCGTGGCTGCGTAATCAGAGAACCGTACGACATTCTTCTATACTTGAGGTATGTGTAATAATGGGAGCTACTAAACGCAGGCGGAGGAGAATTTTCGGGAAACGGATGAAGGAAGAAAATAAGGAAGGAAGGAAGGAAGGAAGGAAGGAAGTAAGTAAGAAAAGAGGTAGTGGTAGCTAGGATGAAGAGCGAGGTGAAGAAAAAGGGACGTAGAGGGCGGTTTGTGTGTCGGTGTTGGGTGGTGAAAACGCCCCGAGAATAAGAATGGGGTGTTTATAAGAGAGTATCCTATGTATCAAGCTATATTTACATATAGCTGCCATTCGCCCAGCGAACCAAGAGACCGCGCCGTCACGACGCTACGGCACACAACGCATACAGCTGATATAATAAAAATTAAATATGATATTTCACCGGCACCGTGTATATAAATATCAACCCCCCTCCCTCCCCTCCCCCTCCCATCTCTCGCTCTCTCTCTCTCTCTCTCTCTCTCTCCCTTTCTTCTCTTCCCTCCCTTAGACAACGCCTTCCAAAACTCCAAGGTTATCGAGCTTTTATGGGATAAATTTTGACGTAAAAAACTGTGACTCGGATATTTTTTGACTTTATGGCTTCGCGGAGCTTTCTTTTTTTTTTCACACGCGTCGTTATAGCGTATAAGGATTGTTCAGGTAACGTATGTAAAAAACCAGAATTCTTCGAGAATAATTAGAGAAGTCAATCATTAATTTTCTTCTAATTTTATCAATTTTTGTGACGTCACGAGAAGAACACTGGGTTCAAAAACTCGAGTCGCACATTCGAAGCAACCTTTTTTATCACAATCAAGTTGCATTAATTTTTTTTTTTTTATCTTGTAGATCGTAATCCCAGAAACTCAAAAAATACAGTCAAAATATTCTAAACATGACCAGAAAATGAGTTCTTTCAAAAAAAAAAAAAAAAAAATAACTTGGACGTAGCCAAAATTGCGTTCTAAGAGTTTCAAAGATGTGTAAAAATTTTCACGTAAAATCAATTAAGTTTGGTTTTAGTGTTTTCGCGTTTTCGTTTCAGGGTCGAAAAAGGTTTTTTTTTTTTTTTTTTTTTATTCAAAATCAATTCTCAGTCGTATTTTTCGATTGATTGTTGGCGTCTCGAGAAGAAATGAAAAATATGGGGAAAAAACAGGTGAAAAAATACAACAAGGTTACTGCTTAAATTTTTTGGCTGTATTTGTCAAACCATTCGTGCGTTAATCATTTTTCATTATTCGAAATATCGCCACGTTTCAGAAAATATAGACTCAGCTTTTACCCTGATATCGGTGTGATTTTCTTTCGGTTGCTGCATCTTGCGCCGTTATACGGATGTGTGAAATGCCTCTGATTGTGTTGTTCGACTCGTTCGTGGGTTGCTTCAAGTGTTCCTACTCTAGCAGCTAGCTCTAGGGTACCAATTTCACGGCACTTAAACACAGCTTGAGTGCTAGTCAAGGATTAAATAAAGATTAACAACAAGATTACCAAGCCCACTGACTGCGATCTGACTTCACCCTTCGAGCGCCGAATTGCCGTCTCAGCTTGCCCAGTCTATTTATTTGTTTGTCAATTTTTATTCCTCTTACCTGTCTCTCTCTCTCTCTCTCTCTCTCTCTCTCTGTCTCTCCTCGAGTTCTAACCGTCCGACAAAGATTTATTTTCACTTGTCCGTTTGATTTTGTTAGTTTTTTTTAAACAACTTTTATCTCCTCTCATTCCAAATTCGTTTTCGATCGATTTTGTTTTCAATCCTACGTCAATACATTTTTCTCCATCCCCAATTATCGATGACTGAAATATTTAGTGTGCGAATTTAGGTGATGTTTTTTCTTTTTTTGATTTGTTGTTGTTTTTTCTTTTTTTTTCTTTTCTCGAACAGTAAGCGCACTGTTTTGGTAAGCATTAATTTCAATCTGTTGGAATAAAAATGTCTTTGACGCGGATAATACAAACACTCGATTATAAGTCTCGACGAAAGAGATTCAGACAATTATATATTCGCATGGACAAACGCACTGCGTACGAGCATTGCATATACATTTACGTAAGGAATAATTTCAACTCTCCAGAGTTGTTATACGATCAGCAGTAGAAATACGTGATGTGTGTACGACGAGTATAAATATATATGTATGTATGTATGTATGTATATATATATATACATGTACGTATACATGTGTATGGGTACATATAACTGCATTTTTATACGGCTGTACAAACAAACGTGTAAACAGACGTTACGTATACAAGGTGTCGAAAAACTCGCGGTGTTCTCACATTGCCTTAAATATATACACAGGCGTTCTAATATGTGACCTGAATTTTAACCAATATATTTTTTCTTCATCGGCACGGAAAATGATCAATTTTTTTTTTTTTTTTTATTGCTATTTACTCGTTTCGCGTATTTTTCAGTATCCCATCCATCGAAATCGATCTTTTTCTCGTTTTTTTTTTTTTTATTATCAAATCGAAACTCTGTCAGGTTTGTCTCTCTTTCTCTCTCTCTTCCTCTCTTATGTCTTCTTTTGTCTTCTATCGAGTTTTTCATCCCTTCTCTAATTCCGATGTTAGATTCTGGATGTAATATCACATTTGAATGATTGTAAATTAATTAGCCTTCAAGTCGTTTATCATTACAGCGAACAACCCGTAGCCGTCATAACCTCAATTTCTAATTTTGATAATATTTATTTTCATACATTGGCGTGTCCATTCTCGTATACGTTCTATTCTCTTCTCTTCTCTTCTCTTCTCTCTCTCTCTTTCTCTCTTGTGTATTATAGTGATTAAATTCCCATTTACCGGACGTTCCGCCGTCTAGTAAAATTCAATGCGCATGCGCAACAATCAGAGTTCAACTGTTTGCCAGGTTGACCAACCGTGTCGTAAATGGAAAGTGGAAAATTTTTACAGTTGTACGTGTTGATAAAAACTACCACCGACAATTGTAAAAATATTTGAGGTTAGAGTCAAGTTGGTTGCCCTGGCAAACAGCCGCTATCGGATTGCAGTCGTTAGTAGGAATTCACTTTACGTACGATTGCATATCTAGTGACGATAGGCTGTCATATCACTACTGATTTGACACTCTGTAAATTACGCTGTTTATCGATCACATGCGGTATTTATTATACGTACATACGGCCTTTCGACGATGCGAGGTGTTGTTCTCCTGGCATTGTGAAATTACCACAAAGTTCGTTATATCTACGTGCGAAGTTTTGCCAAATCAATTTCCCTGTCACATACTTGTTATTTATTCGCTCACTCATATTCACCTTGTTGTTGTAAACGATTGATTGACATTTTTCAATTCTTAGATTGCATCGATTCGTTTATCATCGACGAACATCATCTTTGGTCTTATATTAATAGTAATTTTTGCTTCATTTTTTTTTTTTTTCTCGACTATTTTTAAACATCCATAATTATAAATATAAAATATTATAAGTATAGACACGAAAAAAACGAACACTTAAAAACTATAGCAGAAATAAAATTGCGAACAGCAATATTATTTTCGTTGTTATTGTAGTTTACTTCTTTTTACTCTTTTTTCATCAATTTCATCGATCAGTTCAGCTTCTTCTTCTTCTCTTTTTTTTTTTTTCAATTCGTTGTATTCTATGTAGTTTGCTCAGGTGTTTTTCACTTTTACCCCGATCCGATACGAAGCGATAATTCGATCGCTTGGCTGTTGCAAAACGATATGAAAATGTGTGTGAGTAAATATACGAAATTGTACAGAATAAACAACAATATATATATATATATATACATAAGGCAATTTATAAACCGGCTGTAATTTTTTTGCAACATTTTACCATTCCTCTACGATCTTGACGACTTTAAATTGTACGTTCATTGTTTAAAAATATGAAAATAGCGTCGAGAAGAAATAATTGAAAAATCAGACAACAAACGAATTAAAAAACATTTCTCACTACAATGAGAGAAAGAAAGAGAGAGAGAATGTAGATTTTTGTTTTCTGACTTATCCTCGCGTCGTCATCGGGGAACGCGATTGAAGAATGTTTATGCGGAATTTTTTATTTTTTTTTATTGTTAATGCAATTTGCGAAAATATTTTTTCCCGAATCACCCGTCGTTTGCATGTTGTTTAATCGGCCTCCAACACGCGTGAAAGTGCAACAAATGTACGTAATAATTCTTAATATTTATCGTTGCGAGATAATGAAAAAAAAAAAAAAAAAACTATAACGTGATAATCTGGATATCTTTCGCGTGTTTCTTTCTCTACGAGGGGAGGCGGAAATGGGGAGCAAATTTTACATCCTTCAGCCCCTCGGGCGTCAACGAATTTCCGATTTCGTTTCGGGCTGCAAGCTTCTGTTGCCTGCCTTACGCCTTACCAGCTTGTAACTCCGCAACGATATTTATACTCCTGCAAGCTCGCGCAACACCGATTACGTGAAACAATTTTAATTGTCTTTTATAATTCCCCGTTTATACGCGTAGGATTCTCCCAACTCGCGGGGATTCTGAGACAAATAAAAACTTCCACTCAGCCGTAAATTTTCTCGTATTTTCGATATATATATATATATATATATATATATATATATAATTCATTGAATAATTTATTATTATTTACCGTTTCTATTTTTCGCCAATTAGTACACATATATCGAACACGTTTTTCCCCGTTCGAAATTTTACCGTTCAAACAATTTTTAACCCATTTTTTCGCCACTCTTGTTAACATTCCACACATTCTGTGCCAATATTGTAAGAGGTTTAAACGGTTTTTTATCATTGAAACTCGGTTTTCGGTATTTTTTTTATTTCTTTGGGGTAATTTTTGATCGCTGCTTCGACACATTCGTGATTAGTTTTTTCATATAAACTACTTTTTTTCTTTTTTTTCTTTTGTTGTTGCTATGTTTAATCGTCGATTGAAATTTCCCTACCATCGTCATTCATGATGTATTCCCGTTTGAAAGCTACCGTTCTTGATACATATCTTAAAAATTCTTTGCGGTCTGTAATATTTCAACGGTCATGTTTGAACGCTTTGAATTGATGAGAATTCGTTCGATCCAAAAAAAAAACAGAAATGTAAGAGTAAAAAATGAATACAAACAAACAAAAACACACAATTGTTCGCTGTTCTTGACAACGGTCACGTCAGAAGGTGTGGCTCTTTGCAATCGAAAGATAAAAAAAAAAAAAAAGAAAAGAAAAGAAGACGAATGAAAATTTGAAACAAATAAACAAGAACACAAAATTCTTCTTACGATTACAATTATTACCGGTTGTTATTAGTGTTTAGAAAATGTCTCAAACTCCTCCTCCTCCTCCTCCTCCTCCTTCTTCCTCTCAGTTTACGATGGCTGTTGCGCAGCTGTGTGTATACATGCTTCTGCGTGAGCAGTAACATATAATATATAAATATGTACGTGTGTGTGTGTGTGTACGTGTAAATATATATAGTAAGAGAGAGAGAGAGAGGGAGGGAGGGAGGGAGAGAGATGGAGAGGGAGAAAGAGAAAGGGAGGAGAGTTAACCCGGGCAACCGGCAAACTTAACAAAACAATTTGTTCTTAAGCAAACAGCGGCATCCGGTTTACTTGTGAATAAACAACATATTTATTTTTAGAGGCAGTATACGCGCGGTTCTAGCCACCGTATATTGCCGGCTCTACTCCATGTATCGTTTACACACATGCACGCGTTACACGCATCGCACACATTTATTTACATATATATATATATATATATATATATACATGTATGCGCGCGTGTGTGTAAAATCGTACCTAGTTCGTACGAATCCACGCTGGTGTTCGAATTTTAAATGCCTCTCGACCAGCCACGCGTTAATTCCCCCGGCCGTTTTGCTACTCTTTCAATCCGCAACTTTGTCTCCCTCTCTGCCAGCCAAGCCTCTCTTCCTTTTCCATCTCTTATTCCGCTTCTATACCCTTCCACTTTCCATGCGCTTAAGCTGCACGTATATACATATATATATATATATATGTATACGAAATTGCACGAAATTACGGCTATTATTGCAGTCGTTGTCTTTTACCTTGTCAAACGGTTTAAGGAGGGCGGGAGTTTAGCAGGAACTTGGATAAAATTATTCCGAAAATCCCGGTTGATTCGTATGCGCGACGAGTAATTTGATAATTTTTTTTTCATGTATTTACTCGAACAACTCTGATATTTATCAGGATTTCTTTTCTTTTTTTTTCTATTCGTAGAATTCAATGTAAATAATTATTCACGGTTGGAGATGTACCGACGGAGGAGACGTTGAAATTACTAGTATCACCGCCTGGCTGCGCATGCGCGAGATTTGCTTCTTCACGCAGACTGGCCAACTTAAATTTCAGCTGTCAAACGCGATTTAAAGAGGTTACGTTGCGAATTTATTTCTAAGGCTGATTGGATATTAAATATTTCACTTTGCGATTCGGTAAAGCTAAGCTTTTACCGTCAATTGACCGATCACCGATTACTTCTACGATTTCATCGAAACAATCTTATTTTAATTCGCTACTTGACGCGGAAGAGGCTCTGACGTTTCATGCCACGCTTCGAGTTATAAGTACAAAGTTGGCTACCCTGACTTACGGATGAAAATATTTCTGGGGTACAATCAAGCCGGCCGGTAGAGTTCAATTGTTTCTATACATTCATATTTCTTTATCGGCGGAGAAAACGGTCCTTTTATACGAAACTAAACTCAAATCGTGACCGATCATCGATCATCGAAGAAATGAGTTTAGTAGACCGAGTTTTTCAACTTTCGCAAGCTAGAGAACAAAACCGATTTCAATTCTTAGGAACATCGTTTTACTCTTTGGATAAAAAAAATTTCTGTAATCTAAACAGCGCCGAAGAATTGGTTTCTTTTAGAGCAAATATTGTATGAAAATTTGTGTTAATTCTTTTTTTTTTTTTTAATTTGAAAAGCAATCACATCAACAAAAATTAGTTTATACCAATTTCTAGTAATTTCTAGTTGAGAAAAACAGAAAAAAAAAAAATAAAATCCGGTACATTCTTTTCATTGATTTATAAATTGGCGATACACGGTATGAAATAATGTGAGACAATTTAAACTTGGAAGTATCCGTAGCACGTCTAAATCTGCTACTGCTGCTGCTGCTGCATGCTGGCGATACTTGAAAGGTGTTTTATTGCCCCTTCAAAATCAACCCCGCTAGGCGTATTCCGACGGGGCGGTATTTCTTTCTTTCTTTTTTTTTTATTTATTTTTTTTTTCTTTGCTTCTCTTGCCCCCCTTTTTTTCGGTGAGATTTACTTTTAAATTCGATAGATATTGCCAATTACCCTTGGCACCTCTCTGTTCTCTCTCTCTCTCTCTCTATCTATCTATCCTTTTTCCTTTTTCGTTCTTTTTTTTTTTTTTTATTCCACCCCCTCCCCTCCTCGCTCTCTTACAGTACCTCCCTCTTTATCGCGAGTCGCGAAATCGGCCTTCGCGTGCCTCAGGAATTTTAAATGCGTTTTATGTACAGGGGCAATCTGAAATGCTGCATAAATCTCTTTCTGAAATATTATTACAATCACCTTCGAGCCTTTGCCCCCGAGCCAACCCCCCCGCTTGTCATAAAATATATTACATATCTGGATATTATATACGTACACACACACACACACATATGTATATATAATTATATATATATACGTGTATATTTGTTTCCCCTGTGCGTTTCACTCTTTAACCGTTCAATGCGCATTTATCTATCGTAAAATTATCCCGAAACCGTAAAAACAAGCAACGGTGAAACACAAATGAACAAAAAAAAAAAAAAATAAAAAAATCGGACAAAATTCCGAACAATTGTTTTTGTTTAATTATTTTCGTATCGCGACGTCGATTCGTTCGATTAAAAAAATTTGTACCCAAACGTGTGATGAGGTTTTGGAAAGAAGACTCATGGAATAAAATCAGACAAATTTTAAGCTACGTCGAAGAAAATTTTGAATCCGTGCGAAATTGTGCGAGAGAAATAAATAAGAAAAAAAAAAAAAAAATCAATCAAACAAATAAAAAATCGAGGAAAACCGAATCGCAACGTTATTCAATTTTGTGTAACGCGAGTAAGGAGAGGATAAGAAAAAATTAAATAAGAAAGAGATTCCCGCGTTGATCTCTGGACCACAGCAACCGGGAGTCACACACACGCAAAAACACACACAAACACACCTTTTATTATACCTTGTACCCTGCACACCATGCAAGGAAGATAAATTGTACTCATTATACCCTGTGATTTATTCGAAAGAGTGGCGGGGCCGAGGGGCTGCTGCCCGGGTGTCTTTTCCCGCATCTTCCCGCTTCTTCGGGAAACCTCTAGGTTATAGAAGTTTAAGTTAAAAGAAAAATAAGGCTTACGGGGTGTAAAGTTGCCCGAGCCGGAATCACCCGGTGGGAATATATTACAAAATTTTCTTCCTCGTCTTCTTCTTATTCTTCTTATATTAGGTGTGACAAGGACGTCGCGAAAGAAAATCCTCATCTGAGGCCTCAGGTACGCGTAAAGAGAGACAAAAACGAACAGAAAAAAAAAAAAAAAAAACAAAAGTCAGTACGAAAAATCTGATCTACCGTCCAACAATAAAACAAAACAAGTAGGAAACTAAAACGAAATTGCTAAATCGGATTCATTTTAGATCCGTTTAATCAAAATAATACAATCGTACTTGAAAAAGTGTTATTATGTTTATTTTTTCAACCGCAGTTAGTGGAATAAGAGAGGGGGGGGGGGGGGGGGGAGGTACAGCTGGGATGGTTCAAAATTGGGAGTTGTTTTTTTTTTTTCTCTCTCTTTTTTTCAAAGAAACTGAAACACTTTGAGTAATTTGGGTGCGAGTGCTTTGTGAATTCATAGTTTCAAGAACATTACTTATTGAGAAAGTTTTGTGACAATTTTTGGGCATTTGGAAGTATATTATGCCAGAAGAATCCTTATGCTCATGCTGCATATATTAAGCGAGAAACCTTGCGTGGAATGAATTTCCACCTTTCGTACACTCTATTGAAATTGCACCTTGCGGATCAACTTGATACGCGTCGAAAAGAGGATTTAATGAGGTAAATTTACTTTGTAAGATACGTTGTAGAAATGCGTACCCAAGACCTTTAAAAATATTTTAAACTTTTACCCGCATGAGAGAAAAAAAAAAAAAAAAAAAATGATCTGAAATTCCTCTAAATCCCCCCTTAAGTGGAATTGATTTAATTTTTTTTTTTTTTTTACCGTTTTGACAGTTTTTTTTTCAACTATCCAAATTCATTCAATATTTTTCACACACTACCTGCAGCTTGGTACTGTAAAATTGCTTGACTGAAATTGCGCGAAAATTATCATTCAGAATATTTCGAGGAAGTGTATTTTCAAAAGTCATCCTGAATTTTCATAATTTTTTCGTTCTTCACACGGTAATTTTTTTTTCACAGGGTCATTTAGGCGAGAATCCTTTCGACAACGGGTCCTGGATCAAGGAACACTTTCAGCCAACAGCAGTGCCTTGGCAATCGAGCCTGAGAGGTCAATCACGATACGGTGTAAGTGAAACATTTATTTATTCTTTACCCAACAATTTTTTTTTATTTTTTTTTTTTTTCTCATCAAATCACTCTTACAATATCTTTCACCTGTTTTGTTTATCGTCTAAAATTTTGAGCGAGTCGCATCGCGATCTGTGTATTCGGTTATATTTTATACGTATATATATCAGGTAATGTATCGTAAATATTCAACGTTACGTTTAATCACGAAGCGTGAAAACAGCGACCGACGTGTTATTTTTAACGCAAGAATAATTCAATTGTACTAATTTTATTCTATCCGATATTTCGATTTTCTTTGTGTCTGTATTTTTTTTTTTTTTTTTTTTTTGTTTCGTTGGAATCTATTCATTAATTTTTCTTTCCTCGTTTTTTTTTCCTTTTTTATTTCAAACATTGTTTAATAATTTTCTACCACATCGAAGTGTTGTAACAGAGCTTTGAAAAATACATAAATTTGAGATTAAAAATGAATAAAACAAAAAAAAAAAAAATAAACGGTACCAAAAATATTCAGACGAATAATAATTGAACCTGGTTTACAAAGAGAAGAAAATTATACAATTTTTTAATTTTTTTTTTTTCTTTTGCCCTGTGATTTTGAGGTAGGAAATTCGCATCGCATACTTCGGGGTTTTGACTGTATGCGGGAAAATAATTTTCCGGATACCGAATGTTCTCGAAAGAGGAACATTTATATCCACTCGTTGTCATCCGGCGAGTGTAAAAATTGCAGGGACCTCGGTTTTGTCCCTTTTCTCAGCAATTCCCCGTTTTTCCTCATTCCGAAATTTTCTTTTTCACTATATTCAACACCCCCTCAGGTATCTCGACTCGGATATGGTGGGTAGACAGTGTATAAAACGTGGGTGTATTAATAATTTGCTTTGTTTTCTCAAAAAGCTGTTTATCTTGCCTCGATTCTTTAAAAACTCGTCCCCTCGACGTCGTTCCTTCTTTTCCTCTTCCCTTCCTTCCTTCCTTCGTCTCGCCTTTTATTTTCCTTTAATACCCTCCCTGTTATAAATTCTTCTCTCATGATTCTTCTGCACTCTCGAATAGCTAGCTTGTGGAAAAATATTTAACATAATTATTTTGAGGTTGGTGGAAAAAATTGATGGGAAAATGTAAACCTCATTTTTCACCGTTTACCTGCGAAGAAAATCATCGTTTTTACATCCGATCTTATTTTGCCGCTTGTGTCAGAGGATTGTCAAGATTTTTGTTTAACAATCTTTATTTACTACGATTCGAAACAAGCTTTCAATATATTTTTGACCATTTCACCATTTCTGATTTTGTTTAAAATTTATTCAGCAATTGTCTCAACTCTGAAACAGTACTCTGAATTCTTGCAGATTTTTTCATGCAACCGCCCAATTATTTATAAATATTCAATGTGATTTTGAAAAAGATCTTATTTAAAATTCTTACAAACTGTATTTTACATTGCACATATTTCGAGACTAGGTCCATGATGGGTCGATTTTTTTTTTACATATTCTTTCACCATTTTCAATCTTTTCAGCCAACTAAAACATTGTTCGAACGGCTTGAAAATTTACGAAAAATTCCCAAAACTTCAGTTCTGCACATTACTAGATTGTTTTCCATCATGAAGCGATTTCTGTCTGCTTTTTTTTGGCACATTCAACTTTTTCTTATCAAGTTGATAATGAAACCGGTCCAGAAATGTTCTAAGTGAAAAATAGAAGTTTTGAGAATTTCTGTAAACTATCGGATCGTTTAAACAATCTTTCAGTTGAACAAGAAGATTAAAAGTTGAAAAAAAAAAAAATAGAAGAATAATCGACTCATTCTGGACATCGTTTTGAAATGTTTGAAAAAAATACTGTTTTTGAGATTTTAAAAAAGTGTCTTCATCAAAATCACTCTCAATATTTATAAATAATTAACCAGTGAAAGAAAAGACCTGAAAAAATTCAGGGTATCGTTTCAGCGTTGGGACGATTGCAAAAGAAATTTGGATAAAAATCAAAAGTATACGTATTATGGTTTAAAAATTAAAAAAAAAAAAAAAAAAAAAAAATCACACCAAGACCGAAACAAGACTCAAATAACGGCAATCGTTTTAAATTTTTTAATTTCTTCCTTAATATGATCGATAAGCTCGTAGAAATTGGTCAAGGATCGAGAAGAATCGTTTCGTGCTACTTTTATTTATTTCTTTTTTTCTTTTTTCTTTTATCTTACGTCACAGCACGGTTACAATAAATAAGTTCCTATAGACCAGTAATACCCGTTATTCCAGAGATATAACAATACCGAGGGAAAGAAGTTACGCAGGCATAAAAGTCTCTCTATACGCCGCATTCAACGTTGTGACCGGGAGAGCTTTATCTCAACGATACGCGTGCCAATGCAGCTTTTCCATCATAAATGTTTGCGGGAACTTTCTTACGGGATATATTTGCACTCGGATTCGGAACAACGCGTATTTCTTTGTAATATCACGACCGAACGGCGAATCGGCATTGAATCGGTCAATTAATTAAGGCAATTAGGGCGCAAATGATTTTTATCAAAGCTAATTAACAATCCGGATGTGAAACACAGCCGCGCCTTGTACGAATCGTGAATTTTCAAAGGTTGAGTCAACGAGTGGATCAAATACATGATAAATCAAAGAAGCGTAAAGAGAAGTCGAAGTGTTGCGTTTACCGTAAAAAAGTTACGGAAAAAGAACGACTCGATTTCTAGTGATAATAACGTGAATTCCTTTTCTATCCAGGTTTCTCAAAATTTGTTTTTCACATTGCATTATTTTCAATTGGAATCTCGAGGCATAAGAATATAAATTTCGTGCGTTATGTTATTTTCAGTAAAATTTTCATTTTTTTTTTTGTTATTTTCAGTAAAGTTTTCATTTTTTTATTTTCTGTATTTTTAGGTTACGTGGGGATACGTTAATTAATACCGATTTCAAGCAATGCCAGAGTTTAGACTCGCGACTCACGGATCGTTATCTAATATATATATATATATACATGTATGTGTATGGATAACACGTATATACGTAGATTAGATAACGATCCGTGAGTCGCGAGTCTAAACTCTGGCATTGCTTGAAATCGGTATTAATTAACGTATCCACGTAACCTAAAAGTACAGAAAATAAAAAAATGAAAACTTTACTGAAAATAGCAAAAAAAAATGAAAAGCATATATATATATATATATATGTATGCTTGCCGACCAGGCGACATTCAATGAAATCTAATTATACTCTGACCGACGCTACGATCGATTGCCACTCTCCGAATGACGTGTAACGAAGTGCAGCGGAAACTGAAACGCGACCTTAACCCTGCGCTCTTCTCGTATATAACACGAATATAAGTTATCACTATGCGGCATCACTTTTTCTTTTTTTTTTTTTTTTGTCCTCTTCTCTTACTTCATACACATTTTTTTAACGATTAAAATTTATCCCGTCAATGTAATTGATAAGGCGTGCAATAATGTACCGCGGTGAAAGATAAGAGAGCGTTGAAACGTCGGCGAAAAGAGTTGAATGAATTGAATCGAGAACAGTGGAAAAGAAAGAAAGCAAAATAACGAAAATATAAAATAATAGACATGGTAAAAAAAAAGTGAAGACGATACAGCGACGATGACGGAATAACGAGCGTGTGCAATTACTCCTCACTTTACAGACTTGTACGGAGATTTAAATCCGCGTTTTGTATTTCTCGTTGTATTTATCGGAATGCTGAGATACCATTTGAGGAGAGCAAGGTGACGTCAATAAAAGCCGGAGTCACCGAATACCGAGCACGTCATAATTCGTTGGAAATGTTGTTACGAGTCAACAACAGTTTTACTGCACTTTGTATACATATATCCACTCGGGTCTGTAATTGAGTTGCCGAGTAAGCACACAGAGTGATTATTTTAAGCAAGTCAAGATTTCATGTAATTTAAAGCAGATAAATATTTATAATTACGTGTGCAGTATGCAAAAAAGTGTCGATATCTCAAATCAGCAGCTGGTGGATTATAATTGTAGAAATAGCTTGTCTGAGAATGTCGTTTCTTTTTTATTCTACAACTCGAAGTTGCTTTTCATGCCGACAGACGGAGTAGGAAAGACGAATAAAGAGAGAGCGAGAGAGAGAGAGAGAGAGAGAGAGTGAGAGAATGAGACTGAGAAAGAGGAAGAGGAGTTTCAACTCGCCCCAGGGTTTTAAGATATGCAGGACACACACTCTCTCCGTCTTTATTCTCCACTAGCTCTCGCGACTATTTTAATGCGAATTGGAGAGACAAGCCGCGGGAAGAAGATCCACTTCTTGATTACAGAACTTTTTACCTAATTACGTAACGTTGTTAGCATTTACAAACCCACCCGACGATTTTACACTCTGACTACTAATAAGACGCGGCGTCGATTAACCGAACCGAAATTATTATGTATCTGCACTTCTCTCACACACTTCAAGAATATTTCTGATCAATAATCTAAGCTGATTAGTAAACTCAGGTAAAAATGTATTACGTAATATCAAGTCAATGGTTTCTCAACCAAACTCACAATCAAAGAGATTCTTGACCCAACATCTCCTTGAACAGTGCAGATAACTTCAGTCAATGAGGTTCTTAACCCAACATATCCCTGAACAGTGCAGATACCTCCAATTAATGAGGTTCCCAGCCCAACATGTCCTTGAATAGTGCAGATGACTTGAATCAATTAGGTTCCTAATCCAACACGTCTTTGAACAGTGCGGATGACTCCAATCAATGATGTTCCTAACCCAGCATGTCATTGAGCAGTGCAGATGACTTTAATCAATGAGATTACCAATCCAACATGTCCTTGAACAGTGCAGATGACTTCAGTCAATGAGGTTCTTAACCCAACATATCCCTGAACAGTGCAGATACCTCCAATCAATGAGGTTCCCAGCCCAACATGTCCTTGAATAGTGCAGATGACTTGAATCAATTAGGTTCCTAATCCAGCACGTCCTTGAACAGTGCGGATGGCCCCAATCAATGATGTTCCTAACCCAACATGTGAAGTATGAATAGCTGAGATGACTATTCTAGACTCCATGCGATTTCAATATCTTCGATACGAGGATTCATCCTTCGTTCAAACCAATGACTCCGAAAGGCCCCATGTAGGGTTCTCCAGACATGCAGATCGCAACTCGTCATTTTTAACTCAGAGATAATAATACGTTCACTGCAGGAAATTACGAAGCATGACTTCAGCTCCAAAGCAAAGACGTTTAAGAACCTTGGATGAACCTTATAATCTTCTCTCTTTATTATTTTATAATCCACCCTACGGGATGTGAACGACGGGTCGCTGCTTCTTTCCCCTCCTTTTCAGTCTCAGACTCTCGAGTCTAGCCTGCAATGCAGCAGATCCTCGGAATTTCGTAGTTTCTTCCGAAAGCTGCCTGCCACCGTTTCTATGTCGCATACTAATGCGCTTTCTCGTTAATTAATTATCGGTATGTGTCTCTGTCTATGCTCTCGGAGCGAGTCGCTAGTATTTCGTACGACTCGATTACGACTGGAACTGTATCGTTGTTTGGTTTCTCGTGGATTTCTCTCACTGCGGTAATTCGCACGAAATTCACAAAGGTGAAATAAGGAGAGGAACGGAGGGTGCGAAACCGAGAAGTAAGGAGCTTGATGGCCGGTTTTCGCGCTGAATGCTAAACAAAAGTCTTACACTAGATGAATGACTCGACTCTCCGCATACCGAATTATTCGGTCACACCCAACTTCGGTTTCCTTTGAATTGAACCCCCAAAGCGGTTCAATTAATACAAACCATGTACCGGGAATTTGTCTTCTATCATATCAAAGTGAAAAATCAATGACTCGTTGCTGCTGTTCTCCAGCAACGGTGTTTTAAGAATACCTTTCAACACCGCGGCGGGTCATTTAAGGGGGCTGAAATTAATCCGTGTTCGATTAGGCGTCCATGGTGGTGACCACTGTACACCTATTTGCCGGCAGCATCGCCTGGGCCAGCATCGAGGTTTCTCGATACACAGGGAGAAACTCACCGTCAACAGAACCTACCCCCATCCCTATCCCATCCTCAGAGCTATACAGACTATACAGCAAGGCACAACAAGTGGGGGGGATTTGCCAACCCCCGATAAATATATATAGAGAGAAACAGGCAGGCAAGCAGGCGCACGAAGCTCATCCCACGTGCTACGTATACCTATATACACCCTCGATTTGTCTCTCTTCCTCTCCCGCCGCGTATACCTTTGTCCGTCTCTCTCTAAACAACCCCTTGGAGGAAAAGAAACCCTCGCCGCGTCGACTCCTGTCTCTTATATCCTTCGAGGAATGTTGAAATCTCCGTTGCAAACGGTGTGTACATGCAAAAAAATTTACTATTTCATACGTGGGAATGAACTGCGATTAACGAATCTAGGGGTTAAAGTTATCTTAAATTTTTTCATCGATTGCACTGATGCTGGCTAATTTGTGATGTAGAATTTTTCCGAACACTTCCAATATCCATAAATCAAGTCCACCTCGTGCGTGTGAATGGTTCAAAACTAAAAGCAGGTATCTGGTGAAGATCCATTCGAAAATTTTGATTAAAACAGAAATTTTGAAAAATCAATATTTTTATTACTATTTTTCAAAAAATCTCATCTAAACTTGATACATCGTAAGTTGCTGTCAGTTTGGATCTTCGGAATTTTTTCCAGAATTTTATAACGTCAAGATCGATAACGGTGAATAGATTTTATACAACACAGGTAATATGTAGTGAAAAAAAAAAAATAGTTGTTGTATTCAATGTCCTAGTCCCCTTGATGATTGGAAAATTGACATGTTCGTGATGTCCAAAATCGATGTAATCCAACGTTTATCGTAGGCACTTTGGAAATCGACCTCGCAGCCTGTGGGAATTAGTTTATACGTATACACAGAAAGCTCGATACCGCTGTACCGCAGTGAAATTCTTAGTCGTGCTCAATAATTCAGGAAACAGGGAAATCTAATGAAAAATTTATAATCCATTCCCCCGGCGGCTGCCGAGTTCTTAGCTCGAACCTCAGACTGAGCCCCACCACCGTCTTTCCTGCACCTCTCAGATTCATGGAGTCAATTCACCTGAGGCAAGTTCTATTCCCTGCACATTATAAACCCGGCAGATTATACGTGCAGGGTATGGGTTTGTCTGGGCGTAACGTTTACCTAACGTGTCTTCCAAGTTCAGTTTAGAAACGGAATTGCAACGTGTCTTGTTTCCGATTCTGTTGCTTGAAAATAAATGTCTATTACATGCCAATTTTCAGCTAAATCTGTGAATATATGACACGATTTCAAGGATATAAGTGAAACTTGTTCATCTGTGAGACGGAAAATTTACAAATACGTTTGTCTTGTTTCTTCGGATAATATAACGACAGAATTCTAAAACAGCGTCTGAATGTTGATCTGCTTATTAGAGGTCAACAGTTAGATTTTACCATCCCTTGAAATTAGGATGGGAAGATATTTTGACTCGATGTTCATAGATGGTATCAACGTTTGGACCATCGCACACGATGATAAAAATGCAAAGTGGACTTCTTTAGACTATAATCTGAATTAATATTGATGTCAAACATGGTTCTATTATATAGTAGTTCGTACCGGTAAATGTTGGTCAATTTTAACACCACCATTTTTTACAGTGCCGTATTATTGTTGAAACATAATATCAGATGGCAGGGTTCAAGTTTATGTTTATAGTAAGCGGAAAGATAACAGATGATGCACATTCTATTCGACGTCTACAACGAACTTGCAATCATCAGGCACATTAAGAATTCCAAGTGAATGTCGAGTGATTGGAATAGCGTGTATACGTAAAAGATCCATCGGAATGGACTGGGATGAGAAGAAAGCTTCAAAGGGTGAGAAACGCACGACTGTAGGTAAAAAACGGGTATCGCCTCTTCTCGATTCTGGTAATATGTGCGCAGGTGGGTGTATTCACTTAGATCAGGGCAGACGCGGGCGTACCTAGCGACTAGTGAGAAGCCCAGATGCCTGGGTTCGACCCCGGCAGCCTCGGCTGAGCCACCCCCAGACAAGCCCGGGTGCCCCTTCGCCTCGCCAGCTCTGCTTCACCCACCCCCGCCATCTTTCTCGCCTTGTTCTTGACTCGGCCAGTAATAACAGTCAAGATTGATAGTTGGAGAAAATCTGCGAGCGAGCCAGCCAACCCTGCGAAGCCATCTTCGATTTTATTCGGCTTCCCTCCCCTTCCCCACTTTCAACCTGCCCAGATTTGTTTCGGCCATTTTCCATTCTACTCTCTCTCTCTTACTCTCTCTTTCTCCTTCTCTTTCACTTTTTCCGTCTCTTTCTCATTCCCCCCGTGTGTACAGAGAGTTTCCTCCCACATCCAGTCAGTGTCGCCAAACAAGAATGGTCGAAGAGTTCCTCAGAGAAATAGTTGATGCGCGTTGACTTCACTTGTCGATGTGACAGAAGCAGGCCCATCAATTTTCGTATACCTACTCAGTGGAAGAGTGAAGTATGGATAAAAGAGATGCGGATCGATGGTGGTCAGAGATCGTAAGTGTCATAGATCCGGATGACACTCGAATGGACCATCGCCCGATGGTGGGAAATCTCGAGGAGAGCAGCCCTCTCTCGCTCTCTCTCTCTTTCGATCTCTCTACGGCAGTAATAAGAGCGCACCTTGCATCTTGATGCCGGGAGGACCTCGCCTGTGGGAGAAGGAGAAGGCGAAGGAGAAGTTGGAGGTGGAGGTGGATGACGCGGAGGATGAGGATGAGGATGAGGATGAGGAGATGGTGAGGTTGTAGGCGGTGCTGAGAGAATTCTGCGGGGGCGTGTCGCTCGGCAGGGCAGGTGGAAAGGTGCGCGTCCACGACGTCGACTCCGCCTTTCGACGGCGACGATGCCACGACGAGAGGAGAGGAGAGAAGAGAAGAGGAAAGGCAGAGGAGAGGCTAGTCGACCTGCGAGAAGAGGAGGAGGGTGAGGAGGAGGAGGAGGAGGAGGAGGAGGAGGAGGAGGAGGAGGAGGAGGAGGAGGAGTAGGAGGAGGAGGAGGAGGAAGAGGAGGAGGAGGAGGAGGAAGAGGAGGAGGAGGAGGAGGAGGAGGAGGAGGAGGAGGAGGAGGAGGAGGAAGAGGAGGAGGAGGAGGTTCTGACCACCAGAGAGAGAAGGAGAGGAGAGTGATGAGGGAGAGGGCCTCTGCAGAACCAGCCTCGCACAGTGTCAACGCCCCGGTGACGTCCGGAACGTATGGATGAGACTCTAGGATGCACCGGGAATATTATCCCGTTCAATTTTTCTCGCAAATATTCAACGCCACGCTTCGAGCACCGTAAATATGCATCGAGGTGGCCAGCATCGCGGAATCAAACGCCTCCGTGGAACCGAAGAATGATTCTCTAGTCTCTCCTCCAGCAAATGCCTCGGTTTCGAACCTATCGACCAAACCGTATTGGCTGTTTCATCATCGCACGACAAACACACGAGTAAATTAAACAAGCCTTCCTTTTCTCAAAACCACTCAAATACTTGAGACGTACATATTATTACACCAAGCAACTTATAGAATCCCATAGCATTATGATGTCCTGGTGGTGGTTTGCCCAGTTGGCTGATCAAACATCTCGAATCCAGATACAGAACATTCGTACTCATCGAGTTCTTGTGCAGCTGCGGGACGGTCTTTAGATATGAACTTTGAAGTGTTCAAGCAACATCCCGCGAAAGCATTTGATTGTGGTCTTCAGAAGTCTGTTCAAGAATTCGACGTCGATGCTGGTATGACTTATGGTTCTAGTTTCGCAGCCTATAGAATCCCATAGCAACTTCCGATGTTATCCTAATGATGGTTCACCCAGTTGACTGTTAAACCATATCCGAGTTCTCCTGGAGCTATACGGTCATGTTTTCAAGTGATCTTTCAAGAGTCGAAGCAGCCTCCCAATAAAAAAACAATTAATCCTGGCATTCAAGAACGTGTTCAAGAATTCGACGTGAATGCAGCAGACATATATGGTTCCAGCTTGGCAACCTATAAAATTCCATAGTATCTTCCGATGTTATCCTAGTGATGGTTCACCCAGTTGACTGTTAAAACATATCGAATCCAGCCATATGATATTCGTGGTTACCGAGTTCTTCTAGAGCTATATAGGGCCATGTTTTCGAGTGATCTTTCAAGAGTCAATGCAGCATCCCGTAAGAGCAATTAATCCTGGTGTTCAGGAACGTGTTCAAGGTTTCGACGTGAATGCAGCAGAGACATATGGTTCCATTTTGGCCTGTTGAACTGTAGACGGCACGGGGCTCCCAGCACCCTCAGAGAGGAACCACCGGCTATTACACAGTCTCCTAAGCTATTACGCCATCTGGAGAAGTGAGGTGGGTTAAGCGAGGTGATGTATTGAGATCCCATTGTATCCTGGGAATCCCCCAAGATTGCCAAACGAGCTCACTCCTCCTCCTGGTCCCCGGCAGCGGAGCCGCACCTCGGGGCTTTCCACCCACGTGATACGTCACTCCTATTACCATATCCTCTCCTCGGAATCCTGGCGACTGGAAAACCGACGCCGCTTCTCTCATGGTGGAAAAAAATCCTCGCACTAATTATCGCCGGGCTGTATATTGATTCCATTCTGACGACGCCGAGTGGTTCTCGCCTCTTTCTGTCCCACCATGATGATATGTATATACATGCGGAGAAAGAGGAACGGGAAAGAGCCGCGGACTGCTCGGCGAGGGAAATTCAAATTTTTGCATCAATAGTCCCGCTCCGTTCTACCGAGTTCTCTGCTCCAGACGACGCTCTCCCATAACAACCTGTGTTATTTTATCGGAGGTATAGGACTAGCTCAAACACGGCCGTGTGCAGAGTCGCACACATGGAACGCTGGCAGGCGCGCTCTTCATTTGAATCGAATTTTCACCCCCCCCTTTCACAAGGCGTCTGGATATTTCCGATCGAGTGTTGCACCCTCTTTGAAATGCGCTGGTCTTCGAATGGTCGAATTTCGTGACCATGGGAGTTAATCATGAATACCAATACCAAATTTTCAAAAACCGTTGGATGATCGGTTCTCAAGATTTCGCCAAGACTTCTTTCCTCGCGAGTATTCTCATTCCGACCTTCTTTCCCATGACACACAATATCTAACAGTGAGTCGTTGCAGTTTATTCCCCGAAGGCAGACGAGACGGATTCGCACCGTCGCGTAGATCATCTAACGCCAGCTGTATGGAAGTTCGTTGAAACGGAGCAAGCTGAAACTTTCAGGAAAGATATTCCGCGATTGCGTCATCGTAAATAAAACTTATGACAGAACCTCGGTGTTTCCATGATCTGTGACGAAGAGAGGGAAGAATGTGCGAGTTGATTTCATAGAATCTCGTGCTATGTGGCGTTTAAAAAAAGATTCGCATCCGTCTTTACGAGTAGAACAGAGATATCGGTGAAAGTTCGTATGCGAAAAGTAGAATATTAGAAACTGTGTTCGATTGAAGATGAGTTTGAATTTCGTGAGGTTAGCGTAACGAGAGATTGTCATTGAAAAAATCGGTATTCCACAACTTTGGTATTGTTTGAAATTCAGTCAACCATGTGTCGTTATAATAAAGCAAGACATGTTAATATTTCCCAAGTTCGAATCCTTCAAAGCATTTTCAAAATGAATGCAAAATAATTCGTGTAAAATGTTGTTTCCATATTTCGTTTCGTCAATGCAACGACTTCAGTCTCGTGATTATTATCAGGTCCAGACACGTGCTTGAAACTGAAAATTTTGTTTGCAATTCAGCAAGTCATCGTCGTCTCGTTCGAACAGATTCCCACTCATCGTGTTTTGTCTACATCAACATATAATGAGCAATAAATGACTGCATAGTGTTCGTAATATTAATCGCATATTAAAAACACACGTGATGTAAAATTTCGATTAAATAATTCGTACCACTATGCAACAAGCCTATAAAAAACGAGTAAAATGAACAACGAAAAATATTATATATATATATATATATATTTGCGAATATTTATATCCATTTCCACTTGGCGCGTCGAGTTTACCTTAAACAGTTAATTCCCTGGACAAATTTTGAACATATGTCGACTTTTGGTTGGTCAAACACGATCGTCATTCGCCCGAAATTGTATGGTGAAATAAATTGTTGAAGTAGAGCTCGAGTAGCGCGTGACATTGGATTTTTATTTTATTTTACGTTATTTTTATTATTCTTTATTTTCTTTATTTTTTTTTTTTTTTTTGAGGAGGGGCGGCTTTACCAATCAAAGCTTGTTCCGCATCCCATGCTGGTGCGGATATCATTGTACACATAGCAACAATATCCGGTACTGAGTTTTGTCACAGAGGAGAAAGATACCGTCGCGTCGACACGAATAGATAGATAGTGACCGTGCCGCAGAATATACACGTGCCTATGTGTAACTTGTATATGTATGCACAATATAAACAGTTATCGATTGAATTGTATTGCTCATATTACGATAGAGGTATGGCCATATAAGCATTTCGGTGTATCTACAACTGTTGTCACGGAGAAAAAATTATTGCTACATATGCTGCGCTCTATTTTTCACTTCATTCGAATATTTTACATTACACTTCATTTCTTTTGGATATTTTTTATCATCTGTACAGAGCTCTGAAAAGTTCATTTGAAAACTTTTACTGAATCTTATTTCAGCATACCATAGTTGTCCGATTTATGTGACGGTTTTATCGCCACATCGGAATTGTGAACACTGTGAGCTGTAAAAATATCGCACAATTTTGAATCTTAGCATTCGCGCGAGTACTAAAGTTTCTTACCTCGCATGCAAACTATCTTTTCACGTCAGATCGAATGTGGAATGTTGCAACGAAGAATTGAAATGCTTGTTTTAATTTTAATTGACGTTATATTCCGTACAAAGTTTGAACAATTTTCTCTTATCACGTTTAGGTAAAACAAGATCGAAAGATTGAAAGGGATGTATGCAGGGGAAATAACGGCTTGCGAAAGATATTCGCAGTTACCGTGGAATTTTTGTTAGCGAGAAAAGAATTTTCTTAGGCGCATGAAACGTGTCTGAGTTTTATGATTTTTTTTTTTTTTTTTTTTTTTCCTACCAACTCTCGGAAATTAGGTTTTTGAGAAATAAAAAGCCGGGGCTGAAGAACGAATTGTATACGTGACAGAATTCCTGCCTTCTGAATGAAATAATTATCCACCTGCAGCGTCGCGTCGCTAGGAAGAGTTTTCAAGAAAACTGGTTCAAAGCACAGTGACAAAACAAATGGGGTTAAAATCCGTAGCAAAGTGTGGAGTGGGGAGATAAAAAAAAAAAAAAAAAAAAGTGATAAAAGCGTAAAATTCTGTGCAATAACACGTATTCGAAATTAATAATTCCTTTCACTTGCGGATGGGAAAAGACAGCCGAGATATTGCGTTAAGAGAGAAGAAGAGGCGGCGAAACGACTGGTGTAGAGTAGGGTCCTCGTAAAACCCAGAAGAGGACGCGTCGGAAGTCGTCAGGACATTATTAGGACCTCGGGAAAGACCCTCGGTGTTGACTGTTGCGCCCCGGTGTGTCGTCGTCCTTCGACCGGCGCGAATAGATATTCCCGTCACGTCCACATCCTTCGAAATCCCTTATACCCTTATACCTCTGGACTCGACTGATCCTCAACTCCTTGATCCACTCGTTCCTCTAGTCCCCCCATTTTTGAATTCCGAATTTTCACCGAATGCCGATGCAATTTACCTTGGGAGAAAAAGAATTGAGCTATCGAAAAACGGGCGCATCGGACGGGTTTTCACGAGGAATTAATCGCTCATGGGTTTAATGTACACCTGACTTCGATGTTACAAAGGTTTCAAAAGATTTCAAAAGATTACAGAGATTTCAGGGACTTTGAGAAATTTTCAAAGATTATTAAAAATTTCACAAGCTTGCAAAAGATTTCAAGAGATTTCATACGATTTCAAAAGATGACAAGAGACATCGGATGATTTCAAACATCTCGAAAATCACGAGAATTTCGAAGGATTTCAAAATATTACAAATGGTTTCAAAGGAATGCAAAAGATTTTAGACGATTTCAGATGATTTGTAAGGATCTTAAAGGAGTGCAAGTGATTTCAAGATTTCTAATCTTTTGCGGAGATTTCAGAACATTTCCAAAAATTATGAAAGACTTTAAACGATTTCAAAAGATTCCACCAAATTTCAGAAGTTCTCAAAGATTTCAAGAGACTCGACAAGATTCTCGGAAAGGTTTACACCAGATTTCAGGAGTTGTTAATCTCTCGGGTTTTTAGAAATGTGGGAAAATCGTTTTCGATTTTTCACTTCATCTTTTCGTTTGTTTTGTGTATCGAAGGACCGTAATGAGTGGGGGAAAAACGGCTGCGCAAAGTTCGATGCCGAGACAGCTACCCGCAGAATTCACGGGAGCCTTTATATTCTTTCTCTTACTTCCAGTTCGATGAAAATTTACATTTCCCTTTTCTCCCTGTATAAAACTGTCTGTTTATCCCACTTTCTTTTAAAGAGCTGCTGGTGGTCTTACCCCGTCCCCATTCTCATCCCGGCCGGTTCTCAACCCCCGCTATTCCTCACCCCCAAAATCAACCCCCGTAAGGCTCACCCGCCTCACGTTATATCTCACCGTCGAGGGGTCGAGGAGTCCTTCGCATTTAGAAGAAAATTACGCGTCTCGGCTGCACCCAATAATCGGCGAATAGAGTGTTTCACTATTTTTCAGGCTACTCCGTTGTCTGCTTTTTGTGCTTTTTCCAGCCTCAATCACCGGAGATACGCAATTTTTCCGCAAAGCTGTTGAATTCGATTATCAGACAAGAGATAAAAATATACAGTTTTCGTATCGAGGTCAATCAAAGACGAGTCTTTCGTTCCATCTTGATTTTCCATTTTCTTTTACTGCACGGATTTTCTTGAGTGCGGTTGTACAGATTTCCTTAAATACTGCGAGGAGGGGCTGAAACTGAGCTTTCTCTTAATAAAGCGAGCTTACCTTACTAAATAGAAACATTTTTCTACCGCGTGCTCGAGAGTGGCCGAGTCGAGTGAGTTTTCCTAGGCTTGTTATTAGCCACCTCCTTATTATCCCATGCAACGTATTCTACGTGGCTATACGTGAGCCAAAAATTTCAAACCGTGACGAAATTATTATTACTATTATCAAGCATAAATGATGAATTATGAACAACTGAAGGATGTTGGCAAATATTGACAAAATTGTTGACAATCTTACTTGCTAATTTTTTTCTCCCTAACCAGCTCCGGAAAATGATTGAATTGAGATGATGGTAGAAAATTCTTCATGGGGTTTGTTCCTTCCTTTTCCGTCGTGATGGTAATAAAAAAGCAGGAGATGCCAACGCCAGGCGAAAGCGCTGAGCTCTTGGTTTTCACGATATCTTTCTTATTATATTTTATTTCATTTTCTGTTTTTTTTTTTTTGTTTTTTTCTTTTTCTTTTTCTTTCCTCCTCTTCTTCCACTTCTTCTTCTTTCACTGGCACATACAGGCAAGCGGGGGTATTTTAGAGAGTCAAGACGACGCGACTCCCTCCGTAGCTGCGGGACTGCGCGTTGTCGCTGTTTGACGAGTCGTGATAATTGGAGATTTAAAATAAGACAACAGGAGGCGAGGTATTGGGGTGGATAAAAAAACTCGGCTAAGCCTGGCGAGGAAAATCGCGTCGGATTTTGCCGAGAAGAAATGTATAAGGGGGGACGTCGAATATTTATTGGCGCGCACGAGAAAATAAAAAAAAAAAAAAACAAAAAAAAAAGTGCTTATGACTCGATGCAAAAGAAGAAGAAAAACAGAAAATAAGAAACCGAGTGAACAAGTCTGTGAGTGACGATGATTGGAAAAAAATTCTGTGTGATTGATTAAAAATTCGAATGATATATTGGGAAAGATTCAATTTACCATCGATTTGGTGAATCGCGCAACAGTATTGTATAATTACTCTCTACAGAAATTGCGAGTACAAAAAGGTGAAAAATTTTCATAAAAAGTACAGCTATCGCCTCGTCTCGTCCCAGCTTGAAGCGATATTTGTTACGCATCGATAATTTTCGATAATGGAAGGTTTTTGCGATCAGATGAGTGTGCAGTATGGCTGTATGTATAATACATAAGATATTATGCGCGAGCGGTTCTGTGTATGACGATGTAACACACGTGGGAATGTATAGCTGAGCTTGCAGACGGAGAGAGCGCGTTGAGAAAAGGGCTTCGCGGGGAAAAATTGAGTAATTATTCGGTATAGGCTTGAAAAATTGCCACCTAATCCTTGAATCGATGGCTCGGAAGGATATGGGAATCGGGATTCCGCCCCTCCGTCCCATCCTGCTGCTGCTACTCAACGTTCGTTCGGGAAAGAAGAAGGGCGACAGAATGAGGGTGGAAGAGGCATAGAGACGGTGATGGTGGTAACCCATATTATCAAAGTAACGTATCAATATCGCAATAAGGAAATGATTGCACCCCGCGGAGGTAACCCCTCGACGAGAGCTAAAGAAAAAAAAAAAAAGAAAAGAAGGAGCAGAAAGAAAATGAAAGAAAAAAAGAACCTCACCATTTTTCATAACGTCTACAAGGTCTAAGCATCATCCTTCTACGGGCTTCAGAGTCCTTGCGGAAAAGATGAATTAGTCGCGTTGGAATAATTCTTCTCTTGGTTTTTTATTTACCGAAAGTAAAACCACAGAGTGTTTGTCGTATCGTATCATTTTTTAATCTTTCGCTCCATCTTTTAACGTATGCATAAATAGGAAGACTAGGATTTGTGGCCGTTTTTCGTATTTCTCTTTTTATCGTTCTTCTTCTCCTTAGAAGCTTTAATAGTCCTCGCCAAAGGATTTAAAATTCATTTGGCGTTCCGAGTTTTCTCTCTCGCTTTTTCTTTCCTTCTCTACCTCTTGGCGCAAAGCTTACGGGTGATCTGGAGAGAGTTGAGGAAGGGAGGGAGGGAGGGAGGGAGGGAAAAAGCTATGTATAATTTATAAAATGGTATTAAATTGTCCATGTCCTCAGAGCGTGTTGGAAACTGGAGGCGGAGGATGGGTGGTAGTTGATGGGTTTAGAGTAAGGATATACTGCCAGGGCAAGGAACATATTAGCTCGACTTAAGACTTGGCATAATGATCCTTAGAACGATAACCTTTCTTCTGATGTCACGCGCGAAGCGAGAAAGAGGGTGAGGATGAGAAGAAAGAGGAGGAGTAAGATAGGCGACGCGAGAAGTGAGTCAGGGCTGAGGCGTACTAACCAACCAACCGCCCAACCAACCGACCCAAAGTATAAGGGAGGGAAGCAGTGAGCTGAAAATAAAGGAGACTTTCGGAAAGACCTCTGATTGTGAACTGCAGGGTGATCTTTCGAGTATATAAAAAAAAAAAAATAAAAAGAAGAGCGAGAGAAAGAGAGACTGTGAAAAAGGAGAATGGCGTAAGAAGACGGGGAAAACGGTGGAAGAGAAACCCTGAAATGCCCGTCAAGGCGAGCGAGACCGCGGTGGCTCAAACGTCTCACCGCAAATTTTTATTCATTTACATCAGCCGTATAGAGCAAGGAGGAGACGAGAGGCCTTTAAGTCGGGGGGAGTGAAGAGGGCGGAAAGAGGCAGGATCGAGAGCTATTTCCATTTTATTTAAAAAGAACATTCCTCTGAAGTGAGGATTACGCTCTATCTCTCTTTCTCCTTTTTCTCCTTCCCTTTGCAAAGGGAACCCGCATGCGGAAACCACCGTTGCCTTGAAAACGCATCAGTATCACGAGTATCGGCATGATTTTACGGTTCGAAATTCGACTATCATGAATCCAGAGAACGATGGTCTCTTATCCTCGATCCTGAAACTTGTGCTCTTCATCCTGTTGTCCGCGGATAGAGTCTTCATTCGCATACATCTGGGATCTCTCGAAGGGCCGAGTCCATTCCTCAGGATATGCCAGTACCCACTGACCATTTCCCACACTAAATATCGCCGGTGAGTTGCAGTTTTATCCCCACGATTCGGGACCCGTTGAACTGACGTAATCTATGTACATCACCTAAATTTTCCTACGACTAGATTTACAACCCGGCGAATGGTCTTTACACCAACGATTTAGAAGAAGACTGCAAGGCTGTCCGTCTTTTTGGCCAAAACGGCAACATAAAACTGAGAAGAAGACTGTTAGCGATTTATTCTGGTAACTAGAGGGTAAAAATTCCAAATTTTCAAATCCTGAGTCTAATTAGCGCTGCTGTCATGGCTCAGTGAATTTTTTAGCACAGCGTTGCAGGCGTTGAAGGGATCGACAGCTCACGGGCCAAGGCTTCATTCATCATATTCGATGTTTCGATTGGTTTGTCAGAGCAAATGACCCCGACAGCTCTTGGACAGGTCCACTCCGTGTCATTAATAATTCCAGATTCATCTCCCCATCTCTGTCTTTTTCCAGTGTGCCAGTATTTCACAGATGTGCGCAGATTTCACAATTCCTAAAGTCAGTGACGACCACGTGGCTAAAAGACGTCCTCAAGGATCCAATTAGTCACGAAAGGACTGCGTTGGCCACAAAGCGTATACTTCGTTACTCGCTGCAGTGCCCTGAATTAAACGCTGGAGCTTAGTTCACCGTGCAGTACAGTTCTCGGTATACGTATAATCTAAATTCTCGTCCTTCTACCCATTAGCGGCTCAGAGGAGTCCAGTTTCACCTTTAAACTGGCCAATTATTAGAGATTCTGGCGTAATCCTATTACTCCCGTTAGCTCATTATTTTATACCTCCCTAGTCGAAGACCGGTATTATAACCACTCCTTTCCGAGTACCGATAGCTCCACGCAGCTTCACGCGGTGCACGTTCAAACCGTAAATGAAGAATGAGCGTGAACCTGGAATCTAGAAATGGTCTTTCCATCGGATGTATCTAGGTTTAGGAATCTCTTCCGATACCGGAACATTTTTGTTGTAATCCTAACGGATATGGATTCATCAATATAAGTTACGAATAGAGACAGAAGCCATCTAGGATACGTTTCTCGCATGAATGGTATCGATTTAAGTTAAATTCACAGCCGAAATATCGCAGAGCATATGGCATGGATCAATTTGTATATCTGGAAAGAGGTAGAAAATGGAATCTCCAGACTACGAACCTCGTTTCTCCCCATATCGGGCGCCATTTACGTTTTCACATCAAAGGGCGCGCCAATAATAAACACCGTGGGGTAGGAAAAAGAAGTAAAACTCAAATTCTCAAACCTGCATTCATGCGGGTTGACGCGATCTTGTGTTCAAGTTCACAGTTCTCATCGTGTGGGGACTTTTAAGTATTTCACGAAATGTTGAAGGATCCAGGACTGAGCGAGGTTGAAGTTGACTACTGATTGGCAGTATCGACGAACGGCGCGCGTCTTCACGTCACGTTGAAAATCGATGGTGACCATGGAGGGCGGAAAGGATAACTCGTTTCGGAATCAAACGATCATCTGGCGCAGCCTCCGCATATGATGGAAACGGAGGGTTGGTGGTGTTTTACTCGAATCTAAACAGGATGCGCTAAACAAACGTTGCGGCGCGTGAGGGATGGGAGGGGCACACAAAACCCATTAGAGGACCAACCGACGGCCGACCAACGCGCCTTGAAGTAGATCCATGTTTTCAGAAACATCCCAAACAAACACTGTAGGTCGGATAGACGCTTTGGTCGGGATCTCCTTTCGCCGTTCCAATACTCAAAGAGGTTTGTGTGCAGCTACACGTTCGTGCTTTCTTTGTACCGAGCCAGTCACCAGCTCGCTGGTACACCAGTTTCGTTACCTCGTCGGCGACCAGGTGGAATCCAGGTGTTGAAACAGAGAGGAAGTTCGTCACGGACCGACGGCGGTCGGCGTTTCCCAATCGCAAACGGACTCCCAGTGCACGCTGAAGATCCCAAAGCTCCTCGTCTCGTCCCGGGCAAAATGGGACCAATTCCCGAGATTTTATTTAGATCCTGCAGGCCTCTTCGGGGGCATTCTGATCATCAGGAGACACATAAACCTCGAACGCGCTCCGCCGGCCCAGAGCCAGCAGCCAATCGTCCAATCAGACTCGGTGTGCGAATGGCGATGGAAGTGGAAGGAGGCAGAAGTTGCACGAGGGTAATCGGATGTCCACACCTCTGTTGTCAGCTAATGCCTGCCACCATTGTCGAGGGTTCCAAGTCGTAAGCACCGGCGGAGAAGGACTGGAAAAGATCCGCTACTGCAGAAGTGGAAGTGGACAAAACGGCGAGGGGGGAAGAGGAAAGTCGGATCTGAGGATTTCACAGGGTTGACCCTACACGGTTTAGCTATATCGTGCGAGTGACCAATCCGGGAAAATCTCTTCCACTATAAACGGCTAAACAAAGAGAGGTCCATTCCTCAGGAGAAGGCCTTCTCTTTTCCCCCATTCAAAGACTCTCCCTGGTCTCCCGTTTTTTCCCCGGCAAAAGCTAGTTTCTTATCTAGCTTTGTCCACCACTTAGGGTCATTCGTCTAGATCAGTTCGCGCTGATCAACCTTCGCCGCCATCGTCCAGCCGGCGCGAAGCCGACCCAAAGATCCAAGAGACCCTCGTTTTAAGATTGGCATAGGTGGGCAGAAGTGTCTGGCGAAGATCGAGCGTTCCGTTTTTCGCTCCTCCCCGCGGATTTCCGAATTTCTCGTTCCCGTAATTCTGTACACTTGTCCCTCTCTTTCTTATTCTTATGTCCGTTCTCTTTTTCGGGGGTAATAAAAGAAAGCAGCAATACCAGCAGCAGCAGATTAATGCTCTTACTCTTGAATCCAATCAGCATTATATACCGAGGATAGCTGCGCAGCCTCGTCGAGCCAATATCCAGGTCTGAAGCAATTTGATATTATCAACATTTCTGTGCAGAGACACACCCTCCAACATTATATCCATTACCAAACGATCCGACGTAGAATTCTCCTCCTTTTCTCCTTCTATTCTACTCCAAGGAGTTTGCTTCTCTCGCTCACTTTCGTCTTAATTCCAAGGGATGGATGATAAGTATGCTAACAAGGATCCCTCCGCGAGAAAAGAAATGATGATAAAAAAAAAGATTAATAAAAAAAAAAAAAAAAGAGGGAGCGGTGAGCAATGAAGCAATCATGAAGTATACCAGACACTCTTGCAGAGGCAGGAATTAGCGGGGCTCGTGTCTGTTAGCAGGAACGTCGATTCTCCTGTCACTGTTCATTCCGCTGTATATAGAGCCCATTAGCCGATGGAAACTTTGCCGCCACCTTCACCACCGACGCCTCGCCACCAACGCTGCAAAGATATCCCAGGCTCACCCGTACTTTGTTAGTTTTTATTTCTTTCTAACGAAACACCGCCAGCTTCAGGATCAGTTAAGACGAACTATACGAATCTGGATACCGTTCTGATCCTCAGCTAGATTATAACCTCCAGCTTTACAGTTATGAAGAAAATAGCGTCGTATTTTGTTGCACTGAATATTGATCGACTGTCTTGCACAGGATGAGAGTCGTCCTTGAGGTTTCAATAGAAATTCACGGCCGAAAGATTGATTGGTTTGACGTGAAAGAATGAAACTTTTCGTTGGGTGCAAGGAAAGCACCCGATGAGTGCCTCAACGATTTTCTTCATTGTTGCGATATGCTTTAGTACATCGTAAAACATGAGACACGTATTTCTTTCAAAGTCCCAATTCGGCCATGTAACAAGTAACATGACCCCTAAAGTTCATTCCCAAAAATAAATTAATTCCATTTTTCAACTCTTATCACGTCCCGTGGCTTTCAGTATACGTTGGCTGTCGCATGAGGTCTTCACGTCTTAGTCTTATTTTGGCTATTATAAGTGCTCTAAAATTTCTTTCGAGGCATCTAGTTGAAGATTCAATGGTTCGTTTGCTTGTTTCTTTTTTTTCGTAGAGGTGAGAAAGCCGTGCGTCTTCTTGTGTACAAAATATATACGCAACAAGAAATCAAGCCAGCACGAAAGACCCCATGTGACAGGGTAGAGGTTAAATAACAAAAAAAAAAATTCGAAGTTATTCACTACTAACGGACGACAATAATAAGCTCAGCGTTTTCACCCCCAAGGGTTTCATCCCTTATACCTTTGAGCTAAATTTTACGGGTACCTTTCAGCCCGCGAACGGCCAATTTGGTACGTGAAACAAAAAATACGTGTCTAATGTCTTTTTCGATGTACTACAACATACCATAGAATAAACGAAATCGCTGAGGTATATCTCCCATGCTTTTCTGATTGTTGGTAGTTTTAATCCAGCGTTGAGCTTCGTAAAAAGTGAACCACGGTGAGAAAAGGGTACCTAATAACCCGCTTCTTTGGCGCACGTCTGCATTATTTCTCTCCCCGATTTGCCCCCCCCCCCCCCCCCATCCTGCCCCTGCATACGTGTTCCGGGAGATAGGTGAAAGCTCGGCCGGAGACATTTGGTAACCTATAAAGAAGTGTTTTACGAGGGAAGATAATGCGATGAAAGATTCGACCGGCGAGCAACCATGCCTAAAGAGTAACCGAGATCCCCCGCTCAGCAGTGGTTGTGGAGGGAGGTCGTCGGCTGGACCGCAGCGACCGTCGCCCAGGATGGCCTCCATAATATATCAATTTCGTATTCTAATGTCTAGCGGTTAATCCAAAATGTGTCGAGTCGACGGAACCCGGGCGGTGGTCGGAGGCCGTCGCCGAGGGGAAAATCCCGGCTTCCTGCAGGACTCGGGGCGAATCCGTCGACGCGGTGGTCGCGGTTCTCCCGTCCGAGGACGTCCACCCCGACACACATCCGCCGTCCCCTTCCCCCACCCCTTTCACCACCCAAATACCATCCCCTATACTTTTCAGACAGTCCGGCGATAATTGGACGAATTTTCCAACGCCAGTTTCTCTCCGTCTACGCGTACGGGTGTAAGTATATCTATGTGGCCACCACCACCACCCCCACCTTTCTCCAGACAATTATACCCTGTTATATATTGCATCGTATATGCGATTTCAACTATTCAAAAATTCATCACCTCTCACTCATTCTTTTCCCAACTTCATCCCCTTGCTCTTTTCCGTTTGTTTCACTTCAACATCCGCTTCTTGACCGCTACCGGACCTTTTCAACGTCATTCCAAATTCTCGCTTGGGAGTCGGAGAAAATGTGATGGAAATTCAAGTGTACGGTGATGTAGAAAAACCTGAGATTTTTATGTCAGAAATCATGTTGAAAAGATATGATAAAACAGTTTTGAAAACTTGACACCCGCGTATTTTTGTTTTTTTTTTCTCTTCTTTAAATCGACGTTCGGGGTATTGTTTTAGACTAGACTTTTAGTCTTCTTGGTCGTAATTTGATTTCAGTTGAAAGAGGGGCTGCGAAGGTAGGGAGGGAGATCGGGGAAAAAGCTCGCGTAGAAAACAATCGAAAGCGTTATACGTAAATTTTCACGTTCGGGGTAGTAAATTATAAAAGCAGAAGAAATTAGTGGTGAATTCACACGACGTGTCTCACCCCTGGGTCCGGTCTCTCTACTTTTTTGCCGTGGCTCCTCTTCTGGCATTGAGTGTTTGGTTGAAAATGGGGGAGAGAAAAAAGGAACGATGTGCAAAAAGAGAAGAGGCAAAAGAATTGAAATAAAAAAATGAAAAAATAAAAAAATAAATAAATAACTGGCACTCTACGACCGGTGCTTTTCGCGGGTTCTGAGATAAAAAATTATCCGCAGCGGTAGAAACGTTTTCCACCTTAAATCATATATTTATCGCGACATTAATTCAACCCTTTTAGCCTGCCGAGATGGGGCGGCGAACAGGGGTGGAGAGGCGTGTGTGTAACCCTTTTTTCATCCCGACAGCTCGTTACTCCGCTAATTTCTCAGATTCAAGGATTTTTACGTTTCCTACTCCGTCCGTTCGTTCCTCCTCTCCCCCGACGGGTCGTCGAAAACCTCTCTTTCATTATTTAGTGCAGGATATAATGCTTTTCACCCCGTTGCAAAACCATCCGTGACCTCCAACCCCGCCCCGCCATCTACCCTCCAGTATTTCTTCCTCCAACTCTACCCGACGCTTGAACAACCACCTCGAATCCCACTCACATGTTGTATGTATTCGCAGATTTGCAAATTCCACAATTTGTGACCAAGCATAATTTCGTTTCTAGCACCGAAGAAAAAAAGAATCCATCTCGATCGATATTCTAGGCATCAACCTTGTCGATATTTTCTCCAACTGTTTGACTCCCATTCAATCTCAGGGATACTGATAACGGAGAATGAACGATCAATTTGTGAATTTTTTTATCTTCCTTCATGACGATTAAATAAAAATCATTATAAATCCCAAATCAAAAAATTAAAAAAGTGATGGGAATAGAACAGAGTTTCTCGTTCCGCGGACCGTTTCTGAGGTAGGTTCTTACCTGGGCGAGATATCGTCCTATGACAACAAACCGAAGAATTGCGGCAAAGGGAGGAGAGCAAAAAGAAAATTTCTAATAGCATTGGCGTTCATGCTGACGTCGAGTGTGTACATAATACGGAATAAGAATTGTATAGAAAATTCGTACAAGCATGCATGCGGGGATGTGTGTATTTTGTGTACATCTGTGTGTATACCGGGTATTTATTATATAAACGTCGAACCTTAAGCTCCGACACGCAGTGGTAAATAAAACGTAGGTATATACATTTGTTGGTATTTCACGAAACTCGCCAGCCAGCCGGCGAGCAGCAATTCCTGAGATCCTAAGATCTGTATGGTTTTCAGTTTTTCCGTTATAACTACGTCGAATCGTAAACAGCATGGATGTTAAAAAAACTCTTACAAAACACGGCGAGAGGTGAAAAGAAAAATTGCATTTTCAGGAAGAAGCATGAATGACGGAGCAATACTTCCGTCATCGTTGTTTTTCAATATCTGTTTGCTTCGTCAACGTTGCAAAAAAATTCATACATATATACGACGAACGTCTTAAGAAAGATCCGATTTTCGAATCCGTCGAATAGTTTCGTTGTCTGCGTGTTGTACCGTCCGTATTTTAAAGATTTTATTTTCTCCTATTTCAGAGGTTAGGAAAAAGAACTCGATCGGTACTAAAGATCGGGACAAATTCATCAATCTTCTTCAATCGACGATGACAGTCTCGAGCGAAATATCTTCTTTTGTTGCCGATCGGACTCGCAAGGTAGAACAAACGATTCGACGCTACTTTGGGTGATGCATAATCAATTCATTCGCGGAAATCTCTGTTAGGCTCTACTGATGAAGAAGCTACCAGCAGCATCGACCGAATCATCAAGATCAACGCCAAACGTCACACAATGACTCGTTTTTCACAATCAAACCGTACAAATCGCACCACATACATGTACGAGGTTACAACGCAAGTCTGGATCATTCGTTCAGTCAGTCAGTCAGTGAGTCAGTGAGTCAGTGAGATATCGTAGCAGGATCGGAAGAACACGTCTAGTCCTGTGACTCGGTGGACGTATGGACTGTTCGGGCGTCGTGTTTAAGTGAGGGGGGGGGGGGGGGGGGGGAAACCGAGTCGCCCGAGGGTAGTTGATCCAAGGCAGTCGGTAGTCGGTGGTGATCGTCGTTTGGCCGTCATCCATCCATCCATCCATCCATCCATCCATCCATCCCATCCAATCCATCCAGTTGCCCGGTGTGGTCGTCTGTCGTCGGGCAAGGACGGGGGGCGGGGGGGGGGGGGGGGATCGGGGGCTTGTGGGGGGGGGGGGGGGGGGTTTAAAATCGGATGGTAAATTTTGGCGGTGCGGTGAACGTGCCGTAGGCGATGACGACGCCAGACCGGTGGGGGAAAAGAGAGCGACAGGGAGAGAAGAGAGAGGGAGAGAGAGAGAGAGAGAAGGATGACGGCAGCGTCGGAGGAGGGGGAGCGAGAGGTAGGGGCGGGAGGGGGGAGGGCGACGCGCGGCAGACACAACCGGGCCTGTTGGTTGGTTTCAACTATATTTGTTTATATTTACACAACAAGCCCCGCGCTGCTGCCTGCCTGCCTGCCTGCCTGACTGCCATCCCTGCCTGCCTGCCTGCCTGCTCCATTCGTTTCATACGTTTCGTTCGTTCGTTCGTTCGTTCGTTCCTTCGTCTCTCGAGTCTCTCTTGCACATACCTAACTCCACGCGCTCTCTGGGGTTTAGTGTTTAGAGTTACCTCGGCGTGCTCGCAACTCACAACGACACTTATTGTGACCGCCGCGCGGCGTTATCGCCTCCTCAAAAAAACCGGCTCGTATCACACCGACGAGCCGATCAAACCGACGAAACCGCTGCGCAGCTGGACGGTTTAAAAAATCGAACTTTTTACCCGTGAGAGAAACGGATTTTTTTCCGAACCCCTCTACCTTCGTCCCTCTCTCTCTCTCTCTCTCCCTCTCTCTCTCACACAGCCACCGCCGGGTTCACCTTACTTTTATCTCTGATCGGTTTGTTCGGATATCGATCGCGTCCTGTAAGAATAGTCGAACGTAAAGGATATTGTGATTAATTTTTGTAAAATTGTGTCGTTTGATATTTTTTTTTATCAATCGTCTTTACGTTCGTAATATCGGAGTGATTTATGTTTATTTCGTGGATTCGGGACGTGTGAATGAAACAACTGACGAGTGGCACAATTGTTTTTTTTTTTTTTTTAATTTTTTTTTAATAAATTTTTTTTTTTTGTTTCTCACCTCTTTCGAACGAAATACATGTTATACGATCATTATTTATTTCGGCACAATGTTAACGCGTCTACGTATACACACGCTTATTAATTGATACATATGCGCGATAGTGAACGACATGTGTTGTTACAAGTGGAAGATATTGTGCAAGTTTTTGGATTACAAATTGCTATATTTGACAGTCGGCGTGTCAATTGTGATCGATTAATTGAACACGGGACGACACATGGGAGGATCGATCAAGTAATTGCGAATATTAATTTTACCCTTTCATTATTTCGGATGTGGTAAATTGTTAATTCTCATTTTCTTTCATTTAATTTTTTGTTTTTTTTTTTTTTGTTTTCTTTGTTTTTTTCTATTCCCGAATCACACCGTTCTATTGTTATTGTATACATGTTCATATATCACATACATGGGGTGCATAGAAGAAGTAACTATCAATGAGACAATTGTTGAGGCTGATTTACGACCGATTATTGTATCTATGGTGGGTATATATATATATATGTGTGTATATATATATATTTATTACATACCGGCTTCACAGCCTCCCGTTCGCCATTCTATATTTATCTCGCGTTCTCAACATTTCTACCGCGTAACTACATATGCATACATATACATGTATGTAAATGCGTATTACATACATTTAGTACAAGTCCTTCTACCCGAAAAGAAAATTTCGTTCTTCAGTCGGTATTTAAACCAAAATGTATGTACAATTGTATAGGAGAAAAATATATATATATATATATATATATATATATATACATATACAAACACAAACAAGTTTGCATTTTTTTCTTTTCACTTTCTTGGGCGACGTGTCTTTGCTTTTTTTTTTTTTTTTTTCGTTCATAGCGCTTTAAATTTTTTACACTTTCTCAGCTCTTTCAAACTCGGTCGATGATCCATGAATGAACCGGCGCAGATGAGTTCATTCTTTTTCAGATCTTTTCTCCATTAGTAGGTATGTTTGATTTAAATCGTTTCTGGTCATGGTTTTACAAACGTTCAAAAACTATACACAGGATGGTTTTAATTCTGCCCCCTTCCCCCCACCCCCCTCCCCTATGTGAATATAAAAAGTTTATAAAAAACGTATAAACTGTCGAATTTTTGAGTAGCGATTGAAAAAAAAAAGAAAAAAAATAAAGAAGGTGAAAAAAATAAGCAAATTCTAAACAAGGAAAAATTTTCACAGTAGAAACTGATCGGCAAAATTTTAATGACGTCAAATATTTGTGTAATTTATTTATATATATATCATTCGAACACGCGCGAGCGATGATTATTTTTCCCAAAGTGAAAAAGCAGCGTTTGATTTCTCTTTGATTCTTTTTTTTTATTCGTTCCGCGCTAATTCGTCATTGTTTTCACGTGAAACAATCAAAGACGTGATAATGGTGAATCGTATCGCGGTATCGGGTTTGTATTTTGTCGAAGAAGAAAAAAGAAAAAAAAAATTAACGTTTCGTTCTCGGTATTGTTTTTCAGGACGATGGCATAATGGATCATGATCAAGACGGGGACGTTGCGATTAACCTGTCAACATCCCAGAGACCTTCTGCTTCTACGACCCCGAACGGAGACACATCCGCATCCTACGGCCACGATCATCAGAACAACGATCAGGTAAGGTAACCGTTCTTTTTATTTTCTCTCATACAATCGTTCCGGAGACTATGTGCGGTTGCGATACCTGGGTGTATGCGTGTGTGTGCGTGTGTGTGTGTGTATATATGTATATATTCGTTATCCCGGACAAGATAATCGATTAAAAACCGATCGGAAAAATATGAAACGAAATGAAAGGAAACCCGATGCTTGCTATTGTGCGGCTCGTTATCATGTTTGGAAATTGATTGGATAACGAGTAATTAAATAATATATCGATGATGAACCTTCGAATTTTGACACACCGTGCTCGAGGCTAATGCCGATGCTAATTATCAGACTAAATAATAACTATACCCGTATAATCATTCATGCATTAACACGCGCCGAGGTGGAATATTTTATTATAATTTTTCTTCCTCTTATTCGTATTCTTCTTTCTCTTTTTAATGCCTCCCGAATCGCGTGTGACGAAATATTTTCATCGCGTATCGCGGTGTGTGCACATATATATAGATGTCGTTGTAACGGAGAAGATATTAATAATGAAACTTGCTCAATTGTTTGTGGCTACTTTCAACGTCGTTAATCGATATGTATTTATATAAACGAAAAAAAATTTAATGTGAATTTTTGATCTACCGTGATAAGTATGTGAACATCAATTTTTTCGGAGTCTAATCTACATCAGTTGCGATAAATCTAGCCGAGCGTATTTGTAACTCTTACGCTATTCGCGAGGTTGAAATTTGTAGTGACGTTGACGTGACGATGAATGTTGGGAAAAATATATTCATGTCGCAACTTTAGGATTATCCCGAAATTGGGTAAACGGTAATGAAGCAGAAACTACGTCGTCGCATATTTAAAATTCAACTATTTCAAAAACATTGTAAAATTGCAAAGCGACGATGTCCGTTCCCTCCACGTTTCATCGCGTCAACGTTACCAATTTCAACCTCGTTACTTATTCGTTTTGCAACACTTGTTATTACTATTTTCGAATTTCCAAGTCTTGTCGTCAATTTTTATAAATTTAATTTCAAAAACAGACGAAACAATTCAATTCTATCAATTACGCCGAGTTATTGTCGCGGTTATTATTATTATCAGTATTACCGTTGTTATCGGGGACAGAGAATTTTACCGAAACGATAGAGAGAATGTTTCTTTTTTCAAATTTACTCGTTTCCCGTATCATCGGAAAACAAGGGATGCCTTGTATAATAATGTGCGTATGAAAGGGCGGCGCAGAAAGCGGTTGACACTCTTACGGTTAGACCATAAAATCGAGACCTGATTTCAAATTCAATTCAAAATCCGCGGTTTGTGCATGCAATATACTTTGGAGTCCCTCGCTTTTCGTTCCCTTTCCCGATTTTTTTCTTTTTTTCTTATTTTTCTTTTTATTTTCCTCTCTCGCCCCACGTAGCTTTACGGTATGCGCGGGAGAAAAACCGTCGCTGAGGGAAACAAATGTTTTATGGGTTCTAAAGCGTTCTTTTCGCTACAGGTTTTCAATATAAGCTTCACGCGTGGCTCTCGGATGTTCTATCATTATTATTGTTGTTGTTATTATTATAACTATTACTGTTATCGTTACGATTGTTCATTTTTTTTATTTATTTATTTATTTCTTTTATCTCTCTCTCTCTCTCTCTCTCTCTCTCTCAACACCTCTTCTCTTTCCTTTCTCACGCTGTTCTCTCGTTTCTCTCTCCGTCACGACTTGTGCACAAGCTTGTTCTTATTCCACTCTGCGATTTGGTCGGTTGAAGAGTACGTTTTGATGAGCTGACGCGACGGTGTAAAAAAAAAATTCCCATCGAATTTTGTGGATGGAAATTTAATCGTACGCGCAACGCCGATGAACGAGATTACGAGTTGAGGGCAAAGACTCGACTCTAAACTGCTTCCGAAGAATTCTGAATTTGGTCCATGTTTCACTCAATTAGCTTCTCGACCTCACGTTTATGAAAATCGTTCTCTATCCGGCAAAACTCCTACCGAACGTATCGGTAATCTTCCGTTTACATTCATCGACGGATGAATAATAGACGTAGAATTCACTACGGTATAAGTTCAGCAGTGAGAGGTCGTTTATTGGGAGATTTGTTAATTGTATGGAAAAACTTTCAGGACGAAATAATCGGGATACAATTGCTTTTGGGAAGGTTTTTTCATCCAAACGAATCCTGAGGAGATATTGAAGATTTTTGTTTATAGGGTAGATATGTACCGTTTTCATTAGTTGACGATTTTTAGTCAATGATCTAATTTTATCGAGAGGATATCCCGACGAGATTATCATCGCGGTTACACCGATTGTGAGAAAAGAGTTTTGTTATAACGAACAGGATTTATTTACCGTTAACAAATCGTATGTTTGAATATGGCGAAATAAATATTTAGTTATAGATGAGAAATCGTGGATTTGTATACGCGTACTTGAAGACTTTGTTAACAGTTGATAAGTCATCTACTTCTTCAGAAACAGTATCCTGTTATACAAAACAATCTAACACGATGTTAAAATACTTGAATATCGATACCGAATGAATATTTATCAATAGTCAATCAACGAAATATTTTATTGAAAATCCTATTCGGTGTCACATTTTCCAAACCAAAAATAAATCTTATATCGCACGCGCCTAATCTCAAACATAACTTCAAGATCTAAGATAAGATCAAGAATTTACGAACAAAAACACACTGCAGCGATATTTAAACGTTGGAAGAAGCTCGGACAATCTTCGATATTGTAACATCAGCTTATGAACTTCGAATCCTGAAATAAGATATGGCGTGAAATATCTCACAATTAGTGCCAAGTTTTTGGTAATCGAAAAAAAAAAATTTCAATCGATTTTCGCTTTATCTTTCGCAAATATGTTTTTAATAACAGACGTATTTTAGCTAGAGGTTAAATATTCCATTCGCTTCAAATGCTGAAAAATTTCTATCCTAGTTGTGACACAGAACGCACGTTCGTTACGCGTTGATAATTTTTTTTTTTTTTTTTAACAGTTAATAAAGTGATTCCTGAAAATAGTCAACGAAATATACCCTCCTCTCAGTGTAGGATTCTTCAGCACCAGATCCTTGCCAAGTCAGACGTCAAGATTCAACTCTCGAGAGTAACGAAGCTACGAGAAATCGGCGTGTCCTTAGGTTTGAAAAGCGGGGAACTTCCGACCCTCGCATCCGGTCAGTGTAACTGTCACGGTAACTTGTTGACGGGTTTGACCGCGTTGCCGTGTCGAATTTTCGTCGGTTTCTCGTAGGCGCATAGACGCTGTGTAGAAACGGGCGAATCGCATGCGAATTGGCGTCGCGTCGACTTCTCGCCTCTTCTGGACCTCCGCGTAACCCTGCGGGGAGGTTGTACCTTTGTCAAAGTTTGCCTTTCGGGATAACGTGACATAATCAGGACTAGAAACGCAAGGAGAGAGAAACGGGGAAGCGTCGAGGTTCGGAGAAGCTTGCAGACCTACCTGCTCGTCTTCTTGTTTATAATTTACAATGCCAGAAGCCACAATTACGGAGGAACTAATCCTGCTGCTGGTCCTGGATGATACTGAACAACCGCACGACGTCCTCGAGACTCTGCCGCGAATCTTGGCAGCTCGTTTATTTATTTACAACAGATCACACCTTCGGCTAAGATTTATCAGCCGTATCTACGTCGCTACGCGTAGGACGAGATCCTACGGAGAGAATTAACCGAGAAGAGAAAGATGTGTGTGTGTATATTAGGGTGGTCCTTGTTTAGGGTGTTGACGAATTTTTACACCGCCACATCACTGAAATCAATTTCAAATCATTTAAAAAGAGTCGCCAAATTTTTTCAGATTTTTACAGCAAGTCTGAGATAGCCCGCGTTGTGATCGAAGTTTTTTATGGAAGTGACGTGAGAAAAACTTTTTTTCGCACTGTATATTTCATCGTGAAAGTAATAATGTTCCAAAAAATCTGTAACTGCGAGGTTTTAGTCGGCGTTAGTGATACTGTGTGTAAAAAAAAAAAAATACACATCATCGTCGAGGCAATCTAGACGAATTGCACTTCCTCTAAATAAAAAAGAAAGTCAGGTTTCGAGGTTGTGCAATTCGTCTAGATTGCCTGGTACGATGATGTGTATTTTTCCCCAGATAGTAGCACTAATTATCACCAAAACCTCGCGGTTACAGATTATTTGGAACATTATTACTCTTGCAATAAAATATATACTGAGAAAAAAAAATTTCACCCATGTTAATTTCCGTAAGAAACTTCGATCACAATGCGGACTATCTTAGAGTCGATGTAAAAATCGGAAAAAATTAGCGATTGTTTTCGAATTATTTGAAGTCGATTTGGGGAATGGTCTGGCAAAAATTCGTCGACACCCTGAATAAGGACCACCCTAGTGTATGTATACATATATATGTACCGGGACAATGTCTTGAAACTTGAAAATCAAGTGCGCATGCGCGAGTTTTATCGGCTGTTCGCGCAGGCTGGCCAACCCGAGTTTCAGCTGTCAAACTGCTTCTGCCGGCGATGTGGTTGATACGAATTTTCGAGGTTAGAATCTCAAATAATTGAGGCAGTGACTCGGAAAGGTTTGTGAAGCGTTTTGTTAATGGGTCGGAAAGTTGAATCGTCAAAGAACGGTCGGAATTTAACGCTTACGCTCTTTAAAAGTTCAAACGTAGACATTTTGCGTAGGTTGGCCCGCCTGCATCGCAAGACAAAAGTATCGCTGCGGGAAAGATTTCGCCGACCAATGAGATTTAATTATTTGGCGCATGCGCGGTTCATTTTCAAGCTTCAAGAGATTGTCCCGGTATACAAGTTACGATGATGTCGAATGCGTGTTATGTCTACCTATATTACACCGGGGAAAAGTAATAACCTCGAACTTACCGCGGCCGTCTTTCGGCTCCCGCATCGAAGATGAGGAAATATAAAATTTGTTCACATGCGGGGCGGTGGGAAAACGGCTAAGAACCTCCCCTCATCCCCTATATCGACGCAAATTGCAAATAGCATGTCGCTTCCAATCAAGTTGCCGAGAGAGAAGAAAGAAGAGAGAGAGAGAGAGAGAGAGAGAGAGAGAGAGAGAGAGAGAGTTGGTGGAAAGGTGGTGGGGGCACTTCTCTCGGCTTTGTCTTCTTCCGTTCCCGTGCATCGCATCCGCGGCTTTTTATTCACCTTCATTTTCATTTTCTCAGATTGCCCGCCGAAGAAAATGTCACAAAATTTCCTTCCACTCTAATTGAACGGCTAAATTTAAGATAAAAAGCAAAAGCTGCACAGCTGGCTCGAGTATAAAACGACTTATAAGCGTCCTTCTCTCTTTCTCTCTCTCTCTCTCTCTCTCTCTCTCTCTCTCTCTGTCTCTTACCCCGAACACTGATCGCATTTGTTGTTCGAAATGCCTAAAGACGCTCACTTGGTATTTTACTACTTGTGCAGAGGCTAGCCTCTTTTTTCACCCCTCGGGCCTTTTCCGACCGGCTTCTGTGTACTTCTATTCTTAACTCTCACGTGCAACGGGAAAGTATTTTCACCGTCTTTAACACAGCGTGTAGTTTGTGTACACATTTGCCGTTTCGGTATAATGCATCATTGTACGTATTGTACATGTAACGACGTAAAAGGGTTATGTAAAATTTATTCTCCCTAGTCGTTTGCCGTTTTTATTTCACCATTTCACACATCAGGATCCTTTCAATGCTTCTTGAAATCAATTCCTTTCACTCGATCGATCAGATGTCGCTTCGAATCTCTGCAACAACCAAAGATATCTCCATGAAAATTAACGTAATTATACTTTTTTTTTCTCACTTGCGCGAAATTCCAAAGTCGGGAAATTTTCGGAGCTAACAAAAAGTAGGTAAAATATGTTATACGGATTAATCGATGAAGACCTGCAATTATATATAGATATATGTATGTGTATAGAATTTGAGTTAATTGTCAAATAGCTTGATATCTTAGTAATTTATTTTCCACTTTTCTCGTGGTTAAACACTGTATTTTTTTTTCTTTTTTTTATTTGGATTCTTACATTATTCGATTGCATGTTATATTTATACTCTTGGCTACTCATACACGGTGACGAAGGATCGCACGAACAGCTACGTTGAATTCGATTCGGCGCTTTGCTTCCATTATTAAACGCGGCTGTTAAAACCTTACCTTAGCAGCTGTGTACTCAAATACAATCTGGGAATCAAGTCCCTCGTATACGTCCCGACTTCTCTCGGTTTGAGGGTCGGGCTGCTGCAGGCAGGCTGGCTAGTCGAGTCGGCACGATTAATTTCTATTATTCAAGAGATAACTTTTCCCCGTTAAGTAATACAAGCCTCCGAACACGATCCCCAGCCTCCTTCTCTTTCCCTCATCTCGAAGATCCGGGAACCAAGAAAAGGAAAAATTGGAACGCTGCGCAGTCGTCGAGAAAAAAGATTTAAAACAAATCCCTTGACATCACCGATTTTCGTAACGATTTATTTACTCCGTTATTTGTTTGTTCGTTGTTTTTTTTTTTTTGTTTTTTTTTCTTTTTTCAATCCTTTCTTTCGTCCAACGGAATTTAAAAGATTTTTCCCTGCGTTGTCGCAATTCCATTATCGGTCCGATATTACTGGAAACAAATTGTGAAAATCAGTCGAAAACGCCACGAGCAAAATATACCGATAAAATAAACCCAATTTTTTTTTACCGATTTCTCTTCCCCGCTCGTTTATATTCATGCGATATCAATTTTTCGAAAACTAAGCAGACGACTGCTCTGAAATCGGGACCAAGAATAATTTTGACAATCGTTGCCGATTTTATCGTCAACTTTTTTTGCCCTCATAATTTTTCGCTGCTATTTTGTCATGGGTATGAAATATCAGGTAGCTAAGCATGACGATCTGAATAAGATATGAAATTGAACGAACGATATTGCAAAAATAATTTTCATTCTCATACCGATTTCCGTTCTGCTTCAACTCCTGTTACACCGGTGTGTGAATTTTTGAAAAAAGAGCAGACGGTTGCTGATATAGTGAGAAAAAAGAAGTAAAAACAGCAAATCGGTGATTGTTACCGATTTTCTTACCGATTTTCTTACCGATTCTCTTTTCAAATATCGTTAAAATTACAACCCGATTATTCCGATGAATCAACTTCATCGTCAAGTAGAAAACTCGACCTTATTAACGAAGGGAGTCTTCATTCTTTGGTTATGTATTCTCACCGAGAAAAAGATGACGAAAAAAAAAAAAAATGGGGGTACACGAAGTAGGGCGAGGGACCGATATATGCAGAAGTGTATACACCTCTCTTTATTCTCTTTCTATCTTTCTTCTCTCCATCTCTCCGAAATGCACGAGCAGCCTGATGTCTCACCGTGTCGCGGCCATCGTGCGTTGAGCCGGGACGGACGCGTTGCGGTGACAAAAACTGAATTTGTATGTGTAAACGCCACCTGAAATAACTCATGAGAGCATCGCGGGCAAACATACGTGTTACCGGGTGTAAACATTATCAGTGTAGGTAGAGGTACGCTCGGTGTTAAGGTTGACTCGAGACTCGAGACTCGAGTCGCGTTGGGTTTAGTCGCAGTCCGATATTCCGCGTTCAACCTCGTCATTGAGGAGAAGCCAGTTTGCGCCGATTTTTTCCCCTCTTTTTCTCCATTTCCAATTCTCTCGCCTGTCCGGCGAAACAGTCCGCCTGAAACAACTACCGATCAACGCGGTGACGATTGTTGGAACATATTTTCAAATCTTCACCACGCAAACTTGTCGTTCTTGCCTTCGACAATTTGCTTCTTTTCTTTATCTCTTTTCTTTCCATTCTTTTACCCGGTTCTTTTCCATTGCTTTTCTCTATTCGTTGTTATTCGTTCTTCGTGTTTGTATTTTAATTTTTTCATTTCTCGTTCTTCTCGCATCAGTTTACAATCGTCACGTGTCACCTGTATATATCTCGTACTTATACAATCAGCCGACGATTGTTGAACAATCGGTATTCTTACTCATATCAATGACGTAGCGAGATCGCGATTTCACACATCTTTGATCAGAGTTACCTAGCTAATTAAATACCAGCTTCTTTCATATGTCATTCTGTTCCAGTCGATTCTCGCGCGGATCGTATCGGTGTGGAAAAAAAATAAAATAAAATAAAAAACAAAATCGCTGATTCGATTGACGCGATTGATCCGACGACTGATATAATTCATTGACCCTATACGTTATTCATGAATTGATCGTATAAGCTCTGCGAAATTCCTCCGAGACTCTTAACTAAAGTGCACTCACTAATGGCTAAATTAGGGAAAAGTGAGAATGTAAGAGAAAGTATTAATGGAAGTCCGAAGAAAATTACTTTTGGGTAATATTGTTTTTATCTTGATGTATCTACGTAAACACGGTTAACTTTTCCTGTTACGGTATAATTTAACCTAACCTAACTCAACCTAACCCAACTTCTCAACCTCCTCACATTCTTGCATCAGGAATTGTTATCTATGGCCGGGAGAGAAAGGGGGGATTATTGGTGATTCGAAAATTTATCTTTGAGTAACATCGTGTTTATCCTAACGTGTCTGTACGAACACGGTCAAGTTGTCTTGTTGAAGAATAATTAAACCCAACCTAACCAAACCTAACCTAACTTCTCAACCACCTCAACATTCTTAGATTACGGATAATAAGCTACGGCGTGGAGAGGAAGGGGGGATTATTGACGATTCGAAAATTTATTTGTCTCTGTTTTGACGTGTCTCCGTGAACACGGTCGAGTTATGACGTTACGGTACAATTTGACCTAACCTAACCTAACCCAACCGAATTTAACCTAACTTTTCAACCTCCGCGGCATTCTTACATCGCGATTTATCGGGTATTGCGGGTGATGGGGGGGGTTATCGGTGATTCGAAGATGATACTGCACCGTTTAATGCGTACAACTTGATGGCCCCCCCACCCCTGTCGCCGTCACCTCGACGTTTCGGCGATGCTGCCGTCTGCACGAAGGTGGAGACACACAAATGACACAAGAGGCGGCGACCAAATTGAATTTCGGTTCTGGCCTGTGTTTAGATTCCTCACCGACTGTTTAGTTTAGACGTACAAAGAAAACATCTATGTGTTTATTCTAGCCGTTGCTTCTCCCCCTCTCTTTCTCTTCCTTCGTACTATTACCGCCCCTACTCCGCCTCTCCCTGTCTTTATCACCCCCCCCCCCCCTTCTTCTCTCTCTCTCTCTCTCTCTCTCTCTCTCTCTCTTTGCAGTACGAACGAGCATACCTGTATACCGCGTGTATTCGCACCGGCAGATGCCAATATTTCAATAATAACAATAATCATCATTATTATTATTCAAACAATTATAACACTGTGTATACATGTGTAACATATGTAAAATGCACGGGTCGCTGATCTCTGGCTTCGAGTAAGTAAGTGAGTGAGAAGGAGGAGGAGAAAAATAAAAATAAAAAAAATAAGTAAAAATACGACGAAAGAAACGAAAATAAAGATATATACTGTATTGTTTGTTCTTGTATTATTTTAATCGCGACGTGTACTCCTTTTCATCGCTGCTGCCGCCGCTGCACCGAACGATTCGATCACCTTCAACGTCATCAAAATGCGAAAATAATTGTATGAAAAACAAGAACAAAAAAAAAAAGATGAGAAACCGATGATTTATGTATTTTTCTATCATAACCGGTTGAAGATGAATCTATTATATGTGATAAAAATTATCAGCCTCGTACTTGTTCAAATATATCATACATTACACGAGCACGCATATTATGCTTGTGTAAAAATCCTGGATACAAGTCTCTGCGAGGATTAAGTCCTTGTATATATATATATATATATATACATATTGTGTATATATATGTACACTGTTGAAAAGGAGAATTACGTCGAAGGGTTGTAAATCCAACCCTTATGTATGCACTCTTTCGCGTCCTTACAACGGCCTCGTTTTTTTTTTCCATCTCTGTCTCGTTCAACTCTGTTACTTCATGTTTTTGTTTTTTGTTTTTTTTTTCTCTCTTTATTTGGTTGCTTTTTATTATTATTTCTATTCGTTGTTTTTACTTTTTCATCCTCTATTTTCTTCTACCCCCTCCTCCGACCTTTATTTCCGTTCCTTTTTTCAATCCTACGGGGTTGTTCTGAACACACACACACACACACACACACACACACACACACACACACACACACACAGATATGTATAACTGTATATTAGTATTTGGGGTACACACGTGTTTTTAGAAGACCTCTAAGCACATGGGCTGATGGGAGGGGGGTGTGAAGGGGATGGAAGACAATCCCTTGGAATAACAACACAACCGCTGAACTGACGGACAAAAATGAAAGAACTTTGCGCGGGAAACGCGATATCGGTGCTAGGCATAATAGGCATAGAGATGAGAGCGGATAAGAGAGAAACAGAAACAGAAAGAGAAAAAGAGACAAAGAAAGAGAGAGAGAAAGAAACAATTTCTTGTTATTTCCAATTTTTTTGCTTCCCCAGCACCTTCCACGGTTACAAAGTTCTTATTTTCTTTTATCAATTGTTCGTTTCCGTTTATTATCATCAGTTATCGTTACTTTATTCATTACTTGTACTCCATATTGAGTGAGAAATTGTGAAAACTGAGAAGAGACGCAGAGGGTAAAAGATTATACGTTTGACACACTACATCGTCGTTTATGTCGTAATGATCTATGCTTTACAAATAATATCACCGTTCGATCGTTCTTAACGATGGTAATTTTTATATTCGTTTTTTTTTCTTTCTCGTCATTCCGACGACTGCAATTCACTGCAATTTGCCTCCACGATGAATTTGATGAACATTCAAATTCTCGCGTGTTATTTTTTATATCTTCATGGAAAGTTGATCTCGTTTGAAAACAATCGAACACGCTACGTGTACTTTATGTCCTCCTCCCCCCTCCGCCGCTGGTGTATAAACCGTCCCGTACCTACACTGTACCACTCTTCTTCCCAATCTCTATTCCTCCTCTACCTTTCTCCCTTCCTCCTCCGTCCGTCGGCCTTCGGTGAGCTTTTTCGTCTGTCCGTAGAGGTCCGAACGGAACTGGCGAACGATGGTTGTAGTAGACGGGCTGGAGGGGAGGAATAGGAGAGTACGCAATTTCTAAAATAAACGTTGAGCCTTCCTCCGCAAATAATCATCGTGCATGCTTTTAATTAAGTTCCACTGTCTGAGCTTATATATGTATATAGATAGGTAGAAGGGAAAGCTGCAGGTATAAAGCAGGGTGAACGCGCTACCGCAGCGTCATCTCGTAGTTCGCGATCGTAACTGTGTGTATCGGCGATTCGCGAGCGCGAAATCGCCTAACCTCAAAGCTTGCGAACGAAATTACCGCGACGTCATTCTTTTGCGGAATTACGTCAACGTTTCTTCGTTTCTCTGTTTTTTTTTTCTTTTGTGCTCGTTTCTTTATTCCGATCAAACACCCTTCGCTCATAGATCAGATATCGGTCAATAATTACAGGTTGGAAATTATACGGCTAAGCGAAACGATTTCGTTCAATGGCGCAGAGTGGATTTGGCGGGAGGTTTGAACAGTTTACAGAAGAAATTTATATTTAAATTTTGGGAATTCATAAACAAAAGTGATATCGTTCAGTGGGTGGATATATAACGCGGGTTATAACGTATACATGTACGCGTGTTTTGATGGCAAACAAATCGATGCTGTATATATGTGTAATGTGTATACATGTACGATTCACATGTTAAAACTCTCTGTCTGTATATCTATATATATATGTGTGTGTGTGTGTACGGTATATACGAAAATCTCTGGCCGCTGTAAAAATGTTTGGAAATTGGAAACAAACAGTTGTATACACTGGGCATATTTCCCGAAACCGCGAGAGCGGCCCGATTTTAGGTGTATACTGTATGTAACACCTATATACCCTGACACCTAAGCCACCCACGCTGTGCACACGCTTATAGCATTCGAGATGAGGTGCAGGTTACACGGTGAATAGGTAGCAGGAGTTGGGCGGGTATTATGCCGAAATAGCCGATGTATTTATTTTCAAATAAACAAACACTCTAATGATGAGATCACCGCTAGCAGATATATTAAAACCGATCCGATCTCTCGCTCGCAGCTCGAACACACCACCGCTCGCTACTTCTCGATCCACACTGTCGAAATCTTCAGAATCACTTGTACCGCTTCGCGTTGACAAAAAGAAGAAGAAAAAACAAAAAAAAAAACAAAAAAAAACGAAAAAAAAACCTCCGCACATGCGGAGAGTGAATTTTTTGGCCGAGTTTTTTTTTTTTTTGCTCTCGCTGCTGCTTCTTTTGCCGCGTAAACTCGAGTGGCTTACATTCGTGCTGGCTGTGAAGAAAATTACGTACACTTAATGGTCCGGGTTATTATTCGTTAATACAGGACGAACGGGAAAGGAAACTTTTTTTTTCGCACCAGGTTGCGTCATTTTTCTAATAGTCATATTGGGTGGAAGAATTGTTGAATTTTAATATCGTTTTATTTACGGTCTTGTCCACGATTAGTTAAAATCCATTATTGAGTTGTTGTTTAGTCATTACGAAACCGATGATGGATGGCATATTTTGAAACTGATTGGTGAACAGCAGATTAGTCAGAATTATAGAGAGGTATAAAAATATTGAGTTTTCAGATACAGAAGCCTGGTTTAGAGAATTTCAGAAAATATTATCACCAGAGGTTCTTCCGTTTTTTTTTTTTTTTTTTTTTTTAATATTCTTACGTGATCCTGGATGATCAAAGTTCCGAAATCGATTTTCGATACGTATATAGAATAGAAAAAAATGATTTTTAATACTGTAAGCAATATGAATCGAAAGGAAAGAGACAGGAGGAGAAGGAGATGGTAAAGAAGAGGGTTTCTCTCCTTTCATATTCTTGATGGCGGCTCGTAAACCGAATTAACAGATCGCGTACACAGTCGAGGGCTCTCTGTATTATCGCGTGCGGAATAGACAGCGAGATGGAAAAGAGAGGGAGGAAGAGAGGCCGAGGGTGAAAAAGGGGTGGAAACGCTTTTGCAGAGAATTCAGGGGCTAGGCGTCTAGGAGCGAAATGCGTGTGTATATGTATTACGTGCTTACCTGACAATGCAAGCTAGGGAGAAGGAGAAAGACAGAGAAAGACAGAGAGAGAGAGAGAGAGAGAAAGAGAAAGAGAAAGAGAGAAACAGAGTCAAGCCACCCACCAAGGTATACGTATACAAGGCATCCTGTACCTACTTTATTGGAGAATGTCCTCGTGACGTCAGAGTCTGGTTGTCGGTGCCATTTTATCACCACATAACCTTAGTTTTTAATTTCAATGGAGGCAAATCTTAATTGTTGGGGTTTCAAATTACTTATTTCATATAAATTAATTAAACGTAATAAATAATAAACTCTTTTCTACTATCCACACGCGAAAAAACACGATCAACGGGTCAGTTGTCAGCCATGTTGCTTTAGTTTGATTTTTTTCCACCAGATGACGCACGTCGGTGCCATTTTATCTTCACATAACCTAAGTTTTTTAATTTTAATGGAGGAAAATCTTAATTCTTGGGGTTTCAAATTACTCATTTCACATAAATTAATTAAGCGTAACAAATCATATCCCTTTATTACCATCCACATGCAAAAAAACACGGTCAACGACCAGTTGTCAGCCATACCGCTTTGGTTTCATTTATTTTCCACCAGATGATGCATTCCAAAGTGACAATCCCAATAGAGACACGCCTAGTCGTTTGTTCAAGCGTCGTGAAATCATCGCACAAAACAATTTCACCGTCTCATTATGGTTTTAGTTTATTTTAAATTCGAGAAGTAAAACAATAAGGATCAGAAAATGACCGAAAGGAGATTCGATGTCTTAATCTATAAAAATATTTTTTAAATTCGTCAAAACAAGTTTGCGAAACAATTCGAAAACTCCACAAAATCTGCACGTATATAACATGCAATCAATTTTATTGTATTCGTTTAATGTTTTTTTTTTTCCTCTTCCGTCATTGTTTCATGTAAATAATGGTCACGATATTAAATCGACGATAATCGATATATCTACTCTGTTCGATTCAAGTCTTGTTGTAAAATTATCTGTTTCATAAAAAAAAAAAAAAAATAGCCTGGTCAGTTTTCCGCTTGCAAATTCTCGTAGTCAATATTTTATCGAAATTTTGTTGGTATTTTCAAACAACCTTACGCGTCTTTGGTAACGTATAAACTCCGCGGACGCGGTTAATTGAAGAAAAGTTAACAAATCCGGTGAAATATATTACATACACACACACGAGTAACCGTTTCGGTGGATTTTTTATTTTTTTTTGTTGTTGTTTTTTTTTTTTTTTTTTTTTCCCTCGGTAAAGTAAAGACGCGTTTTCGATGCCTAGTCGAGCCTTTTATCGCCACGTGTTCCACGATGGATGTGTATAAAGCTTTACATAGATCTACACGTTATACATACATGCGTATACTAATATACATATATACACACGAAATAACGAGCGATGATCATATTATAGCGGTGCAAGTATGTGTAGCTAAGGTGGGTTTAATACACGGCGAAGGCAAACGATGAAATGGAAAAAGGAACTTTTTTAGAATGTTTGGTTTACGAATACGAGATGTGGATAAATTATGGGTGTGTGCGTCTGTGTATGTATGTATGTATGTATGTATGTATGTATGTATGTATGTATGTATGTATGTATGTATGTATGTATGTATGTATGTATGTATGTACGCGTACACGCATGTATGGGCATGTCCTGCGCTGCGGGGGAAAAAAAGCGGGCAGAGAAAGAAAAAAAGAAAACTAAAGAGAGACGAAGCGGGCAGATTAAAAGCTTGAACGAATTGAACACGTCCATTACCGGGAAGAAAGAGTGGAAAAAAGAAAGAAAGGGAAAAATTTGCAAAAAGATCCTGGCGAAACAGGAGACAAAAAAAAAAAAAAAACAAAAAAAAACACGAAAAGACCGATGTACGAAAATTTGCAAAGACGGAAAAGAAAATACAAAGAAAATGAACGAAGACAAATGATTTTTGGAAAAAAAAAAAAAAAAAATAAATCAAGTCCCATCCACATTGATCCTATTATTGTTAGTAACTGATGATCAGATTTGTTGATTGATACTGACGAGAAAGAATAGATTGGTGAGAATATTCGAATTCCTGATCGTCGGAAACGAGTTTTTGGAACGCGGTGTATATGTATAAGCTTTGATACCTTGAGCGCAGAGGTGGGCCTGTATTTACGAATTACCAACACATTTATTCCTCTCCTTTCCTCTCCTCTCCTCTCCTCGCCTCATCTCTTCTCGCTGCTCAGCAGATAAAATGATTTACTAAATAAACACAAACAATATTATCGTGCCAAGCCAGACCACAGACTCATGGTGCCTCCCAGGAAATTTTATCTTTGCGTCAACCGCGTTATGTGCTAATAAAAAAAAAAAAAAAGAAAAAGAGAAGAAAACATGAAATAAAACAAAAAACACAACGCGCACGCGCAGGCAACGGTAAAAAGAAAAAAAAAAAAAAAGAAGAAAGAAAATCGTTTTTCAAAATACAAGCTCGGTACGAAGTTTATACTGACCAAAAAGAACTCGAAAATTCAAAGGAAATCGAAGGAATTTTCAAAATTAAGTTCTTTTGATATTCCGCTTCTCTCACTTGTTATTTTGTTTTTCTATCGGTACATTTCGAGTATTCAAAAATTCTACTTGTCCACCCTTACTTGACATTTGTATAATTAACGAAAAAATGGTTTGCGAAAATTTTTCAGTCTCAACGTTTTTTAAACCCAACCAAGAACATTGGAAACAGGAAAAAAAATGTAGGTCAAATTTCCAATTTCATGGATAGTCTCATGTTATAACCCCCGCGGTTTCTACCGAGGTTTTTAATTCCCGAAACGTGAATTATAGCTCTCCGTGATGAAAATTGTGTTGTGCCCGTCACACCTGCAGCAGTACGTAGTAGATGTCATTAAAACATCTCTGTAGTGCAACGAGTCGGTATTATCACTCTCTATATTAGTGGCGTAACCCGTGCGGTGCGCATGCGCTTCAATCCGACAAGAAGTTATTGGCCAGGCTGACCAACCGTCAAATATTTTGCAATACGTCGCCAGCAGTTGTTTCCAACGCCGACAGCTGTGAAAATTTTTAAGGTTACGTTCATGACGGTTGGTCACCGTGGCAAACGCATGCGCACGAAATTGTAGCAATCGACGGATCATTCAATCGTTGGCAATTCACTCTGTATATATCAATACCTGTGGGTACATTGAATGTGGTTGTGTAGATAGGAAACAACGGTTGATAATCCTTACAATTAGACAGCATGCGGCAGCAGATACGCGTCGATGACGTTGCGTAAGCTTCGTATGTATATATATATATATATATATATATTTCAACTACCTGTTGTGCTTTTAGCCGTCGAAACGTGGCGATAACGATCCATGCCTTACCTGAATAAATGTTACAATTTGCAGCCTCGTTTCTGATTTTTCCAATTTTTTTTTTTCTTATTCTCATTAAAAAATTTAATCTCGTTTGCAACGATCGAATCAAATTTTTTTTTGGAATCATTGTTTCCTCGTTTTCTGATTGATACTCGGACGTTGTTACACGAAATTCATTTTCATCGGCATAAACACATTGAATGTAATTCTTGTTGTGCGTGTGAAGAAATTTTTCGCAGCAGTCCTCGAAAAATTTTTGCTCCAGTTTTCGATCTCTGATTCTGTTGCAAAAAAAAAAAAAAAAAAAAACCTACAAATCTGTAGCGCATCATTTAATCCGATGTAAATTACATTGGACTGATCGACTTGTGAATTGAAAAAAGTCGATCCGGTAGATGAAAAATTTTAAAGCCTTTTTACGTATTTTTTTTTTTAATTTTCTTCAATTTTTACACACTTCGTTTCACTTTATTCGTCGTAGTTTTCTTTGGCCTTTTCCCGCCTCCTCATCCTCCGTTTCTTCTTTGCTAACAAACGGCTAATCTATTAAAGGCGTTAAATCTTAAATCAAGAAAACTTTTCCCCGAACCCCGGGCGTAAACTTTTCTTTTCTTCCTGCTGCACCAAAACGATGCTGCGCGTGATTCTAAAGTCTCGGCTTTCCTCCTCCGCTATTCTTTTTTTTTTTTTTCTTTTATTTTTTTCCAAGCTTTTCGTTTATATCGTTTTATTTTTATTTCTTATTTCCCTCCTACCCACTTCTCACTTTGTTTTCATTCTCCTTATTTTACTCTCAAACGAATGACCGAACTGAAAAGGTTTAAACAATCTATCATCGCCGACTTTGGTCAAAGACGCGGCACCTGTCAAAACTTTACCATACTTTTACGCCCCCCCCCCCCCCCTGCCCTCCCCCGCTCTCTCTCTCTCTCTTTGGTTCTTTATTCGTTTCTTCTCTTTTTCTCTTTTGGACTCTGATAAAAAAAACGGTGTGTATGTATATATATATCACGTTTACCTTTCAATATCGAAATCTCAAAAATCGAATTCACGAACAGACCGATGTTTGTTTTTTTTTTTTTTTTTTTTTATTTTAGTTTCACGTTCCTACTTTCGTATCACCTATTTGCAATTCGTGCGATCTATTCGACAAAAGAGGAAGTTTATTCGTCACGTTTGTAGCGTTGAAAACATGCTCGACGTCTCAAATCCTTTGTCACGAATCGGCCGATCGAGAAAACGTGCAACTATCCCTCAACTATTCACGAATCAGTCATTTCGATCAGCCTGCATCTATTTCGAATCATATGTAACGTGGAGCTTCCGTACTTATCCGTAATTGAGCTTACCGCGAGGCGGAATATCGGGGGTAATATTAAATCGTATAAATCTTAGATCGACGCGTGGCTGCCACTCTTGGATGTGATTATTTGACGCTTAATAACCGGCGTATTGCCAATTAGAGAAGCCTCGCTTTATTAATCAACGCGCAGCGCGGCGATACCGTGATTATAATGTGCAGTCTGATGCATGTGTGCGCGCGTGTATGTGTGTGTGTGTGTGTGTGTGGGTGGGTGGTTGCGTAAATCCGATGCACAAGGAGAAGTTGAATCGGAATGAGGGAAACAGCTAGGCGGATATTGTGCGAAAGAAAGTTGGAAAAAAGAAAGAAGGGAGAATTCCTCTCGCTCTTTCTTTCCTAATTCCTTCCTCTCACCTTCCGTCTGATATAAATGTCCCCGCTGTAGCCTGAGACGTTCGCTAATTAAAAAACTTGAAAAATTAATACACATTTTTCTTGATTCTTAACGGGTGTATTTCCACGCCGGGTGGCTGGCTTAATTTTTGGTATCTAATCGACCATCTGTTTCCTCCAGACGTTTCAAAAATCTCCTCACCCGCTACTCATTATTTTCCCATTTCTTTTTTTTTTTTTTATTTTCTACCCTTTTTTTTTTTGGAACTTTCGTCGTCCTCCGTATTCGCAACACTTTAGATTTATTTCGATTCATTTTCCGTCTTCCTTATCGTAAGTTTTTGCGTTAGTGCTTCTCGATTGCTAACTTACCAAAAACTTTACCCCTCAAAATCAGCCGCATTAGGTGGTTTCAATTTTTTTTTCATCCCCAAACGATTCTTCAGGGTAAATTAACGGTATAATTCTGATTTATCGATTTCGTTTCTTATTCATATCGTTGTCGGACTCGAACCTTGAGATGAAATCGAGGCTTTTATTTCTCTTCCAACGATCCACCCGGGAAAGAATGATTTCGAAAAAAAAAATGCAAAAAAAAAAACACAGTCGTATTTAAAATTGACAAATAAGGGAGGGAAAAAAGCGATAGGAAAAATATGGAACAGACGAAGCGACTGAAATTTGCGCACACGCGATGGGCAAAAAACTAAGAGAAAGGAAGTAAGAAGAATAGAAAAAACCTTGAACGGGGTTTAATTTATTTATATAGTCCGTTAAACGCCGGGGGGCTAATTAGATGGCAGTAGACCACCGTAAAGATTCGAGGCTCCTTTCCTCTCCTCTCATCTCCTCACACTCGGGGGAGTCAGCTCCGTGCTCTCATAACGCGAAGAATAGACAATAGGCGATCGTCTTGAAGTCTTTAGAGTGAATTGAGCCCTGAGACAGCTATCCGGCAGCGGTGAGGCCAGGGCCTCCATTGTACCCGGCGAGTAGTTAACTGCTCCTGAAATCTTCCCTCTTTCATCCCCCGAGGACCATCTCCAGCCCCTGCAGGGTGATTCGAAACGGCAAGGTGCCGTTCTCTAATATCGCACAGACGACATATCTATAATGTATTTCACGGTGTATTATATACACCGTCGAGTTAAAAGGTTCATCACCATTCACCCTCAGAATTCAACCAGACTCAACCGGCCAATTGACGTCCTAATCTGCGATGGGAAATCTCAGCTAATCCCAAACACGGCATGTCTCGTCGATCTACGAGGGATTTTTTCCTTTTTTTTTTTTTTTGGAGAGAAAATAAAGGGAAGTTTTAAATAAAGTGAAACGAACGAGGGAATACCTACTTTTTAGTGATAAAGAAAAAAAAAGAAAGAGAAAAAAAACTGAGAGGTACATAAGCTATTTTACACTTTTTATTCGGATCGGTGATCAGGACGATATAAATTTTCGATACATTCGTATTGTAACAAGGAATGTTTCATTCAAGGAAACGTAGTGTCAATAACTTGGAAATGATTTTTTCATCTCTGAAATCACACTGAAATCAGTAATATTGAAATAATATCATGCATTAGTAATCATTGTCGTCACCGTAGTCATGAGAAATTATTTCGGTTTACAGGAATCTTTTTTTTTTTAATCTCAAGGAATGACATGAAATCTCAGGAATTATGAGAAACCGCGCGAAATCTTGAAAATCATAAGAAATCACGCGAAATCTTAGAAATTATGAGAAATCACACGAAATCTCGGAAATCGTAAAAAACCACGTAATCAAAATAAAATTATTTATCAAATAACGTCTCGTAATCACTCTCTGAAATGTAAGTAATGATAAAATATGTAATCACGGTGTCGTTGCAATTTACATATCGATATATTTACTTCCGTTTCTCTTCCATATTCGCTCTGGTACGTTCGAAATAAAGGAGGATGAATAAATTGATCGATTTTGAATAAACAGGGCTGATTATACGTTGTAATAACGATCAGAGCCAATGCGTAACTATAGGCAGGGAAACAACATGTACATCACGATTTTGATTTGAATGTAGGTACGTATTATTGAACCCCCGGTTCGAAATAAAATAAAGGCTCTTCCTTCCCTCGGGGTACGCGAAGTTACTATTTACCCGATTGTTTCAACGAAGAATCGAATTGGTTACTCTCTTCCCCTTCTTCCTCCTCATTCGTACGTATTACGGTAGGTAGGAGGTGGTACGTTTATGCCCTCGGAACTTCCGAGCTGAAAACCGTGAAGCCAAAGTATGGAATATTTAACGTTCACTGAGCTACGAAAGCAATTATATGGGGATACGGGGAGCGGCAACGATCCGGGGAAAACGGGGGGGGGGGGGGGGGGAGGGGGAGGGAAAGGGCGCCTCTATTGTTTGGACCTTGAGTGTGGCGTTGCCGATACGAGCCACGTTTTGCCTCCCCAATCAATGAGCCCCGAAGATTGAGCAAATATCGTCGTTGATTTTCCTTTTCCTCAATTTTTGAATATTTCAATTTTTTTTTTTTACCTCCTCCTGTATTTTTTTGACCAACAGCAAAGTACAAAATGTGTCAAAGCGATGAAAACTTAGATTTCCGTAAAAACAAAGTGACGGGATTGTTGAAAATTATCAAAGAGAACAGAGAAAAAAGGAAAAAATCGTGATTCTACGAAAAATCTTCAATTTCGTCGATGCGGTTCTCTTCCGTTTTTTTTTTTTTTTTCCTTTTTTTCGCCGCGCGTATAATTATTCTGCACTTGAATAATTGACTCCGTTCGCGGAGCGTTTAATCGGTTTCTATCAATGAAAAGCTCTTGCGAATATAGAGGGACGTGGAAATTTTCCGTTTTCAGGGGGTGCGAGAACTAAAAACTCTGGTTCAAGTGCGCGGGGAGCAGATCGAAAGGGGCGGAAGGAGAGGGGTGAAATTTTAGGACTGTAATTTTCGCAACCCCGACGAAATCAGGGGCTTCTTTCAGTAGAGAAGCAGTCGGAAATCAAAGTTTATTGCTAAATACTATCCGATCAGCAGTTCCTCGCCTCTGCCATTTCTCCCTCTCCCACCCTCCGTCTCTCTCTCTCTTTCTCTCACGGGGCTGATGCCGTGGCGTCAGATGGAGACTTGTTAGAGACCGGAGGGTAGTTAAACGACCGGTCATCATTGAGCTACGTGCACATATATGTACGTGCAGGTACATATGTACAGGCGACAATAAAGCCCGATTCTTACAGGGCGGCGCCTCCGTAAAAGGGAAGATTTTTTTCCCTTTCTCCACCCGGCGCTTTGCGATCTACGAAAATTTAAGAACCTAGCTCGGTTCACCAAACATCCGTTTATCCAATTATTGCGTTTCTAAGCTACGAATATTTGTTTAAAAATCACGCAATAGCAGAACGATTTCAATTCGCAATGGCTAATTTTTATTTTTGAATCATTTTTTACCAGGTAAATTATATACGACGTGAATTTGAGGCGGAGGAAGTTACGCTGAGTGAACTTTACGCAACCCTTTATACTTGATCTCTGTTTTTGTTGTTGTTTTTTTTTGGGCTCAGTTGCAAACTGATTCAGTCAATTTCGTTACTTTTCTGGCCCATCGTTTCGCAAATACCGACAGCGAAGAATGATAAATAATAGTGATAAAGTACGAAAGAAAAATTGGGGTTAAAGGAACCCTTTGCTTTTTTGAATTTATTCAAGTCTCGAGCGATGCTGCGGCTGGCAGTAACACGACCGAACGGGTGTTAGGCGTTAGGGATGAAGATTAATTCATTTCGTCTTAATCGGGTAAAAGTTTCGCTGCAGGAGAGAGAAATAAAGGCCAAGAGGCGTGGACGGAGCCTTGGAAAAGAGGCCATGCACATTGGCCCTCAACTTTTCACTTTTACTTTTAGCCCCGTTGGATAATCGTATTTAATAATAATATCCCGTCCATATTTTCGCCACCCTTCTCCCTGCCCGCTCTCTTTTCCTCGCCCCTGAATTCGGTTCGACGTTTCTTCTAAACTTCGTGTAAGAAATAACTTTCTCACCACTCACCCTCTCTCCGAGAAACCCGCCCGGCTAGGTGACAACCCTTTTTATTTAGGGCTAAACTTTTTCACCTTTCAAAGCTTGAATAAATCCAATAAACTCGGATAAATTTCTCCGGGCCGGGAAACGTTTTGTCTGAATGTGTCCCGGATTTAAGAAAAATTGACAGTTTTTCGAAAATCGACTTTTGTACTGTTTAAATAACGTAGTTTATCCTCACCCTTACATATTTACGTACGAGTTTATAAATCACGATATACCGACATGTATACGTATGTGTTGTTTTACACTCGCGGGGAATGCTGAAATATATATGTAAACGTTTAATTGTTTAAAAGAATATTTAGGACCCTTTATTTTTATCTAACCGTCGTAAATAACGCGATCCAAATCCGCCGCCTCACCTCTGCACGGTATTGTTTTAAAAACTCAACAAAGTCCTTTCGCGTCTATTCAACGACCTGGGGAAAAATCTCCCAAAGCCCCTGAAAAATAATGCTCCCGAAATTCCTACCTTGTAAAATTTCGCACCCCAAACGATCGAACCAACTCAAAACTCGTTTCGGATGGATCTTGAACATTTGTTTACAATCCAGTCGGTTAGAAAAATCTTTAGTAAAAAAATGAAAAAATTTGCCCAAAACTTGGAATATCGGTGAAATTTTTGACGAGGTACCAAAACATTAACGGCCGAGTTGCGGATGCATGACGTCGAAGCTTGCACTGTAAGCTCTGAAGGCGTATTGCGGTAAATACGAGTCAGCTACGCATACGCCACAATAGAAACGGACAAAGGGAGTGTTTACAGCAGAATAATAATCGTAGCTCGCCAAGCGGCGTTGGCGGCGTAGGTTTAACGGAGAAATTTTGAGGAGCCCCGGATGTATTTGGTGTATAGAGGTAAATTTTTAAGCGATTCTAATTAAAAGGCTAGTTAAACAAGGCATGCTATTGCCCTGGGGAATTTCGCCCACCTACCACCACCTCCTCTTCCTCCTTTTCCTTCTCCTACTCCTCGTCGGTTTTCAGACTTGTAAAGCGTGCGGCAAAGTCTGCCTCAGCAGACGGCGAGCTTCCCCCGCTCTCCGAATATCCGCCATAGAAACAAACATTGGTCTCCTTTGCGTGGAACAAACGAAAATTTCAAGTTTACGGTTGTCGATGAAACGGACCGGTAGATGGTCGACGATTTTTCACGTCGTTTCGCAACAGCGATGAGGAAAAAACGGGTTAATTATCGGCAGGGATTCCTCAACATCGTCAATTTTTCAGTCGAGATAGGAATAAGAGAGAGAACAGAGAAGACATCGAGAGTGGAGAATACGAGACATGGAGTGATGACGGCAGCCGGTGGGTATTTGTCTTTGGAAACTCCTTTACTTCGATAAATAGCTGAGATATTTGTTCTTCCTACTTTTCCGAGCGATGAGTTTTACCCTGTGATGCTTACTTTTCCCTCTCCACCCTACCCATCTTATTCTTCGAGCTTCCGATTTGAGATCAGGCGATTACGAAAAAGTTCCCATTCTGACAATAGAGGTGAAAATATATGCACGGTTACGTTACAAATTGTGCAAACGCTTCCGATGTTGAAACGATTTGTCAATCCAGGATACACGCTTTTCATCCCACGTTAAACTTTTACAACTTGTTTGTAAATGTATACGATCAGTTGTTGGTAAGCTTAAATTGAGACATACGGAATTGAGCTTCGATGAAATACTGAAGGTCCGGTTAAAACACACGAGCAGTTTTTAGACCACTTTCTTTCGAGAGCCAAGGATCCATTGTTCAAATTCTTGCACCGAAAACTAAATTCGTCTCATGTAGAATTTGAGATGAGAGCGGTCGAAGTTGGGGTTGGAGTTGGAGTTGGACTATAAAACTCAGTGGAACACTAGGAAATGTTCTTCGGAGAATGACAAATCGGCGAAAGCAAGGTATCGAATGGGTAAAGTGTTCTCTTGGCCAGTCCCTCGTCCATATCGTCTTGGGTTAATTAAATGTTAGTAAGGGTGTGGGCGCAGGGACAGAGAAACGGGGATGGGCGGAGACGCGTTTGGTGCAGCTGGAAAGGGTTGGGACGAATTGTAGTTCGTCCCGGTAACCCGAAGCGGAGTAGCCCAAACTAGTTAGTTTAGTGATTTTACCGTTTATTGGCCGAGCATACCACGCGACAGCCTTCTCGGCTAGATTGGCTTGCCGTCGTTACAAGGCCCGCCTGCAGAGATCCTCCGCCTTACGTATAAGGTACCACATTTCCCGTCTTCGGCTCCTCCGAAACCCTGCACGCCAGAGTTAATATCCTGTAAAGGTGGTTCGCCAATTTAGAGACACGCTGCTTAATTGACCGTTTAGGAATTAACCGAACCTGTCTCTCTCCCTCTCTCCAAGAGCCAATTTGTATCCAAATCATCTCACCGGAACGCAACATGTGTGCATAAATTAGAACCAACAAACTCCGATGAATCCGTTAATTGTAGGTTGTACAAAACGTCCTGTTCTGTGGAAAATTGTTCCTGGATATGGGAAACTTTGATATGATCGTTGTTCAATTACCAGTCTTAGATTTGACATGGTGACATTTGTATGCTTGGCGTAAGGAAGTCGCGAGCACCTTTTTCTTCCTCTATCCTGATGAAGTCCGTCAATGCCTGAGCTGGAAAAGTATGGAATTTTGAAGCTCTTCGTCATCCTCGGTCGGATTTAGTTTTCTAAGAAAGAACCTTAGGAGGCTGGCGGAAAATATCTGAGACACATGATGCCGAAGGATGTCGTTTAAGCAGCAGAAGTTGGAAGTAGCCCCCGAAGACGAGGGCTGCCACGAATTTCGAGTCTGAGGACGGAGTAGGGGTGACGGGATGTATAAGCAGCAGGGAAAGGGTTGCAGGGAGTAGTCCGCGTTAGCTGTGACGGTAGTACAGTATGTTACTAAATGATCCTCTACCCACAGCCATTACATCTCCCCTTCCAATTCCGGGTCCTGGTGGATAGCGCCTCTCTTCCTTCGAGCTTCCTTCCTTCCAGTTCCACCTTAGAATACGCAATTTAATACTCAACCAATTACATACACGAAATCTTGTTAGCCTTGGTTATACGACGATGCCACCCTGGAGATGTTGGCCCAGGATGTGAGTTGTCTGACACCCAGAGGTATTTCCTTACTACCATTCTCCCCCCCGTCACCAACGCTACTTCTCCCGCCTTATGTCTCCACGCCGAAGTAAACCATCGACGATGGTACAAACTTCCACAATTACACTTGGTACCGCGCTATTATACTGCATACTATAAAATGCGGGGATATTGTCGGCCATCAAGACGCTGTAAGCCCCACGCTGAGTCGAGCCGAGCTTCCCGCATTAACCGTTTTCGTCAATTTTCATATTCGGCAGTCAAATTCACATCCATGTTCAATCACCTGCTGAATCAAAAATGGCGGAAACTACGAAACCGTGTGCATATTATCCTTCTCGGATCCTCGTTTCTAGACAATATTTCATGACTCTCATCCGTGCAGCGCGAACGCGCAGAGGCGTGATAATATATTGAAGGGCTCTGGGATGTCACGGATTTGTTAGCGATATTGAGGCGCACATGGGATGCTCCTCGGAATCCTGGATTTAGTCTGGCTCAGGACCGAGCCGAACAAAGATGAAAGTCGAGAAGAATATCCCCGTGAAAACAACCAACGAATAATCATTTTACTAACGACAGACCAAACGCGTCCGTTTGTTGGGCAGCGGTAGGTAGATGAAGACATTCTGGACCGTTATTCGTGATTAATCGAGGCATTGGAAGTGTTGATAGTTCTTCATTAATCCTGAACGGCCAACGGTGCCGATATGGGCGTTGGAACTCAATGGCTCTGGAGTCTTATCTGACCGAATGGACTGACACTGGAACACTCTTATCGATTCCGGGCTGGGTCTTGCAACCTGAAGCTGCTAAAAGTCGAGAAAGAAATTTCTCTCTATCGCCGAGACCGAACTTACGGGGCACCCGGTCAATCTTTTGAAATTTATTGAAACTGGAACGTAGTTTCATGATTCAGTTTGTGTGTAACTGTGTCAAATTTTTGCCTAATTCATCCGTGATCTGGAGCGATTGAAAATATTTCAATCATTCCAGGGTACATTCACTACTATACGAATAAATGTAACGCTTCATATAAATGGCGAATTGATGATTGATGATTTTGTTTCCATGTGTTCCAGGTGAGAGTTACTGACATTGGGCACGATGAGCTCGAGGATATAGAGTGAGTTTTTGAATTAATGTTATTTCAAATATCGTTGACCTGCATGAAAGAGGATTGAAGAAGAAAGGGGGAGAGTGGATGGATAGTTGGATGGATGGATGGATGGATAGATGGATGGATGGATGGGTGGGTGGCAGCAGGTAGACTGAAAGTACGAAATAATTGAATAGCGACGATTCTAGGCTCTGTTTTACGTCGTCAACCTCCCTCCCCTCCCCCCTCCCCATAACCTCTTTTTCTCGTTCACGGGTACCCCTGGGGGACTGCGTCTCGTAATAATACCGTCTCGATAGGTTCGCTGCGCTTGTGCAAACCAGGGAGAGTGTAAGGCGGACGGGTGTGTATGTAACTTTGTACATGGACGGTGTTGCATATACATGGGACACCCATGATCGCAGCAGCGGCAAGCCGAACACCCCCTTTTTCAACCTTGTAGAATATAGACCAACGGAAAGGCACGAAAGCGAAGGGTAGCTGATAATGAATCAATTAATAGTTCATGGAGCTTCCATTATCCGTTATCGTCTCTTCGCATCTTTTTTCCCCAAACTCTCCCCCGTACATCCAGACATTATAAACCTGGTATGAAAGGTGTGTTTATTTTTATAAATATTTGCGAGAAAGAGAAGAAAAGAGGAGGCAAAAAATGTACGCACGGACCTACGTATCCACGTTCGCTTGTACATCGACGACGAAAATGGCAAATCGTTCGGTCCATTGCAGAAATACGTGGCCGGTACAATTGTGGGTGAAATCGTTTCTATGCGTTTCCAAACCATAGATGGAATATCGATAAGTTTGTCTTCGTAACTTCCGGCAAACAAATGAATGTCACTATCCTTCCTCACCGTCGCAGCAGCGGCAGCAGCAGCAGCAGCAGCTCGTGCAGCCAAAGCAAACAAGAGAATTAATTGAAATATAATCAGAAATAGAGCGACGACGAAGGCTGGGGCGGAAACGGCGGCGGTGAAACTGCCCGATCGTTTTCCCTCCTTTTCCGTGTTAAGTCTCGTCTCCGGGTGTATTTTCCCGACATCGTGTTGGGCATATAGTCACCGAGTTCTCGTTCCCTCGTCGCGACGAATCGCGAATCAGAAAATCGTCGTCCTGGGTAGATGGATGAGACAGGGGACGATGGACGGATGAATGGATCATCCCCCTTATTTTGCCCACCTCCCCACTCCACCCCCTTTTTCACCCTACTTATATACATTATATAATGATGTTTATCTCCTCGGTGACGACGGGGAGGAACAATTGCCCCATTGGTAAATATTTAACCTTATTTCGCGAAATGTTGAAAATGTTTCGAGTTTTCCGCTCCCTATCCCCGTTATTATGCCTGCTGACACTCGCTCAAGCGTTACGATTTTACTACTGCTGTGTTGAACTTCTTCGCCTCGCGTTGCGGTCGTGAAAGAAGTCAAGGGTTCTTGGTTTTTTTTCTTTCTTCTCCGTATCGAGAAATATATATACCTACCTAATGCACACTCGCGGTCAATCCCCAAGGGTGTGAAAAGCCCCCTAAAAATACGCTGAGAACGAAAGAGAGAAAAAAAACGTATAAAATTGACGAGATTGAAACGGTTTAAACATTCTTTTTACTAGACATCTGATATGTCTTTCTACGTTTTCTGTTTTTTTTTTTTTTTTTTTTCCTACTTTTCTTCTCTTCGATCGTTGAAGATATCGGAGAAAAAAAAAAACATACGAAGGCTAAGAAGGAGAAGCAGGAATTGCCAGTGCAAGCCTCTTGCGTTGAGGTATTATGTAAAAGTATACCTATCGCTAAATCATTCCGGGAGTTTAATCTCGCTCGCTAATCTAAAAGTTGTTCCGGGATATCCACCGGGCGAAAAACCTCAGTCGGCGGCGGCAATGGTGGTGGTGGATGGCCGGGCTGGGTGCCTATCACAATCGACACACACGATCTTTAAACTTCGTCGGAATAAAATGCAATTTCCTGAAATCTTTCCTTCTTCGCCCGATGATTGCCATCAGGATAAAACACCGTTTCGATAAAGTATCAAAGTAATTCCGAACCGATCCGTTTAAACAGGCTCATATACGTATGTACACACTATTCGCATACTCGAATGAGAGTCATTTATATTTTGGCAGCCGTGTAACTGATAGCTACGTATAAATATCCCGCGTTTGTTTTAAAACACCCGTAGTTCAATTTAATATAACGAAATCCTTTCAATCAGTCCAAACAAAGTTATCAAAACGGGAAACTCGAGGCTTCGACGGTTTTCAAATTAGAGCGATTCGAATTTGTAACGGTCGTCGAGTTTGCGGGACGCCACCGACAGACGGCGCAACGGTCGCTCGACGCTCAAGTCGGACAGCTATTGGCCGGCGACAGAAATCGACTCTAATTTGAAAACCCTGACAGACTCGAATGTTTTATTGCGGTAACGTCGGCTTTGTTTTTCCTGTCGATGATACGTGACCAGCTGGACGTACACAAACGCGAGCGCAATAATCCAACAGCGAAATGACCGAGGTGAACGGCTTTGAAAGGCGGTCTGGCCTCGGTCCCTTGGGATCCGGAGATCGAGCTGCGGGGAAACAGGGCGGCTAAACAATATCTCGCGGCGATGTAAGGAGCGTCTATTGGGCCATTACCAAGGACGGTGGTGGTCACCATTTGGCTTGGACATTGCCGCGTCAGCGGAGTTCCGTCCCCGCCCTCTCTCTGTCTCTTCACGGGCTTCGCGGCGCTGACTACCGAAGAAAGATCTACTACGGGGGTGGTTAAGCGATCCTACCCTTAAACGCGGCTTCGCCGGAGATTTCGCGCCGCTCGTTGTTTTTCGGAGGCCAGATATCGGTGGAATTTGTATAATCGGAAGAAACATATACGGTCGGTAAAATACCCGTTGATCATAGTTTTGAATGCGGGAAATATTTAATTGTATCGAGCGATGAAGGGTGGTGGATGAAAATGGAGGTAGTTCAGAGAATGAAAAGGCCACGATATCGAATCTTAGAAACTGCGAAAATCTGTTACATGTCACTTTTTTCCACCTAGAAATTCTGAGTATAGAAAAGTGAAAATGCAGGTAGGTCGAGTATAGAAAACCAGAATACAGTGTCGTCGGAATTTGGCTACGTGCTTATTCATTATGAACATTTTTCAATTATCTTGCTATGTAAGTTTGATATTGTGATCTTCTGTCTTCAGTAATGACAGCAGAATATTATAGTGACGTTGACGAAAGTTCGAAATATTTTCAATATCAGTAATTCCAATGTATTGATTAACAGAAAACAAAATGCACGGAAATGATTAAAAGACATGATATGGTCAAGGTTTTAACTTGTTTTTTCTTTTTTCTATACTTGCTGTCGAAAATAATGATTCAATTGCAATCCTTTGTACTGCTGTTCTTATTAAATGACTTTCGATGAACTGAAATCAGTTTCACTGATCATTGAAAGTTTGTGTCAGAATGAATTATGAAAAACGAATGATCCCCTTCAACTATACTAATAAACCTGAACCTTTTCTTGTTTTTCATACTTTTTGTCAGTCGAGAGGAATTTTTTTTTAAATTGCTTTCAAACGACGTATAATTTTGATAGCCTTCGTAATTAACGTTCAATTGCTCTCTTCGATAGGCAATTAAGGGCATCGTTTACAGTCGTTAGAAACAAGAAACAATTTTGTAAGATCCCGAATTGATTCTTATTTTAACAAATCTCATGTTCGGATAATTTCAATAGCTTTTGAAAATTTCCCATACCAAGTGTGACGCAGATAAGGAATAGATGATTTTCGTTATCAAAATAGATTTGTCCGTGCTGTTTGGATACCAAATCGTTACATGGGCGCAGAGTAAAATATTTGGATACATACCTTATGTATACCAAGTATACACGTGTATGGATACTAATGAAACACTCTGTGCGGTTTACTTTGTCTAAATATTAGATAGCAATCGCAAATATTCACTCGAGTCTTGAACCACGCGATTTAACCACTCAGTTTCGTTCCCTGAGCTGATCGTGAGCTTTCCATTCGGCAAACGGCTCTTCAGTCTTGATTGAAATCACTCAAATCTCGAACCTTCTCCCAGAGTAAAAACATAAATCCAGACCATCGCGAATACGAATATTTTCACACCGATTCATCCGACGATCATTGATTATAATCTCGAGTGATTTGCGTTTTTGCTTTTTTTTCGAGTGGAGAAAAAAAAATTGATGACACATCCTCCGTTTGAAGAATCTTTGGTCATTATGAACGACTATTATCGATACAACGATGAGGGTAATTGTTATATCGGTACGATACAATTATATCGTCTGGAAATATGTACATCGAGTGATAGGAAGGGCGGGGGAAATAAAGCCACCCTCTTTGGCAGGAACAACCTGACGTTGCACCAATTTAAAACCAAGGGTCGAAAGAAGAAGAAGAAAAAAATCTGTCGCCTCTCTCTTTGACAAATTTCTTTTGTGTTTCAGTCAAAGATTTCTTACTTCATTTGACGCCGAGGATTTGTACTTCATCTTACTCTCTTTCTTTCCATTACATTCTCTTTATCTTTCTTTATCCCCGCCTCAATTTACCAGCAACGACCGAAAGAATCTTCTCAGCATCGACGAGCGTAATGACCTTTTGACCACTTGATTTTTACCTTAATTACTATCAAGACTCTTTTAAGACTTTTAACTCGTAATGGGGCTCTGCAGTCTCTTATTCGCACTCTAATTTCTCAAAAATAATCGATCATATTATTTCACAAGAGGAGGGGGGGGGGGGGGGGGGAGGGGAGCGAAAGAAAAATCTCAACTCTCTTCGTGATAAGATGGAAAAAAAAAAAATTCGTATCTTGAATACTACGAGCATCGGAATCACTGCCTCACTCTGGGATCAAATATCCGCGAAACCAGCTACACACGCGCATATATATGTATATATTTACTATATATACACACCATATATCCATACATATATGTATATAATGTACAGGCATCGGTGGCAGAAGCAGTCTCACAGTCTTTTCTTATATATTACCCTGCTGGTTCGGCACTTTTTTTCCATTCGAAAGTGTTGGCAATAAATATGGATCGGTTGTTACTTCTATGCTGGCTGCAGCCCTCCCGCTATATCCACTGGATTTCTTCTTCCATCCACCGCTGCGCCAACAAGTGCGACAGAGCATGGATTGCGTTATACCTCATTGTTGTTTCTTTCGTATTTGTTTTATTTTTTATTTGCTTATTGGTATTTTTTTTATTTTTTTTTTGTTTTCGCCAACACGCAATAGCCAAAGTCGACCGGTCGATCATGCAGCGCGAGAAAAGGGCGAACAGGGAGGAAGGCATGCGGAGAGAAAAGGCGCGAAAAGAGGAAGGGGGGGAAAGGGGGCATTCCCACTATTGATCATCAAGGCTCAGAGAGTGTAATGCTAATCATACCCCCTACTCCTTACAATCCACGAGTGTCAGAGGGGTAGAAAAGATATCGACTCTAACCCAACCCAACCCAACCCAACCTAACCTAACCTAGCCTAGCCTAACCCAACGCAACCTAACCTAACTTTCTCCACCACGCTCCTTATTTCACGTCCTACGATCTCCTCACCTCCAATACCAGTTTTTTCTCTTCTCCCTTCCCTCCCCCCCGCCCCTGCCGATTTCTGTTCTTATCGCGATGTTTCTCCTCCTCCTCTTTCACCTCTCTTTCTCTCCTTCAATTAACAGCGATACAGGTTGTGCAGTTGGCTTAGTATAACGATCTTTTCTTAATTTGATCACGAGCATTCTGTTGCTCGATATTACGCGTAGTTCTTTAATCATATTTTTTTTTTAATGCGGTTTATTTATTTTTTCCCCTCCTTATTTTTTTTTTTTTTGTTCCTATTTTTATTGCTTTCTAATACCACCGCGTTTGTATAACGTATACGTTGTACGTATGTAATGTCAGACGATGTGGGTGTATAACGACGATATATAGCCGGGCGAAGAAGAGGTCTGGATAATTTTCGGAATTGGTTAATATTTGCTTGCCTTGGTGTAATCAAGCGGAAACGCAGTCTTGTACTCTTCGTATACTACACACATACATACATATATATATATATATATATATATATACATATATATGTATATTATACACATTCTCGAGGTTCGAGCTAATGAATACCGCAATATTAATGTAGCAAATAAGGAGAAGCTGCCCCGGCCAGCAGAACCAATATAATAATTACATCAGCATATCAGCAAACATCAGTCAGCGCTATTCCAACTTTCTCCTCATCCCTACGTCCGGTTCTCTCCAGATTCGTTTCTTTCTTTTCATTTCTTTCCGTTATGCATATACATATATACAAAGTTATACCTTTTGGCTATTGAGCTATACCTTTGTTTTCATCTCCTGTACGCATTTTACTCTTTCTTATTTTGCATTATTACAATCATTCTCCGTTAGAGGACTCCGAGACACTGTTCTTGGAATACACGAACCAGCATCACTCCTCACACGTGACTATATTTCGAGGGTAAATCTAAGCCCCGGGTCTATATAACAGCAACGCCTGTGCCGAGAACTAAGCCCCTAATTTTTCAGGGTAACTTGGGACACCCCTGTCGCCCTTTAGTCGTGGTGATTTTAAAAGTTGGACCGAGTGAGGGCGCGTCGAAGGATTGGTGGTGGTGATGGTGGTGGCGGTGGTGGCAGGATTTTTTGGGGTGCAAAGTCAATCGGCAAAGCTGCTACTGCTACTATTGCTGCTGCTGCTGCTGCTGCTGTTGTATACAATCCGAAGGAAAGGAAGAGAGTCGAGAGAGTGGAGAGTAGAGTTTATATTGGAAAAGACACACACCCAAAAGCTCGACACTCTCCGCGAGTGAAACGTTTAAACTTTTTATGAGTTGCTGCGTCGTCATTCGAGTGAAGGAATTTCAATTTTGCCAAACCCCCTCCATCCACCCGTTACCCTCTCGAGCCCCCCGCTCTTCTCCACCCTTATCTCTCACCCTAACGAAAAAGATTTCGCACTCCAACAGGAGTCGATATCCTTCCGATCACTAATTAGTCCCTCGGCTCCGTCCGCGCAGCTTATTAGATACCTTGTAATCATGGTTTTTTCATTTTTAAGCATAACTCTCTTCTCTGTCGCCATTCATTCGACACCCCAGTTTTATGAAATCAAAATC